>NC_050579.1:101438290-101744540 GCF_011100635.1 Trichosurus vulpecula
CGACAATATTCCTAGGAGTTTTCTTTTTGGGATCTTTTTGAGGAGGTGATCTGTGGATTCTTTCAATTTCTATTTTACCCTCTGGCTGTAGAATATCAGGGCAGTTCTCCTTGATAATTTCCTGAAAGATGATATCTAGGCTCTTTTTTTGATCATGGCTTTCAGGTAGTCCAATAATTTTTACATTATCTCTCCTGGACCTATTTTCTGGGTCAGTGGTTTTTCCAATGAGATATTTCACATTGTCTTCCACTTTTTCATTCCTTTGGTTCTGTTTGATAATATCTTGATTTCTCATAAAGTCACTAGCTTCCACTTGCTCCAATCTCATTTTTAAGGTAGTATTTTCTTCAGTGGTCTTTTGGACCTCCTTTTCCATTTGGCTAATTCTGCCTTTCAAGGCATTCTTCTCCTCATTGGCTTTTTGGAGCTCTTTTTCCATTTGAGTTAGTCTTTCTTTTAAGGTGTTGTTTTCTTCAATATATTTTTCAGTATTTTTTGGGTCTCCTTTAGCAAGTCCTTGACTTGTTTTTCATGGTTTTCTCGCATCCTTCTCATTTCTCTTCCCAATTTTTCCTCTAATTCTCTAACTTCCAAATCCTTTTTGAGCTTTCCATGACCTGAGACCAATTCATGTTTTTCTTGGAGGCTTTTGCTGTAGGCTCTTTGACTTTGTTGACTTCTTCTGGCTGTATGTTTTGGTCTTCTTTGTCACCAAAGAAAGATTCCAAAGTCTGAGACTGAATCTGAGTACATTTTCGCTGCCTAGCCATGTTCCCAGACAACTTACTTGACCCTTGAGTTTTTCAGCAGGGTATGACTACTTGTAGAGTAAAGAGTACTTTGTTCCAAGTTTCAGGGATGCACCATTGATTTCAGAGCTATTTCTATACAGCCAGCTCTGCCACACCAGCACTCCTCCTTCCTCAAGAACCCCCAACCTGGACCTGATGCAAATCTTAAGCAGGCTCTGCACTCCTGCTCTGATCCACCACTTAATTCCTCCCACCAGGTGGGCCTGGGGCCAGAAGCAACTGCAGCTCTAGTTCTGTAGCTGCACACCCCCCCCCCCCCCAGCTGGTGCCTGAACTGCAAACTCTTTTCACTCTGTTCCCCACAGCTTTTCCCACTAACCTTCTCTGTTGTCTTTGGTGTTTGTGGGTTGAGAAGTCTGGTAACTGCCATAGCTCACTGATTCAGGGCGCTAGGGCCTGTTTCCCCTGGCTCCTGGTCTGGTTGGTCCTGCCGCCGCCCATGTTGGGCTCCACCCCCCCCCTCCACTCTGTGCGCAATAGACCTCATCCAGCCACCATCCAGGCTGTCCTGGGCTGGATCTCTGCTTCCCTCTGCTATTTTGTGGGTTCTGCAGTTCTAGAATTTGTTCAGAGCCATTTTTTATAGGTTTTTGGAGGGACCTGGCAGGGATCTCGCACAAGTCCCTGCTTTCCAGGTGCCATCTTGGCTCACTTTTCCTAATCATAACCTTTTATCATTTCACCATTTCCACTGCCTTACAACCCCTTATCCTGTTCTTGGTCCTCAGCATGACTTCCAATCCTTATTTCTCATGCCATCACCTCTGCACTGGCCTCCCTTCTTAGGTTTAATTAGCGTTTATGTGCAGATAACTCCCAGATCTATATATGCAACCTTCATATCACTCCTGAGTTTCAGCTGTACAACAGCAATTACCTTTTAGGCATCTCAAACCGAGTGTCTTGAAGACATTTGGAACTCAACATGTCCAAATCAGAACTCATTATCTTTTCCCCCAAACCTTTCCCCTTCTCAACTTTCCTTTACTTTCAAAAGGACACCACTGTCCTCCCACTCAGGCTCTCAGTCACTTTTCACTCACTCCCTAAATATCCAGTCTATTGGCAAGTTTTGTAATTTCTGTCTCCACAACATCTCTTGTGTCTCTTGCTTTCCACTCACAAAGCTGCAATCTTGATATAGACCCTCATCACCTCATGCCTGGATTATGGAAATCCTACAGCCTTCTGGTTAGTCTCTTTGCTTCAAACTCCCCAAACTCTGCTTCTTTCTCTACTCAGCTGCTAAAGTGATTTTCCTAAAGCACAAGTCTGACCATGTTGACCTCTATTCAGTAAATTCTAAAGGGTCCCAATAACTTGAGGATCAAATATAAAATGATCTCTTTGGCATTTAAAGCTCTGCACAACCTGATCCCTTCCTATTTTTCCAGTCTTCTTACACTTTACTCCCTCCCACAATTCAGCTACATTGCATATTTGCTACTCCTTACATGCCACACTCCATCTGTCTCCTGACTCGGTGTTATCTCCCAGCCCCAAGCCTTTTCATGTCCATCTCTCGTTCCTGGCATGTTTTCCCTCCTCACCAGTGCTTTCTGGCTTCTCTGACCTCTTTCAAGACACAGCTCAAATCCTACCTTCTTCAAAAGGCCTTTTCTGGTCATTCCTCCCCTCTTCTCTAAGCTTTCACCTGAGATGACCTTCCATTCATACTGTACAGATCTTGCATGTACATAATCATCTGCATGTGTGTCCCCCATTAGAATGTTGTTGTTTCTTCCTTTCTTTATACTCTGTAGTCTCCAGTGCTCAGTACACTAGCTGGCACATAGAAAGTTTTTATTAAATACTTGTTGACTAACTGACTCATACCCTAAAGAGATCAAAGAAAGAGGAAAAGGGACCCCTATGTACAAAAATATTTCTAGCGGCTCTTTTTGTTATAGAAAAGAACTGGCAACTAAGGGACAGCCCATCAGTTGGGAAATGACTAAACAAAATGTGGTTTATGAATGTAATGTCATGTCTTAAGAAATGACAAAAGGGACCATTTCAGAGAAACCTAGGAAGACTTGTATGAAGTGATGCAGAGTAAAATGAATAGACCAAGAAGAAAAATTTGTACAACACTATAAAGAAAACCTTGAAAGATCAATGCATGATCCATCATGATTTTAAAAGACTGATGATGAAGCATGTTTACCTGAAAACAAGGTGATGGACTCAAGGTACAGAATGAGACATAAATTTTGTTTTCACGACCAACGTGGAAATTTATTTTGCTCGATTATGTGTAAAGGTTGATTGTTGTAAGGGTTTTCTTTTTTCAATTTGGGGGGTAAGAAGTAGAAGGGAGAAGTAGACTAACAGTAGGCTTGCAAAACAATAAAGAAATTTGGAGAGTCTTTAAAGCATTTATTTTTTTAACGTACAAAAAATAACAGGCAGAAGACCAAGAAAAAAAAAAACAACAAAACAGGCAAACAAGACAGATTTGAAAGTTATGTGTTGAATTGATTTCCATCAAAAGGAGAGCAAACGATACATAATAATCACAGTTTTATGTGCTATCTTCTTTTTCTGACTACTTTGTATATGGAAATGCTCTTTTTATTTTGTGTTTGTCTTCAGGATAAAAAAAAAATTAGATGAAAACAGTTGACTTCTGTCCATGTGACCGTTTTATTTTAAACTACATATTATTTGGCATTTCACTAGTTGCCCACCTAGACCCCAGTAAACCTGACAGGTTTTCATGATTCTAACCAACAAAACTCTACTTTCCCCCTCCCAAAAAGTAGTGATAATTGTGGAAAGAGCTGCCAGGTAAAGCTGTAGGAACAACTTTATTAAGGTTGCCTGTATCTTCTCATGATTTCCAAGACGTGTGCTATCTTTTAGGATAACATAAACTGCCAACAGAGTGTTCTTGGCAAGGTCCAGCTGTTAGAGCTCGCTGTCTGTCTCTGAAGGGAATGTTCTACTATTGTACAAACCCAGCAACTCACCAGCTGAGCATATTCAAATGTACTAATACCTGTGTCTTGCAATTTTCCCCTAGGATCTTTCCCTTTTCTTTTTCTTTGGCACCTCACCCACCCCATCCCCACTAACAAAACAGGCTCTTGCTCTCCATGGCAGTTACAACTCCTAAAGATTACATATTAAACCATTATGTATAATTAGCTTGCAATAACTCACTTCTCTTAATTGCTCTAGAGCATCTGAGGAATTTAAGGGTGCCAATGGTAAAGTTAGCATTTTGCTTTATCTGAATACACTATTAGCCAGATGAAGTAAGCCTAAACTGAATGTATTAGAAATGCCAAGGTTCAAACATGAAGTCATCATAAGAGGCCTTTTCATTTGCATTTTAAAGCTATGACTCTTGGCTGTCCCTACCGGAGATTTAAAATAAATAAATTTTAAAAAAACAGTCCTTCGCCTTGGGCTAGGGCATGGTTAAGATGAAAATTGAAGTTATATTATCTTGGCTTCTCTTGGGAATTCAACCAGGTTCATATGTCACCCTTGACTCCTCACTTTTTCTCACCATCCCCCATCCAGTCTGTTGTCAAGTCCTATCACATACATTTGTGACATCTCTTATATGTGTCCTCTTTTCTCGTCTTACCCTGGTGAGGGCCCCCATCACCTCATGCCTGGACTATCATAATAATCTGATTGGTCTCCCTGCCTCAAGGCTCTCCCTACTCCACTCCAACTTTCATTCAGGTTATCAAAGTCATCTTCCTAAGGTGCTAATCTTACTATGTCACTCCCTATCCCATTCCCATTCTATAAATTCCAGTGGCTCCCTATTACCTCTAAGATAAAATTAAAAATGCATAATTCCGTTTGGCTTTTAAAGCCCTTCATAAACTGGCCCCTTTCTACCTTTCCAGTTTTCTTATACTTTATTGACCATTACAGATTCTGGTCCTCACACAAGACCCTCCATCTCCTCACTGGGCATGTTCACTGACTATCATCCCCCATACCTGAAATGTTCTTTCTTCTCATCTCCACCTCCTCACCTCCTTCAAGTCTTGGCTAAAGCCCCAGCTCCGGCAAGCCATCCTCAGTGCCCCTTCTGCTAGAATTTTCCCTGTGATTATCTCCAATTCATCCTGTATATATTTCATTAGTATATAGTTGTTTGTTTACTGTCTCTCCCACTAGACTGTAAGTTTTCTGAGGGCAGGGGCTGTCTTTTTCCTTTCTTTGTATCCCCAGAGCTTAGCACAGTTCTTAGTACATAGTAAGTGACTAATAAATGTCTTTGACTTGATTTGACTTGTATATGTTGCATCCTTGTAGGCTCATGAGGGTCATCCCATTCCTTTAATAGTATGGAGAAAAAAAACCAAAAATTTTACATAGAATCACCCAGTAATAATTTAAAACGTTCTGACCTGAGAGCTAGCTGGCAGAGGCAACTGCTTATCAATTAATCATAAGCATTTATTAAATTCCCACTCTGTGGCAAGTCTTGGAAAACAACCTCTATTCTCAAGATGCTAACATTCTATCAGATATTAAAAATGCATCTGGGAAGGAAGGGAGGAAATAATCACTTATTAAGCACCTACTATATGCCAGGGCAGCTAGGTGGCACAGTAGATAGAGTGCTAGGCCTAGAGTTAGGAAGACTCATCTTCCTAAATTCAAATTTGGCCTCAGACACATAATAGCTGTGTCACTCTGGGCAAGTCACTTCACCCTGTTTGCCTCAGTTTCCTCATCTGTAAAATAAGCTGGAGAAGGAAATGGCAAACCACTCCAGTATCTTTGCCAAGAAAACCCCAAATGGAGTCACAAAGAGTCAGACATGGGGCAGCTAGGTGGCACAGTGAGTAGAGCACTGGCCCTGGAGTCAGGAGGAGCTGAGTTCAAATCCGGCCTCAGACACTTGACATACTTATTAGCTGGGTGACCTTGGGCAAATCACTTAACCCCAATTGCCCTGCCTTTCCCACTCCAAAAACAACCCTAAAAAACCAAAAAGTCAGACATGACTGAAAATGAAACTACAACAACAACAATACATGCCCGGCTCTATGCTAAGCACTTAATCCTCATAAAACCCCCCAGAACGTAAGTGTTATTATTATCCCCATTTTATGGACTTGCCCAGGGTCACACAGCCGGTAAATGTCTGAGGTCAAATATGGATTGAGGAAGACGAGTCTTCCTGACTCTAGGAGAGGCGCTCTATCCTCTGTGCCACCTAGGTGCCTAAAATCAAAATCCTGGCTCTATCACTTAGTACCTTTTTGTAACCTTGGGGCTGTCACTCTATTTCTCTGTGCTTCGGTATCCTCAACTGTAAAATGAGAAGTTTGGACTACGTGACCTCTTAATGTCTCTTTCAGCTCTTAATTCTCTGATCCTGTGATCTGGATTGTAATTCTAGGTCTGACACCACTTTAGAAGTTACGAGGTCTGAATTATCTATGTTGATTGAAATATTCTATAGGGATGTCTCAGAAGCAAAAGACCTCAGTAACATGAAGCCTGATTGAAATCTCATGAGATTTTCCTCTTCCATAGACAGGATGAGAACCTCAAATCCCTGGAGAATTTCTAGAGACATTCCCTTCATTTTTTGAGATGTGATGCAGACAGCGTATATCACATAACATCTTCTATACAAACAAACAACTATAGAGTTTAAACATTCCTGCTGCTGGCGCCAGGTAGAAAGTTATTCTGTAGCTCTGTAATGTCTTTCGGCCCTGATGAACCAATGCAAACATGCTAGAACCTCACGTAATACTATTTACTGAATGACAGGATTTGGTATGACAGGCCTACCTTGGATTTCATCCAAAGAGCTAAGTCACTGAGGTATCCAAAGAACCTTGAAGAATCTCACCTGTATAGCCACCCCACTGCACAAATTCCAAGAAGCGTTGTAGAAATGCTTTTTAGAGGCATTTCTTTAGAGGCAATTTAAAGTAATTCGATTCAGAGGCAGTTGGTGTAAAATGGAGGGAGAGTGCTGGGCCTGGAGTCAGGAGACCTGAGCTCAAACCTGGCCTTGGACACTTATTAATTGTGATGCTGGGCAAATCACGTGATCCCCGACTGCCTTAGTTTCCTCAATTACAAACTTGAGCTCATAATAGCACCTACCTCCCAGGGGGGTTCTAAGGATAAAATGAGATAGTACTTGTAAAATGCTTAGCACAGTGCCTGGCGTGTGTTGGACACAATAGATGTTTCTCTGTCTTTTTCACCATCTGCAAACCATATCTACCCAGGACAGTAGAAATGATGTACAGCCTAGACCAGGAAGAGAGTTGCCCAGTGCTGAAAAACCTTTGGCTGCCTATCTCCCCTTTCACTCTCCCTTCACCTAACTAGATTAATTTGGGTCTTGAATGAGGGCTTTGATCAGAAAAAAGGGCCATGAGACCACTTGACCTAAAAGGACTCTGGAGGACCAGTTTGGTTTCAGGTCTAATCTTAAAAATGGTCCCTATGGCCTAATTGTCTCAGAGTGGTTCTAAATCCTTGGATAGACTCCTTGGATAGCTCTGACTTCCCAAGGGAGCCTCCAGACTAATTCAATTTCCTAAACTGAACAAGGCACGATATGTGATGCTTTGCTGAATACCTATTCCATATTGCATTAAAGTGTGATAAATTATCACTCTGTTGAACCAAGCTATGTCTACATATATGTAAACAACACACACACATATATGCGCATATACATGTATATGTGTATATCTCTGTGTATGTCTGTCTATCTATCTAGCTAGCTAGCTAATCTGTCTGTAAACTCTAGGTAATGCCGTGTATCTTTTTGTTTTCTAACACCCATGCTGTTTAAATTAAACCTTTAGATCAGGGCTTCTTAAACTTTTTCTGCTCAAGACCCCTTTTTGGGTTTTTTGGCAGCATTCATTGATGTTGCATGGCCTGAGAGCACACACAGTGCAAAGTACCTATGCTTTGTGTTCTGAACCAAGGCTACGGTGAAATTGCTCACCTGCGTAAGCACTGCCAGAAACACCTCAGATTCATTAGGCATTTGGTTTTGAATTAATTTTTGGTTGTTGCACATTCAGAAACATTTTACTGTTGCCAAATTTTTCACAACCCCATATGGGGTCACAACTCATAGTCTAAGAAGCACTGCTCCATATGATTTTTGAAAAGAAATCCCTCCTTCTCATGTTTGTGTAAGATAGTAAATATAGTAACACATTATTTCCAAGTACCCATTAAGGAGAGCAGCAATACAGACCTGCCTTTGTGGTATGGTCTTCTTAGCCTTATTCTCCTGTAAACTTCTGAAGTCTATTTTAATAGAACAAGTTGAGAAATTTCCTTAGGGACGGTTATTTTCCCTCCCTCCCCTTTTGGTTCCCCACTTCCAAATTTAATTACAGAGGCTGGAGACATCCTTGATTTACTTCTGAATCTGCCTGTCAAGACTCTTGTTTCCTGAAAAATCCTGTTCTCATCAGCATTTAAAATCTGGAATTAATTTGTGGTTTTACTCTTGGAGGCTTCAGTGAGGAAGCAGTCTTTGTTAGCAATGGGTGGGGAAAAGGTCTCCTTCAAATCAAAGCACATTGGTCCTTCTTTAGTCCATGAATTGTTCCTTTTTTTTTTTTTTCAAAAAAAAGGCCTCTCCTAGGAAAGTCAGAAGAAATGATGGAGGGACCTTACATGTATTTATATATAGCATTTTATTGATGACTCCATCTGACTGATTTAAGGTTTCAAGTAATAGAGCTGCTTGAATTCACTCCAGATGTTGGTCTTTTCCCAGTTCTTGTCATTTGTTTGAAAATATATTCACAAAGAGCAAAGATCCTTTGTAAATGCAATTCTCCTAATATAAATTTCACTATGACCCTACCAATACAGTGCTCTTCCCCCATCCTTTTTCTGGCATTCATTGAACTTCCTCTATCTGGCAAACCACTTCAGTTTAAATGGCATTCTGAATCACATGCACACAAATATACATGTGTATGTATGTATATATATATATATATATATATATATATATTTATATGGATGTAATTTATGCACCAGACAGCGTGGTATAGTAGATAGAGTTTTGCACTTGGAGTCAGGCAGGCATTGGTTTTGTATCCCACTTCAGACACATTAGCTGTGTGACTTTGGGGTAATTTTGTCGTTGTTCAGTCATTTTTCAGTTGTGTCTGACTCTTCATGACCCCATTTGGTCATGGTCTTGGTAAAGATAATGGAGTGGTAAAGATAATTCACCGGCTCAATTGACAGATGAGGAAACTGAGGCAAACAGGGTTAAGTCACTTGCTCAGGGTCACACAACTAGTAAGTGTCTGAGGCTGGATTTGAATGCAGGTCTTCCTGACTTCAGGTCTGATACTCTTATCTACTGCCCTTTAGGGAAATTACTTAAGCTCTACAAGACTGAGTTTTCTCCTCCAGAAAATACAAGCAATAATATCCTTTGCAAGTTGATAACAAGATCAAATGAGATAATGTGAATGAAGTCTTTTGTAAAGCTTAAATATGTATATAATATAAATATATGTATATTTATATATAAATATATAAATGGCAGCTATTATGCTGTCTCTACAAACAAAAACTATCCGCAAAAGTTGTCTTCAAAGCAAAACTGAGCAGCTGCTGATTCTCAGAGCTGACTTTAGCACCCCCTCCACATTTCATGTAAGTTGTAAGACTATTTGCTCAAATTAGTTCTTTTAATTTGTTGGCTTTTTTTGGAGTGTGTCAAATCTGCCAAGTCAGCAACGGGAAATTTAGTACAGGTTGACTTCCAAAGTAGGACAAAACAGCTCCAGGGAAGTTTCAATATTCAGTCATTTTGCCAGTCTTTGGAGTGATTTTTCTCCCGTCCAGCTTTCTGACAAATGTTTTCAATGCTTTTTAAAAATAACGCTCATTTTCCTGTTTAACCTGTGAATGATCATAAAGCACTGAGGCAAAAAGGGTTAAGTGACTTGCCCAGGGTCACACAGCTAGTTTCTGAAGTCGGATTTGAACTCAGAAACCTGAGTCTTCCTGACTTCAGGCCTAGCACTCTGTCCGCTGGGACATCTAGCAGGCCAGAAATGAGCAAACAAATCAGGACTTGATTTATTGCTATGCAGATAATCTAGGCTTAAGAAAGTGTGGGAGAAAACGTTAACAATGCTGATTAAACTTAAAAGAGTACATTTTTTTCCCCAGCAGAGTTTGTAGTTAAACATTTACCAATATCCCTCCCCCCCCACCTTTATTTTATAAATGAATAGATTGAGACACAGGAAGGTAAAGGTCTTGCTGCAAGTTAGAAGGACAGAGGAGAGGAGGACTCAAGTCTCCTGCCATTCAAATCCAGGGCTCTTTCCAGTATAACGTAGGGAGGAGAGGGAAGAGATAGAAAATGAATATAATCTATTTCGCAATTTTCCCATGTGCCAACCGGAAAGGTAAAGCCAGGTAAACATAATAATTTAATTCAATTCAAAGCTAGGTGGTGGTAGTGGATAGAGAGAGTGCTTGCTGGGCCTAGAGTCTGGAAGACCTGAATTCAAATCCAGCTTCACACACTTACTAGCTGGGTAATCCTGGACAAGTCACTTAATATCTGTGTGCCTCAGTTTCCTTATCTGTACCTAGCTGTCAGGGTTGTTGCAAAGATAAAATGAGATAATGCCTGTTAAGTGGTTGACACATAGTAAGTTCTGTATAATGCTAGCTATTATTATTATGAAATGCGTACTATCTGCCAGGCATTGTGCTAAGCACTGGGAATCCGAAGAGAAGCAAAAAGAAAGCTAGTTCTTGAGAAGTTTAAATTCTAATGGCCTAAAACAACATATAAAAAGAAGCTGAAAGGATGGAGGGAAGAGGGATGTATATCCCAGGGTGAAAAGAAAGGAGGAGAGAGCTGTCCAGAGGGGAGTCTGGAGTGGGCTGCAGACCAATGTAGGGCTAATGGAGGGAGGGGTATGGAGGAACCCTCCAGCATGAGAAGACTGAAGTTCTAGAATGAGAACGTGGCTTGGAACGTGATGGAGAAGATCTTAGCTTCCATGGTGAGAAGGTTGCTGGAGCATTGGTGTTAGCAGTAAAAGAAAGTAAGGTTTGCATTGTTAGGTATCAGACTTGCCAAACCTGCAAACTTGAGTTGATGCAGCTAAGACTTTTTAATCGAGGATTTTTTTTTTGTTTTTTGCTTAGAACATAAAGATCATTCAATTCAATAAACAGTGTTTATTAAGCACCCCCCACGTGCCAGTCACAGTCATAGGTGCTGAGAATACAGAAAAACAATAATCCTGCCCTGAAGGAATTCACTTTCTATTGGAGAGATGGACAATATAAACAGATAAATAAATTCATAGGATATACAAAATAATTTCCAAATGTAAGCTGAATTAATAGCTGGAGATCTGGAAAGACTTTGTGTAAGAGTGGGCATCTCAGCTGTGTTTTGAAGGAAGCTAGGAATTCTGAGTGGAAGCAGGGAGGATGTGCATTCTAAACCTGGCAGATCACTTGTACAAGGGCATATGAGTGAGAGATAGAATGTCATAAACAAGAAAAAACAAGGAGGTCAGTTTGAATGGAATGGAGAGTGCGTGGAGGGAAGTAATACAAAACAAAGCTAGAAGTAATATGCAATAAGCCTGCAAGGATAAGCGATAGCCAGACTGTAGAAGGCCCTAAATGCCAAGCTAAAGATTTCACATTTTCGCCCAGTGGCAATAGTGGGGGGAAGGAGGAAGGGGTCCCTGAACATTCTTAGGCATGTAAATAACATGGTCAGATGAATGTTTTAAGAATATCATTTTGGCAGTAGTGTGGATGATGAATTGGGGAAGAGAGAGACTAAAATCTGGGAGAAGAATTAATAATCCAGATTCATAGGATCAAGAGATGGAAGGACACGCAGACATCATTTAGTTTTAAACTGCTTTGCAATGAAGAAGCTGAAATCTAGAGGAGGAAGTGACTTGGACAGGGTCATGCAGAACTGGGATGTGACTTCAGACCTTCTGACTCCAAATTTGATTATCTTTTTCATTGCTCCATGCTGCTTTATTGAACCACTTTTTTGAAGTGAAACCTAGAAATTATTTTTAATGTTAATTGAAAATTCTGTATCGCTAAAAGTTGCAGGAACATCTGGACCAATTTTTAATTTCTCTAAATTGTTTTGGCTCTTCATTAGTAGAGCATTGGGGTTGGAAGAGCAGAATGAAACTAAGGTTCTTGACATTACCTCTGGTTGGCCAGTTGGAAGACTGAGTAAATGATTTAACCTTCACTCTCCATGGAGATTACTGCTTCACTGACTTCATAGGTTTTGGAAGAGAGAACTACTGATGACAAAACTCTTTGAGATCTTCAGATGAAAGACAACCAGAGTTATTCCAAGTGTTATTATTACCATTAACAAAGGCCACATATGTTGTTGGAAGATGGATACAAGAGATTCTCCATATCTGGAAAAATGAGAACCTGGAAGAACTGGACCTTGTGTTTTATGAGCTTTGCTCTGCTGCCTTCTCATGGAAGCCAATCTCAAAATAAATCTTATTTATTTAAATCGAAATCAGTGGGAGTTCCCCTCGAGGGGAAAAAAAAGAATCAAGATCAAAGCCCTGGGTAGAAAGACATGAAACCAGGATTTTATGTAACCAGCATCTAAAGAATTCTCTAGCTAAGAATTTGTCAGCTAGGTTTTATTGATGTTCATTTTGAGTTAAGATGGAAGGAAGCCATAGTTTTATTCCCACATTATTATGGTCTTGATTCTCCAACACAGAAGCATTTGATGGCTTTACTTGTGTTAACAGCAATGCCTTAATTATTGCAAACCAACCCACAAAAACCCAAACAACACTCTATAAAGAAGACTAAATTGCTATTTCTGGTTCTATTTCAAATCCATGTCTTTCAGGGTGACAACATGTGTTTGGTGGTATTCATTGGCATGGATATTTATGGTAATATGATCTATATTATAAATCAGCCACATTATCAAAGAAGATAACACTTAAGAAAATGATTCTAAACTGTAAAATGAGGCAGCCAGGTACAGGGGCTCAAGTCACCCTCATAGCCCAGGAATAAATGGGTTCAAATCCACTTATTTATATATATATATGTATATATATTTATATATACATATTTACACAAACTGGCCTGAAACCTTGAGCAAGTTGCTAAGCCTCTCAGTATCCCCAGGGAATTCTCTAAGAGGAATTCTTAACCCCTTTGGGTGTCACAGACCCCTTTGGCAGTCTGATGAAGCTTTTAGACTCCATCTAGGAATGTTTTAATATGCATAAAATAAAATTCACAGGATTACAAAGGAAACCAATTACGTTGAAAATTAATTATCAAAAAAATTTTAAACCTCCAGTTTATGTATCCAGGTTAAGAACTCTAATGTAGAACCACAAATTTCCAAACAGTCAGACATATTTTGAAGGGGCATGGTGGAGAACATTTCATTCTTTGTTAGAGGGAGTTTTCTCTAAGGAGGGGACAGCTAGGTGGCACTGTGGATAGAGTAGCAGACCTGGAGTCAGGAAGACTCATCTTCCTGAGTTCAAATCTGGCTTCAGACACTTATTAGCTGTGTGACCCTGGGCAAGTCACTTAACCCTGTTTGCCTCAGTTTCCTCATCTGTCAAATGAGCTAGAGAAGGAAATGGCAAGCCACTCCAGCATCTTTGCCAAGAAAACCCCAAATGGGGTCACAAAAAGTTGGACACAACTGAAATAACGGAACAACAACTCTAAGGAGAGTTCCTTATACTAATGAAATCACAGGTCCAGACCTCCCCCTGCAAAATAGGGGTAGGGTGTTAGAGGACATGCAAATCTAAGATATCATTATTACAATAACACATAACTGCTAAATGTCTTTTAAGGAAAGGTGATTATTGCATGGACACAATTATTGCTTACCACAGGCTATTTGTGCTATTTCACATTTTAAAATCAATATTCCAGGAGCTTGAAAATGTGTCTTTTAAGGCTTAAAAGTAGTTTTTAAGCTCAAGAAGTCTCAGAAAGAATAAATTCCATCAATCTCTGAGGATATAGCTAGTGTCAATTTTCTTCTTGCCAATATTTTAAAATAATCAATTAAAATAGGAAATGTCTGACTATTTAGATTATATTAGTGTACTCTTGAAAAAAAAAAGGTACCACAAGGAAAGAAAGTGAAACTTCATTCCTAAATTATCCAAGTTTTTTTTTTAAATAAATTTTCAAGGCCTATTCATATTACAACCTCTATAAATTATACCTGCTGGCCAAAGGATTTAGTGTTTTCTCTTGTTTTTCACTGAAACAGCATGGAGGAAGACATATGATGAAGGAGCTTGCAATGAAAAATAGCCTAATTGATCATCTAAAGACCATCTGGAAAACTTGCCTCCAACCAAATTGCTAAAGAATATCTGGGGCTTTAAATACTTGGACACAATTCAATTCATTTCAAGACACAATGCCACACCATTGTCCATGGAATCCCAGGGAAAGGAGCACAGTGGTCTGATCATGTGTCTTGTATTACTGCTTAACCAAGGACCTATTAATTAGGATTCATTTTTTAAACTTCTGCTAATTAACTTGAATTAGAATGGAAAATATTAAGAAATTAACAAAATAGTCAAGGCTTTTTTGTGTTACTTTTGTTAGATGCTTTTTCTCCCATTTGGAGAAGAAAACAGAATAATGAAGAAAAGAAATGTTCCTATAATGGAGCTAAACAGGTTAGGAAAGCATTAAAAAAAGATAAAAGCCATACAGTAAATATGAATGGGATGATAACTACTAAAATAAATTATATTTTCTAGATAATTGTTAGCAGCTAGCTACAGATCATAACTCTTTTTAAAAACCTACCATCACATCTTATCTCTCATTCATCAATCAGTTATTTTATATGGCACTCAAACACACTTGCAGACTCATTGATTACTAACTTATCTAAACTGAAACATGAATTGTTTCTACACAGCACTAAAACTTGAATGATAACACAGCTATTTTGGCAATTTTCCAGTATAATAGGAGCTGAAGCAAGATCTTTGGACTTTCAATGGAAACCGTTCTTGGCTGTCCTAGCTTCCTTAGGTGGAGGTTAACAGAGCAATAATATTATTATCAGATCTTATTCTCTAAGAAACACATAAACAATATAGTAAATAAACAGAACTTAGCTATGGCATCATTCTTAATAATACGTAATGCTTATTGTATCCTCATTAAAAATGCCTTGTGATATTGAAACTAGTAAGAAAAAAGATACTTTTAAAAATGTTATTACTCTTTGGCTGCTATTAAAACACTCAATTTATTCTTCAAAATGTAATTATCGTGTGTGAGAAGTTATTTAAACTTGGTCTACTTTTAGTTCCCTTCTAAAGACAATATACTTTAATAGAGGGGACAGAGGGAAGAAATAAGGATAAGAAAATCAAACCACATTTTAAAAAATTAGTAAGGTCATGACCATGCAACTTGACAACATGCTCAGTTGGGATTGTGGTTTTTTTTTAATGACTTCCATTGATCGACCTAAATTATCAGTCTTTTGGACAAGGACCCTACGTTTTGATGTATATTTTGTGATATTCCATATGGTTGTGCTACAAAGTAGGTAGAGAATCAGTACTGGTTAACAATATCCCCATGAATTTCTTTTAATTGTGAACCAGTGAATATACTATAGGAACAACAAAGTATGAAACCTGAACCCAAGTATAATGCTTACTATTGGAATCAAAACCTGGAACAAATTTACTCTTGTCCAGTTAAGTAAAAGCTTCTTGTTTGATTTGGGGTTTTGTGTCCACAGTATCTGTCACAGTATCTGGCAGAGAGTAAGCACTTAATCAATGCTTATTGAATTTGAGTACATAAAATAATTATTGAGGTAAGTGATTATTAGGAATGCAGTTTAAATAATTTATCATAACTGTGATTACTTTTTCACAATCGGAAATAATGGAACCAACCAAAAAAACTAAGTTTTTTTTCTTGTTTTGTTAGTTCTTCAGTATCTAAAATCAATATATCAAAAGTTTGCTAGGATATTCTCCACAACTAAATCGTCATCACCATCATCATCTTGTATATTTTTAGTGTCATTATCAGCTGTTCCTCTTGTTGTACTTATCCTAGTAGAGTGGGGTTCTCTGAAGACTGAGAGCCAAGCCCTAGTGGATTTACTGACTTGCTAGTTCCTTTGCTCAAGGAAGATAGCATCCCAAGGGCATCCCAAGCCTGCCAACCAGCATGGATTAGCAGGGTTCCACAACTGGACCCAATTCTTTAGGGAACACAGACAACTTGGACTTGAACTAACAGCTGAGACCCCTGACTAGTACCTGAGACTCACAAAATGAGGTGAAGAGGATTTGGTCAGTAGAGATGCAGAAATGGTCTCCTTTCAGATGCTATAGTCTTACTAGATAATCAGGCTGCAAGGGCAGTCTAGATTTAATTCTTATATACTTAGCAACATTAATAAGTTGAGGCAACCAGGTATGCAAAGATGGTCAACAGCAACAGGTGGAACTCATACTCTGGTTTAGTATCTGCTGTCCTAGAATGTGCCGATAGAAGAGCTACCCTGCCCTGAGATTTCCCTTCCTTGGCATTTAACACCAAAAGCTACAACTACTCTCATGGCAGTGGCACATCTAGCTCTCTCTTCTCTCTAGATTTTTGGGACATCACTCCTTCCTTGTTCTCCTTCTACCTAACTATTCCTTCTCATTCTCTTGCTGGATCTTCATCTAGGTCATAACCATGGTGTCTCATAAGACTCTATCCTGGGCCCTCTTCCCTTCTCACTCACTACTTCACTTGGGGATCTCATTAGGTCCCATGGGTGTAATTATTATCTCTTAGTTGATGATTCTGTAGCCCTAACTTTTATGCTGACCTCCAGTTTTGTACCTCCAACTACCTTTCAGACATCTTGAACTAGATATTTTAAATTGACCATGTCAAAAACTGAATTCATATTCTTTCCCCCTAAAACATACCTCTCTTTCAAAATTCTCTGTTACTGTCAAAGGCAGTACCATCAAAAAAAATAAAAAATAAAAAAAAATTTTAAAAAAATTTAAAAAAACTTAAAAGGCAGTACCATCATCTTCCCAGTCCCCAAGGCTCACAACTTATCTTTCTTCCTCAATTTCTCACTATCGCTCACTCCCATATCCAATCTGTTGCCTAACCCTGTTGATTTCACCTTTGCAGTATCTCTCAAATACACCTTCTTCTCTCTTCTGATAGTACCACCACCCTGGTTCACTCCCTCATTACCTCAGCCTGGACTACTACAAAATAGTCCTTTCTACTGGCAGGTCAGTCTGCCACAAGTCTCTCTCCACTCTAATCTACTCTGTATTCAAATACCATAGTGATTTTCTTAAAGTACTGGTATGCCACCCTCCTACTTAATAAACTACACTGGCTCCCTATCTCCTCTAGGATCAAATTCAAAATTTTTCTGTTTGGCATTCAAAGCCCTTTATAATCTAGCCAATCCATAGCCTTTCCAATCTTCTTAGATCTTACTCCGCAACACGCACTCTTCTACTCAGTGACACTGAACGCTTTGCTGTTTCAAGAACAAGACACTCTCCCCATCTCCTGACTTTGGGCATATTCTTTGGCTGTTCCCCCATGGCTAGAATGTTTTCCCTCCTCATCTGTGCCTCTCAGCTGCTGGCTTCCTTCAAGTCCAACTAAAATCTTACATTCTACAGGAAGTCTTTCCCAATCCCTCTTAATTCTTCCCTCTGTTAATAATCTCTTTATCCTATATATAGCTTGTATATATTTGTTTGCTTGGTGCCACTCCCATTGGAGCAGCTAGGTGACACAGTGGCTAGAGCACTGGGCCTGGAGGCACAAAAACTCATCTTCCTGAGTTCAAATCCAGCTTCAGAAACATACTAGCTGTGTGACCCTGGGCAAGTCACTTACCCCGTTTGTCTCAGTTCTTCATCTGTAAAATGAGCTGGAGAAGGAAATGACAACCTATTCTAGTATCTTTGCCAAGAAAATCCCAAATGGGTCACAGATACAACTGAAAAATGACTTAACAACAACTCCCATTAGATTGTGAGCCCCTTGAGAGCAGAAACTGTGTCTTTTGCCTTAATTCATATCCCCAGGGTTTAGCACAGGGCCTGACACGTAGTTGGTGCTAATAAGTGCTTATTGACTCAACTGACAAAATAGGCATACACGGATGCCTGTGGCACAAAATACAGGAAGATTCATATTTGTAACTTGTGGTTCACTGTGCCAAGTTCTGGGCTTATAAGTATTAGGCTCAGTCATGAGGACTATTCTGGACCAGTCCCAATTCAGGCCATTCAGATTTCATTCAGGTGATTCAGATTTTGGCTTAGAAGGTAAGGAGGCTTTCCTGGACTTAAAAAAAATCAAATAAAAACAACAATAAGACTGAAAAGGATATAATTCAGATAAAACGTTATTCCCAATCACCTCCGCATTCCCCACAGCCATGGCATACAAAGGTATTGCTTCAGGGTAGTGGGAATCCTACTAAAGTTCCTATAGCAATTCCTCATGTTCTGGATCTTTTATGTCTCAAGTGGCAAGAAAACCAAATAAATGGTAATCTGAGAATGGCCTCCCTGCCTCCTTAAAGGGAACTCATACCAGTTTACATTAAACAGTTACCGCTTCTATCACAGGGCCTCATGCCCTAAAAGCATTCTTTCTTTGGCTCATTTTATGTCCATTCAACAAGGTCTCTGGGCCTAAATTGATATTTGAGGTGAAAGTGAGACCCCTGAGTGGGATCCTAAAAGTGGGACACAATGTCATGGAGTTATCTCTCTAGAAACCCCAACTTCATTTTCCTTTCCCTTGGAGTATAAACTACAGGGTAGTACTATGAGTCTGGGAGACTGGATGGGCCCTGGGGAAAGGTGGGACTAACCAGAGAAAAACTGTATTGATTGCTTATGGGATACTATGAATGCTTTATATTTTCTGCATTTTCTTGGAGGTGGAATAAAGGGAGCTTTATTTGAATTCATCCTGTATTATTAGCATTGCTACCTTGAGAACCAGGGGTCATATTAGAGCTAGGAGTCCTTTTACCCAGATCTTTCAGGACCTCCCAGGTGCTCATGCTTCCCCTAAGAAATTACATTATATTTATTTGATATATATTTCTATTTCCTCTGACAGACTATAAGTTCCTTGAGGGCAGGAACTATTTCATTTTTTTTCACTTTGTATCACAGCATCTCCTACAATGTCTGGCAAATAGTAGACACTTAAAAAATGCCAGTTGATTGATTAGTTGATCTGGAGAGTCCTAGGTATGAGCTATATTCAAACTATAGCTATATTTCTCAGACGCCATGATGAATGGAGATAAATGGAGATAATAAAGTATATATATATATATATATATATATATATATATATATACATATATATTTTAAGAACAAAAGAAAAAGACAAGGAAAAAATCAATATAACTGATCAATAAACTGAAAAATTCTGAAAACAATATGCAATGTGCAACACTTGTGTACAGACCTCCCACCTCCTTGAAGGGTTGGTTTGGGAGGGTCTTCTCATATCTTTTCTTTCAAGCCATGCTTGTTCTTTTTTTTTTAATAAAGTGTATTTTTAAAAAAAGATAAAATGAGTTACTTTGAGAGCCTAATCTCTGCCTAGAAGGAAAGTGAATGTAGTGTGGTAATAGTAGAGATGACTCCCTCATATCATGGCTTTAGTCCCTTGCTGTTCTTCGAACTCTTGACTGGGACACAAATATAGTACAATCTTCTTGTCCCCATGAGGTATCACCCAGGAACTCCCCATTCTCTCAGCAAAAGGCTGAATTATGGAACCTTCAGTCTGGTAATTCTCTTTTCTGGCCTCATAGATAAAAGAATTCCCATATGGCCACTCCAAGGCAGCCATAAATAGATACCAGGTCTGCTCCTAGCTTTACTAACTCTTTGGTTCTTTCTGAAAAGGGTGAAAAGGGCAACTCTGTAGTTGACCCCCTTTTTTATAGGCCTGCACAAAAGGGTAGCTTATTCCACAATAGTCAATTCATCTTCTAAAAGAAGAGATACAATTAAAGTCCCAAACAAAGGCTCACCATCCTGTAAGGTCATCAAGTCTATCAGGAAGTCTCTTGATCTACTCTCTATACTTGTAAGAAGGCCTCTAGAGGCCACCAATCTGCCCCAGGGCTTAGGTTCCTAGGTCTCTAACCAAGAACTCCTTTTCCATGTTTCATTTCAATCTGAGAGGACCCTGTTCCCATTCTGGATATCATAGATACTGGGGAACTTGAGGCAGTAGAAAATTTTGACTTCAAGGTTGAAAATTAATTTTCTGTAGGATGACAGAATAATTACTGTGCTGTAAGAGGAAGGCAGGGAAATGTGAGTGAGAGATGGATAATTGGAAATATTTACATAGATCACATAACAAATAGATAAATACAAAAGTATTCATTTCATTTCTCACTTGGGTGTACATGAGTAGGAACTGTGGGGATAAGTTACTTATCTTGAAAAGAATACTGAATTTGGAAAAAACCCAAAGAGAATTCCATTTTCCTTAATCTACATCCCCAAGTCTTGATTTGGATCTAAATTCGCTAAACAATTTCAAAGGACCATCTGCATGTTTTGGTTGCATGGGCTGTCAAATATTTCTCCAGTAAAGGGACCATCACTTGTAATCTTTTTGTTATATGGATCGGAGTTTTGATGATATTTCTTATGTTTGTTCTTTACCTCTTGATAACCTGCCATAGAAAAAATTATTTGTATTTCTTGCTACTTCAGTTTTATCTTCTAACATTATGAAAAAGGAAAATAATCCACTCAATATTTTAGTGATAATAATAGCTAGCATTTTTAGAGTGCTTTAAGGTTCACAAAGCACTTGACAAAGTTTATCTCATTGAAACCCACAACAACCCTGTCAGGTGGGTCCTATTATTATCCTCATTTTACAGATGAGGAAGCTGAGCTGAGATATAAGTGACTTGCCCAGGGTCACACAGCTGATAAAGTAGTGAAGGCAGGATTCAAACTCAGGTTTTGCTGATTCCAGTCCAACAGTTGATCCACTGCACCACCTACCAGCCTGTTGTATGTTTCTTTTTTTAAAGAATTTAACTTAATGTGGAATGGTAAATCTTATAGTTATAGAAAATAAAATCCTTCTGGCTCTTTCTTGACCAGAGATAAGAGTATGTATTGCTTCTTGAGGGTCTTCCATAGCCTATCAATCTTGGTCTGTGCTTTCCACACAGCCTCTTTTTCCGTTAAGAGCCTGGATTTTGTTATTTATTATGCAGCAAGGTGGACTATTGAACTTTACAGATAAGCCTGAAACTGGCCCATCTGGAAGTCATCTGCCATAGGCAAGACTCAATGTAAAGCGGTCCAGAACATACACATGAACAACAAGTGTATTAATTGACTATATACACTGTCTGTGTTGCTGAATAGATACATTCAAACAAATTGTTATACTTTCAATCATATTTCAAATACACCACGGGAGTTTACTACCTTTAAAAAAATCTTATGATACTTTGTGACATTCCTATGCATTTATCATATTCTAATCTTTCTTAAAACCATTTACATACTTTCTTTATCTCTCATACTAAAGGGTAAGTTCTTTGGGTCTTACTCATCTTGAACACCCAGTGCCTAGCACAGTTCCTTGAAGGTACTAGTTATTTAATAAATTTTTATAGAACTGAATTCAATGAAACATTCTGTAAGAGAAATATTCCCTTGGTAAACTGAATAATCATCCTATATATAGATTTTTAATCTAGCTTTTCATATATTGGTTTTGTTTAAATGGTTTTATTTAATTAAAATGGTTTTATTTAAATATTGATTTATTTCAATGGTGTGCAACTGTTTTCTATTCCTTTTTCCCTTTATAAAATCTCAGATCTTGATTTAGAAGGAAACATGGAGGCCATTTAGTTCAACTCATTCACTTTTATGGATGAGGAAACTGAGGCCCAGAGACTTTAAGTAATTTGGCAAGGTCATATAGGCAGTAAGCGGCAAAGCAAGGTCTTGAACCTAGGTCTTCTCCCTCTAAATTTAGTGAATATCCCATCATACAACACTGCTAACAATTGTTTTCCTTTGTCATCATACCTGCTATTAGCACTGTTTTGTAACACACTGAGGTACTTATGTAATAGGAGCATTATATTTGCTTGTGCTTATCTTATTATTATCATCTCTCTAGTAGGCTAAAACTTCCTTAGTGTCCTATTATCCAAACTTGAAGTCTTTTCCATTCCCATGGCATTTTGTAATTGCTTGTAGCATTTTATGGCATTGATTCTTTAAGGTCATTAAAGAATCTTACACATTCTACCAGTTCTCTCCCTGTTAGGGTCTTCTTCATCCCCTAGCCTTGGTCCTTGTCTAGGCTTCTTGCTCTCTGCTGTCCCTCTGGCTCCCTCTCTGGGGCACGTGGATGTCGAGTCAAGGCCTCCTATGACAGATAGCAAAAGCCCCGAAGACCTCACTGGCTCAATATCAGCCTATATATTGGTATTGTGTGTGGTCTCATGATGCTAATTGTGGCCTTTTGTCTCTTTCCCCTGCCATCTTTCCTTCTTACAGCTGGAAAAGTGATATTCCTAAAGCACAAGCCTGGTCGGGTCACTCCTCTGCTCAGTCAACTCTAATGACTCCCTACTATCTCTAGGATAAAATGAAAATTCCTCTCTTTGGTATTTAAAGCTCTTTGTAATCTAACTCCTAGCTATCTATCCAGGCTTATTGTACATTCTTCTTCTTCACACGATGAGTATATGGTTCAGCCAAGTGGAATATTTATTGTTGTTCACCCTTGACGTTGCCTCTTTGAGCCTCTGTGCTTATGTATTTCCTGGCCTCCCTGCCTCAAGTGCACGCCCTCTTTACCTTCACCTCTTAGACTCTGTAGGAAGCAATGTGGTACAATGGCAAGAGCTTTGAATTTAGATTCAGAGAATGTGAGTTCAAATCCTGTCTTGACTCTGCCTCCAACTCTAACCCTAACCCTAAATGTGTCTCTGACTCTAACCCTAAATGCCTACCACTTATGATGCGTGTGGCCCTCAGCAAATTACTTAATCTTTCTGAGCATATAGTAAGGGCTTAATAAATACTTGTTTATGCATTGGTCGGCTGATTAGCTCTGAGTCTCCTGGTCTTGACCCTGGTCATACTCTTCAATAGTATTAATCACCCAGATCAACTTTACCTTTTATTTTGCTACTGGCTCTTCCCTTTGACCACGTGAAGAAGTAACATAAAATAAATTTGGAAAGGTTGGTTAGAGTCAAATTATGGAGGGCCTTCTATCCCAGGTCAAAGTGTTTGGATTTTATCTGGTAGCCAGTAGTAAGCCACTAAGCAAAAGAGTGACACAATCACAGCTATTCTTTGCCTTCAACAAAATTCAGACGCAGAAATCCTTTACTGAATGCCTACTATGCTTAAAACACTATATGAAAATAAGTAAGGCACAGACTTTGTCTGCCTTTGAAAAGTTTACAATAGGGATAGTAAAATATGTACATATAAAATGTAACATAGCAAAGGGCACACTACAAAGTGTTACAGCAATTTTAAAGATGAAGAGGTCATTTTTTTACTGGAAGGAAAAAGGAAGGTGGTACAATGGACTTAGTGTTAAACCAGGGTTGATGAGCTATTATGAGTGAGGGTGGAGCTGAACAAGACCCAAAGATGTAAAAATCTGATACATACCGGAAGGATATGGGGAAGTTATGGGGATTGTTCTGACTAATAGAACTTGAGACGTAATTTTAGGACTAGAGGGGACTTTAAGGCATGTGCAGTTATCTCTTCCACATTGCAGAGTTTAGGGACCCAACACACCCAAGACCTGGAAAATCCTCATAAAATTTTTGGCCCTCATACCAGAGAAGAAGTCTGAATTATAATGGTATTAAAAGATAAAATATGCTGATATTATATAATACTATACATATATTTTATATGTATATTTTATATTATATATTTACATATATTTCTGAGTTTCTAAACCTTTTCTGTCATCTGTTGGCCTTTGTGCATTGTCTGAGGCTTCCACAAAATTCCTAAATAATTCCCATTTAATTTCTTATGCCAACCCCACAATATATTGAAAACACGATGAGGAAAGTCAAGATAGGAAGGGGTAGCTATCGTCAAATGCCCTCATTTTACAAATAGAGAAACTGAGGCCTAGAGAGGTTTAAGTAAAGTGCTCAAGGTTATACATTAAGTAAATAGCATAGCCAGGATTTGGACGTAGGTCATACAATTCCAAATCTAGCTCTTTTTCCATTGTACCAGATGGCTTCTGCTCCCTTTTGTCTCTCATCACTTTACTGCTAAGTCCTACAACCATTTCACAGACCTCATCATCCTAACAACCTCCCTTCAGCTTTTGACAATGCTGACCAAATCCTCCTCCTGGATAAGCTCTCCTCCCTTGGCTTCCAATACACTATTGTCTCCTGATTCCTCTCCAACTTGTCTAGCTACTCCTTAGTCACCTTTGCCGAATCATCATAAATTTCCCATCAGGGCCCTACCCACTTCTTTATACAAGGGAAAGCACTAAGTGAGGATGGGAAAGGCTTTTGGGGGATTCTAGCTCAGTCCTGACAGAAGTCAGGGAAACTAGGAGGTAGAGATGAGGAGGGGGAGCATTCCAGACTTAGTAAGACAGCCAACAAAAATGCACAGATTTGGGAGATGGAGCATTTTGTGTCAGGAAGGTGAAAGAGACCGATGTACAGCGGGCAGTAAAGTATAAGAAGATTGGAGAGGTAGAGAGGGGCCAGGTTGGGAAAGGCTTTACAGGCCAAGCAGAAGATTTTATATTCTATCTTGGAGGTAATAGGAACCACTGGAATTTATGGAGTGAGGGTGAGGGTGGGGAGAGGCTGACATGATGAGATGTAAGCTTTAGAAAGATGAACTTAACATCTGATTGGAGGATGGATTAGAGACCTGAGGCAAAGAGCCCAATGAAGACTGTTACAATAGTCTATTGTTCAACCATTTCTGACCCTTTGTGACCCTGTGGACCATAGCATGCCAATACTGTCCATGGGGTTTTCTTGGCAAAGACACTGTAAGGATTTGCCATTTCCTTCTCTGGAGGATTAAAGGCAAACAGAGGTTAAGGCAAACAGACTTGCCCAGGGTCCCACAGCTAGTCAGTGTCTGAGGCCAGATTTGAACTCAGGACTTTTTGACTCCAGACCCAGTGCTCTATCCATTGAGCTATCTAGATGCTTCCATTATAATAGTTTAGATGTGAGGTAATAAGAACCTGCCAGGGTTGTGACAGTGTCTAAGAAGAGAATGGGGCACCGATGAAAAAATGTTATGGATTGACAGGATTTGCCAACTAATTAGCTATATGGGAGTGAGAGGGAAAAGTCAGGAATGACACTTGGATTATGAGCCTGGTAATTGGGAGGATAGTGGTACCCTTAACAGTAATAGGAAAGTTAGGAAGAGGGAAAGGTTTGGGGGAAAGAGAATAAGTATATTGGTATTCAATTCCCTCCTATTAGATTATCTGACATTCTAGGCTGTCAATATCTTTTTTTTTGTCAATATCTTTTTGATACTTGCTTCTCTCATCAGACTTGTAGTCACTATGTGCTATAAAGGGAAGTTAGGCTCCAGAGGATGGGGAGCCACAGTATAATCCCTACTTCACACAGGGCAGTTATTAAACAATCCACAGGTATAGTAGGTTTCTGGGAAGAGATTCAAGCATAGTAAAGTAGAACTAACCCAATGCTCTCCACATGAAATTTAAACTCATTTCCACTTTTCCAAGTTCTCTGAAGTAAAGAATAATTGATCACAGTTATCCTAGTAAAAATCTTTTATGTAGAATGTATTGTAATGACAAGCAAAGTGGGACTTTTTGCTGAAATGACTTGCCCAGGGTCACACAGCTAGTAAATGTCTGAGGCCAGATTTGAACTCAGGAAGATTCCTGACTCCAGGCCTGGTGCTCTATGCACTACGGCGCCAGCTAGCTGCCCTAAGGGTAGCATTCAAAGTAAGAACATGTACTACATTTGCTACAGAGTGAGCCCTCTCATCCCTCATCCCCATTCTTTTGCCCTTGCCATGCTAGAGCCCAAAGTTCCCAAACTCTGGAAAGCAGAATAGCAAAAATATCTGTGAAACATTCACCAAATGGAAATAGGTCAGCGTTATTTCAGGATTAATGATCCTAACTCAGGAGGATACCAGGAATGACTGTAGGGACAACCTTTTTACAGAGTTAGTGGCATGAGTCGACTAAAATCCCATGAGTTTCCAGATCTATACTAGTGAAAATCTACACAAGTACGAACATTGATGATAATGTAGATTCATCAAAATATGAACTGATGACCATCATAGAGCTTGAAATGCCTTCTAAATATGGAATTATTAACTTAATTAACTAATTGGCTCGGAATATCTTTAATGCGAAATTCATTTTGTTATATTCCAATTCTCAAAAAAAGGAATCCATATTTTAGAAGCAGCATGGCATAATGGATGTCTGGTAGAAGGTCTAGTAGTCCCAAAGACCATGGTTCCAGTCGTGCTTCCTTTGACATTTACTGGATCTTACCTTAACATCTCAATGCCCTCAGGTGACTTTCTGGGACTAAAAGTCAAAGAGAAGGCACCATTCTACATCGGTAGAAGAAAGTCCTCATAGGGAACTAATTCCCTACACTGTTGAAATCACAGGTCTTTTCCAAAAAGAAAATCCACATATGATATATTCCATATGATAACCTGATATTAAGGAGAGTATGTGATTAATCTCAATACTCTAATCACCACTTGTATAAGATAGCATTTTCCCCTGTATTATGGTGAAATGGTGTGAGCATTTAATAAATACTCTTATTCATTGTGTCATTCAATTACTCCAACAACCTGAATGAAAGCTCCTATCTCAACTGGTTAGACACCGAGCATATCTTAGAATTGTGCAATTAGTATCAGTGAGTAGTGGTGATGATGACACATTTTGGGAAGACTAACAAAGAAATCAACAAAGACAGGGGTGGTGATGAGAAAGAGAATACATCTATATTCAGTAAGAAAGAAATATGAAAGAAACTTCACAGGAAAAAATATAATTTATATATTTTTATATTTATGATTTATATTTTATAATTTATATAATTATTTTTAAATATTAAATTGTTACATATTTTTGTTTCTTTTTAAAGAGTTCAAATTTTAAGAGTACAGACTATATTTTAGGTGTGGTCTATGTTTATACCAATAAAGACTTTTTTTTAAAGTGAATTTACTACTGGTGAAAGCATAGTCAGGAAGAAAGTATGGACATTACCACAGGCTGAGGCCCCTAGGGGGCTGGGTTTGATTGAGTTTCCTGGTATTGTGTGGCCTGGAGCCAGGGAAAAACCAATGTGGTACATTAAAGAGAGCAGTCCTACACAACCTTAGGGGAAAGTTATAAGGGACTACTGTGACAAAGATATTTCTATTTGCATGCAACTAATTTAAGCTGGTTTAAGATTTTGCCAAGTGCTTTCTGTAGCATGATCTCATCTTAGTGTCATAACCGTCCTGTGAGGTAGATGCTAAAGATTTTATCCTGATTTTATACATGTTGAAACAAAGGCTCAGGGAGATTAAGTAACTTCTTCATGATCACCCAGCTTGGGTCAGAAATAGGATTCAAACTCAGTTCTTCCTGACTCCCAGGCCAGGACTCTCTCATTTGACCATGTTTCTTCTCAGTATCTTACAAGAGGCATGGAAAAAACTGTGCAATCACAATAATAAAGCATTAGATCGAAATGGTTAGAAAAGAGAACTTGGTCAGAAAGTTGAAAAAAATTGAGGTTAGTCTAGAGAAGAGTCAGCTATTTAATTATATAAAGAGAGGTCCTCCAAAGGTTAATGCAGGGCAGGAAATGTTTCTCTCTCCTTTGACGAGAGCAGCTGAAATAAAGTTTTCTGCCTTCTGTAGTTCATGAAGGAGAGCTATGTGGTGCAGTAAGCAGAGTGCTGGGCCTGCAGTTGGGAAGACTCATCTTCCTGAGTTCAAATATGGCCTCAGACACTTATTAGCTGCATGACCCTGGGCAAGTCACGTAACTGTTTGCCTCAGTTTCTCCATCTGTAAAATGAGCCGGAGAAGGAAATGGCAAACCCCTCCAGCATCTTTGTTATGACAACCACCAAAGGGCTGAAACAACTGGACAGCAATGGTTCATGAGGATGAACCATTGCACCGTTGAGGGATCCAAAGGACATGGGCAACATGGCTTCTGAGGCTGAGGTAATTTGCTTTTTTTTAAAAATAGCAATTTGTTTTTTCTCTGACATGTAAAGACAAATTTTAACATTCATTTGAAAATTTCAAGTTCCAAATTTTCTCCCTTTCTCCCTCTTTCTCTAAGACAGAAAACAATATGATATAGGTTATATATGTGCAATTGTGTGAAACATTTCCATATTAGTCATGTTGCAAAAGAAGAAACAGACAAAAGAAAAAAAAACATGAAAAAAATAGGGTGATTGATCTGTTTTCGGACTCCATCAGTTCTTTATTTGGATGTGAATAGCAATTTTCCTCATGAGAGTTTTGGAATTTTCTTGGATCGCTGTATTGCTGGGAATAGCTAAGTCATTCAGAGATGATCATTGTACAACGTTGCTGTTATTATGTACAATGTTCTCCAGGTTCTGCTCACGTCACTTGCTATCAGTTCATGTAAGTCTTTCCAGATTTTTTGGAATTCACCTGCTCATCAATAGTATTGCATTACATTCATATACCACAACTTGTTCAGCCACTCCCCAATGTTATTTACTTTTGACAAACCATCGCTTTCATAACCCTGACCTATCCTGTGCCTACCCGCAATTTGAATCTTTCAGTGTTTATCCTGTGCACAAATTATAGTGTTCAATTACTCTGTTACAACTGACCAAGTCTTAATTATTACCTAAGATTTGTTGCATTGCAGTGTCTGATTCCTATTGGACATTCTTTAATGCTATAGGTTGATTGGGTCTATCCGGTGTGCTAGAGACCTTCCTCTGGTTCAGGGCCTCTTAAACTGTTTTGTGTCCTGGACCTCCTTTGGGAGTCTGGGGAAGCCTCTATTTCAGAATAATATTTTAAGTAATTGAAGGAAAAGCTAAATTTTTTTGTGAAGAATTAGTGAAAATAAAGATGTAATTTTTTTTCCCATCTAAGTTCACAGACTCCTTAAAATCTTAACTCCCCAAGTTAAGAAACTTTCCTTCCTCTAGACTTCTTGATCAAGCTTGAGTGGAGTGCATGAGCTGTCCATCTTATCCTTTGTCTCTCAGCGTTCCGTGGGTAGATTTCAGGGAGTTTGTAAACTTGGATGGGGAATCTATCTGTCTGTCTATCTATCTATCTATCTATCTATCTATCTATCTATCTATCTATATCTACATATATGTTTGTATGCATATTTATCTTTATTTTCACAACTTCTAACTGAAACTTGCCCTTCATTGAATTATGAATTTAGGCAACAACCCATTATTCTGAGGAATCCATAGGCTTCACCAGATTGACAAAGGGGTCCAAAACACACAAAAAGGTTAAAAACTGTCCTAAATCATGCCCCGATATCACTTTTGTCAGTTGGTCAATAAACATTTATTAAGTACCAGGCACTGGACTATGATACAGATATAAATAAAAAGCAAGGGTAGTCCCCACCCTGAAGGAATTGCCAGCCCGAGGGGGGTGGGAAGGGAAGAGAGAGAAAGTACCTGAATGGGGGCATTCTGGAGAGTTCAAAAGAAGTCCCAAAAGAGTGTAGCTGATGGGAAACGGAGAAAAAAAAAACCGTGCTGAACCCAGCACTTTGGGCCTTTTAATTGAAAGACAAAGCTTTTTTTGTCTTTTGTGTGAAGCTTACTTTTTCTATAAGGAAACTCTTTTAAGTTGCTACTGTTTAATTAGTAACTAGAGATGTAACTGTGTCCTGAATTGGTGCCATGCTTAATTCAAGTAAGATGGTAGTGAGGAGTATAAAAATGAATAAGAACAGTAACATAAAAAAACTAGTCATTAACTATACATTAGGGTTTTAAAGTTGCTGAATTCTCATATGTTTATTTCTGGAACCTGATCTATTAGGAGTATATCTGATTTGCCAACAAGAGTAACACCTCTTTGTCAGCTATGTGAAGAATTTCCACACCTAAAGCCCTTAATGGAAAAAGCTGGTGGTGCCATAGAATTATCCAGGAGAAAGGGAGAAGTGATGGGTCATTCTGATAGGGTGTTATGGGAGAGACCTGGCTGTAGGCCTTGGCAGATTGAGGAACAGGAAGGCTGGTAAATGAAGAATGACAGTAGCTACTCGAGGTTGAAGGTGCCTTTAGATTGGAGGCTGATAAGTCTAACTATATAAATATCAAATATTGACTCAGAAGAAGTTAAAGAGAAGGTCATTGTTAATGTGGAACCCAGAAATAGATTTTTCATGAGGGCAGATTTTTTCCTGGGAGAAAATCTGCTGCAGCTAAGGATTGGGGTCCAGAGAAACTAATTGACTTGTTTGGGACCCTTAAAATATATTATTTCTTACATTATAATATTCACATGTTTTGATTTGTCATGTTCTTTTGGAAGACCTATGATCCCAATTTTGGGTTTCTTTTTTTTTTTTTGGTGAATTCCATCAGCTGCGGCTTGTTTAGAATTCACATGTTCTTTTAATATTGTTACCTTTTGTTTCTGTTCTACAAAATTTTCCTTCATTCAGCGTTTTTGTTTTCGAAACCTGTTATTCTCTCTCTCAATTTTCTACTTCTTTAGAGAAGATTCTTGCCACATCCACTAATGCAAAGACTCCTCAGACTGGGCTGCTTAGTGGCCTCAGTCTCCTTGAATTGGGGGAATGTGAGGACTGGTTGGGCCACGGTCCCTTCCCTGAGTAACTTCCAGGAAGAAGAGTACTGGCCCCATATATGTTGCCATTCCCCTTTCCCTTAGGCCTGATGCTGTATTCCATCTAGTATGTGGCTCTGAGGGTTATGCCCAGAGTATCTTCTGTCCTGTTCAAGTCTTTTGTCTTCCCTCTTTTTTTCCTTCCAGTTGCTGGAGAGTAATGTCTTCCATTTCTAGTAAGGCTGAGGGAGGTGGGATGGGGATGGGCCATTTCATGAACAGTCAAAGACTTGGGGTAGGTAGAGGGCTATAACTACACTCTTGGGTTATAGGCCTAGGTACTTGTTTGTACTCACTGCAGTGGGCCTGTAGAGCTGGTTAGGGTTGTAACCCTGAGTGATACCTCTAAGTTTTAAAGTTATCTGGCATTAATTGATGAGGTTTCTATCTTCTGTGGGGATTCTGTCTTATCTTGTGGACTGAGCTGTAATTACTCCCTATCTAGCTCATAATTCCTATCTTTGGCTTTTTTCTAAGGATGGAGAAATTTGTAGAAATCAACTCTCCAGCAATCTTGTTGATTTTTTTTCGGTTGTTTTTCAGTCATGTCTGACTCTGTGATCCCCTTTGGGGTTTTCTTGGCAAAGACACTGGTGTGATTTGCCATTTCCTTCTCCAGCTCATTTTACAGATGAGCAAACTGAGGCAAACTGAGGGTTAAGTGACTTGCCCAGGGTCATATAACGTCTGAGGCCAAATTTGAACTCAGGAAGATGAGTCTTCCTGACTAAAAAGGCCCAGCACTCTATCCACTACACCCCCTACATGCCCTATTTTGCTGATTGTGTGATCCTAATTTTAAAGAATTGGAATACACTACAATATACTTAGTATTTAAAATATTCTGATCCTATTTTCATCATTCTTTGATTCAGAGGGCACTTTAGGATTTATTATCTCATCCTCTGGATAAGCTGCCAAAGAGCCATTAAGTGACTTACGTAATGAAAAGAATTTCTTATGAAGATTCTACTAAGATAACTTTCAGCAATGACAGCTTGGAAGAGAAGCCACCCAAGGAAACAAGGAAATTCAGGAAATAACAAATTTAGGTTAGATATCTAGACCAAATTGTCTCCAAAACAACTGGATTCAGAAAGAGTTACAAACTTTTGAAAGAGACCCAGGAATACTTGTCGAGCTGATGATGAGGGTAATCACATGTTTATTAGAGCCCCTTTTGGCTTGATTGATAAGCTACATCAGAGCAGTTTAACAAACCCTTATTGAGTGCCTCCTAAGCACATATCCCAGTACCAGGCACTAGGGGAGGAAACAAAGAAAGAAAAAGACTTTCTTCCTACCCTCCAAGAAAGGAGCTCAGAGGAAGAGGCATGGCGTGAATAAGGGGCAATTCAATGGTAAGTGGGTCAGCTGCGTTTGGATTGAAAAATGACCAGTCTAATTGAACAAGAAGAAAATAGCTAAAACAAGGTCTGTCTGGCTCCATCATCTATATGAAGAAATTCAGAACTTTTTCAAGCTATAAGAGTGAAATACTACAGTTGTTTTGATACTTGGAAGTCATCCTGCCTTGCTCAATTTGCAGTCATAAGATCATAGATTGGGAGGACATCTGATCCAACCCTTTCATTTTACAAATGAGGTAATTAAAGCCCAAAGGTGAAGTGATTTGCTCAAGGTAGTCCCTCAACTTCCAGGTTATACACACAAACACACACACACACACACACACACACAAACACGTACATATATACATGCGTATATATGTGTATGTATGTATGTGTATATTTACATATATATGTGTATATATATGTACACACACACACATATATATATATATACATATATATATGTATAAATACACACATACATATGCCTTTTCAATTAATCTTCACCTACCAGATCTGGTACTTTCGATCAAAGTGTACTTTTTGCCTCATACTTTAGCAAATGTGTTTCATTTATGGGTAGAATATCTAGCTATAAAAGAATTATTTTAATATGACTTTCGTCATATACTCTTAAGCATTTAACCCTGTTTTCTAAAGCCAGTTAGTTTGGCTTACAGCTGATGAAATGGTTTATTGAAATGTCAGCCACAAATGATGATGATGGTGGTGTCGACACACCAATAACAAATATAATTCTTATTTTTTCTGATTGTCTGAAATCTGGAGAGAAAACTTCGTAATTTTTTCCATTTCTGAAAAGTACTCTGTTATATCTCAAAATCTGTCAAATATTGCTTCAAATGTCCTCTGCTTTTCCCTTAACTACCCTTATGTCTTACATTTTCATCTCTCCAAAGACCAGACTATCACAGGTTTAGAGCAGGATCCTTGAGACCATTTAGTTCTGGTCCAACTCACTTCATTTTACAAATGAGGAAACTCAGGTCTCAAGAGGTTCTGTCACTTTTAAGATGGCCATAGATTCTGGGAAATTTTCCTTCCCCTTTCCCCTTCCCCCTTCCCCTTTCTTCTTTCCCTTCCCCCTTCCCCTTTTTTCTTTCCCTTCCCCCTTCCCCCTTCCCCTCCCTTCTCTCCCCTCCCCTCCCTTCTCTCCTTTCCCCTTTCCTCTCCCTTTCCCCCTTCATTATTTTCTTCTTGTTTTGGTTGCTTCTCAACTAGGTTGCCATTGCTTAAAGTTACCTTAACAGAAACTTGTAAGGAATGTGTTTCATCAGGAAGCTCACTTAAATGGCCTTTCGAAGCTGAAAAGGATTTCATGAATGGGCAGGATAGTTATTTTCCAAGATGGCTAAACTATGGCAGCAGAACGAAATGCCTGCTTATAAAATACAGTGGCTTCTGGTCACTGAGTAGATTATCCTGTTTATAAAACTATTCTTCTGGAAATATTTTGTTCCCAACCTCCACCTTTAGATCACACATATGATTGTTTGTTTTTCTTTAAAGAAACAATGTCCTAAGGCTGAACTCAACCAGGATTCCTTGTGCTTAAAGGCTTCAAGATCAGGATGCGTGGCATTTTTACCTAGTAATCAGAGTAATTGTTCACAGTTAATTTGATTTCCATCCCTTTGGAAATCAAGCGTGCCTTCCATGTTTAAGGCAGGCCTTCTTTCAAAGTTAAAGGGAACTCAGCATATAGGGTACAGGGAGGCCTGGCTTACATGGGGGATAAGAAACAAGGCATCTTATATAGTATATGTGTATATTATATATAATGTATATAATAGGGGTGTATGGATTGTTCAGGGAGGACTAACATTTCTGGTGTGAGGGCTTGCCTAGTCCTTCTCCTGGCTGCTCATCCACCTTTGGTGTCCACCTAGCACTCAGCTCTTACCTCTGGCTCCAAGAAGCAGTAGCATGCTGAACCATGGTAAACTGTCTCAGCAGATGAGCTAACCCAGGTCGAAGGTAAGCAACAGGCCTCAGCCCCCTCAGTGAGTTAGGTGGGTATCTACCCTAAACATGTGAAGACTTTCCCCAGTTTAATGGGCAAATGAGAACAATTTGTTCCAACCGTCATGAAGGTGGCTGAAGTAGGTGCTATGGAGTGCTTAGAGCTTGGTCAGACATCAAAGAAGCCAAGGTCCTCCACATCATTCCCAGTCGTCGCCAGTCATCCTGACTTTTGTCTTGCCACTGGACTTCAACGATTCAGGAAGAGAGAATGAGGCTGATGACCCTGTGTAACTCAGCCTCACTTAAATCCAATTCACAGGAACCCCATGATGTCATTGGTCCTCTTCCAATACCGAGGACAAACGACAACACAATAACGTATGCCTACGTATACGTATATGTGTATATATGGAAATGTGTATGTGTGTGAACCACCTGTCTGTGTTTGAAACAAGCCACTTCTTTCTCCTCTGTGGCCCTACAACAGTATTGGCAGGTAGCTGAGACACTGTAAGGTTTATCTCCTTGCTTGAAATGGCAAATTTAGAATTCTGCATGCTCTATTTTCTTTCCTTCTGTTGGGAATCTCTTCTTGGATCATTCTACCACATGGAGACTTCAAGGAGTCTCTCAAGTATAGAAAATCTACTGGTGACTGACATAGGTTTAGCCTCTGGCCTTTGGAAGACAAAGATCTCTTGTCTTCTTTGTGAAGAGTCCTTTTTCCATAAGGCAACTCTTTTAAGTTTTTTAACTACTTAATTAGTAAGTGAAGATGTAACCATGTTCCAATCTGGTACCCTCCTCACATTTGTAAGATAGTAGTAAGGAGTACAAGAACCAATAATAATAGAAATAATCGTAAACAAAGGCTAATCACCAGCCAAATATCAGGAGCTATAAAGTTGTTGAATTCTCACACAGTTTATGTACTATTAGTATGTCTGACTTGCCAATAACATACAAGCCCTTTGCTAGCTACATGTAGAAGAGTTCCTTCAACCCTAAACTCTGTCCCACTTGAACGGGAGAAGCTGGTGAAGCTGCTGGATTTTCTGAAGGAAAGGGAGAGGGGAAGAGCTCATTTTGCCTCCAGTTGAGGGGTATTATGCACTGAACTTTTGAGAGAGATGTGGGGGTAGGTTGTGGCAGGCTGAGAAAGAGGAAAACTGGTAGGCTCAAAAAGGAAATCACAGTAGTTACACAAGGTCCAGCTGCCTTGTCCAGTGGAAATCCATAAAATTAGTATTTCAACATCAAAGGGAAAGAAGGTTCTTGTTACTCTGGACCTAAGAATTAGCTTTCTATGAGGAGGAAATCCTCAAATGTATTTCTATAGGTTTAAAAAAGGCCATCAGAGTTCATAGAGGTGAAAGTCTATCAGTCAGTAAGCTAAATAAATTAAATGACCTGGGTTTAAATCTGGCTTTAGATACTTATTAGCTGTGTGACCTTGGACAAGTCACTTAACCTCAGTTTCCTCAACTGTAAAATGGGGATAATCATAGCACCCACCTCATGGAGTTGTTAGGATCAAATGAGATGATATTTGTAAAGTGTCTGGCACATAGTAGGTGCTTAATAAGTGCTTGTTAAACATTTTTTCTTTACTCCTTTTATAACACTTTCACATTGTGTTTTGTACTGCATTGTATTTGTGACTCTCTTTCCCTTCCTATTAAACTGAGTTGGACCACATCTTACTCCTCATTATTTTCCCATACCTCCCAGTCCAGTGCTTTGCAAAGAGAAGGTGCTCAGTACACATTTGTGGAATCAAACTGAACTCTACTTACAGTGTGCCTGGAATTCAGTAGATATCACCTCTTCTGTTCTAGACTCTAAGAATTGGAAGGGAGCTCAGAAGTCATCTAGTCCCTTCTAGAACATCCCTGACCAGTGGTCAGTCGTCCAGTCTCCACTTAGTAAGCACTTAATAAATGTGTTGCTTCTTTGTCTATCCATCTACCTACACATCTATGTGTCTCTTTCTTTCATCTTTAAAATATTTAAAAACTGGGATCTTGTTCCCTCAACTTTTTTTTCTAGAAGCCAAACATCCCCAGTTTCTTCAATCAATTAGTGGCACATCCTGGATCACTGTGGAGGTAGGCCTAAGGACCTACTTCCTCAATACTAGGTCTTAACCCCTTCCATCTACTTGGAGGCAGCTTGTGATGAAGCGGAGAGAGTGTTGGGGTCTGGAGTCAAGCAACCGGAGTTCAAATGTGACCTTGGAAACTTAGTGACCTAAGTGAGTCACTTAACCTCTGTCTGACTCAGTTTCCCAAACTGTAAAATGTGACATAATAATAGCACCTATCTCCCAGGGTTGTTGTGAGGATCAAATGATATAACGGTTGTAAAAGATACTTAACATGGTACCTGGCAAACAGTAAGTGCCATAGAAATGCTTATTCCCTCCCTGTCTCCCCTGTGGTAGGGATAAACAATAGGTACATTTAGAAGGGGGGTTTTCTACCAGTTTCCAGGTCAAACATCAAGGAGATCTCTGGAATGCAGACTGCTTGTTTGCCAGGCTTAATCCTAGGGAAACACGGCGGAAGAACATGGAGAGAGGATGCCGTCTTTCACTAGACCTCTGTAGTGTGAGTTTTCTAATATGGAAGCAGAAACATGAATTGGAAGCTTCTTCCAATAGTAAAAATACACTGTATAACAATTACTGTTACTATGAAGGTAAAATATTTGTGAACTAGTTGAGGTTTTTAACTTCTACCTTGTTGGCTTTTTCTGGGCAGAAAGTGTGAATTGTCCTGTTCATTTTTACCCTTGAGGTTACTCTTAAAATCACATGGAGCCTGGTTACAGGAAAACATTGATTCATATATTTTGTTCTTTTCCTTTTTTTTTAAGGTTTACATAGACTAAAAACTTCCTGCCCTTGTAGTGTACTTCTGTTTCTTCCCACCTTTCCATGGCCTAAATGATTCTTGTTATTTGCACGTTTCCTTTTGCAGGTAGGGAAGACTCAGGACTCTAATCTTGCCACTGGCTCATGTACTTAGGTGCTCCCACCTTTGCAGGATGGGAATGTTTTTCAGGTAGATCTGGTTATATTTCTGACTAGTTATGACTTGTAGATTTAAATATCTCTTATGGCGTACGACTACATGGACCAATTTCTCCCCTTTTGTCTTTATAGCTACACGTGTTTGGTTATATAAACCTGAAGCTTCTGAAAATGATCTCTGACTCATAGGATTATAGATTGAGAGTATACAGGAAACTCTGAAGTCATCTAATTCATCTCTTTAATTTTACAGATGAAGAAAGAAAGCTCAGAGAGATTAGGTGACTTAGATCACACAGGTGGTAAGTGGAAGAATAAGGATTTGAACTCAGATCTTTTGACTCCAAATCCAAATCTTTCTACTGACTGTGATATGTCAGAGTTCTGTGGAATAACATATTGCATTTATAACTTTTTTCTTATTTTATTTGAAGTGTGACACTGAAGAATTAATGCTGATTAGCCAGAATCAAAATGCTGTTGTTGTTCAATTGTGTCTGACTCTTTGTGACCCCATTGGAGGTTTTCTTGGCAAAGATGCTGGAGTGGTTTGCCATTTCCTTCTCCAGCTCATTTGACAGATGAGGAAACTGAGGCAAACAAGGGTAAGTGACTTTCTCTGGGTAATATAGCTGGTAAGTATCTGAGGCCAGATTTGAAACCAGATATTCCTAACTGTAGGCCTGGTGCTTTACCACTTTACCACCTTTGGATCAAAATAGATAAACCTAAAAGATTAATAAAAATTCATTTTAATTCTTGCTTTTTAAAGTCCCTAATATTTAGCTATTTTAAGGGAAAACCGATTTTAGAGTTTTGTTTATATTTTCTTTTCAATTATAAGGTTTGGTTCTCATTTTAAGAGTTCAGTTGGTCAAATTAAAATACACACATCTGTGTGTGTGTGTGTGTGTGTGTGTGTGTGTGTGTGTGTGCGTGTGTATAACTTCTTGTGGGGCTTTCAGATAATGATCTCAAGGAGTTTTGTGTCTAATAATTAAATCACCCTACAATGTGCGATGTGTGCCTGTTATTTATCAATACGGAATTTCTGTTTGAAGCAAAAGGGAATGTCTTAGGAACTTGGAAATACACTTATGCATCGAGATGATATTCCAGAAAGTTAAGTTGAAACTGCAAAAGCAAGTGGCAAGAAATATATCTGGTTCTGTTTGAACACTTAGGAACTTGATAGTAGAGAAGAGAACAACCAGCATAAATCAGAGGAGAAAACCATGGCCCTCTTTGTCTATGGGAAGTCCTTTTATTAGCTGATTCAGCTGTCAAGGGCAAGGCTGTTCAGGTCTTTTGTGGGTATTTTTTCTGCACACTACCCTTTAAAAAAATGTAACTTGAATTTCTTGGGAAAAGGATTTGAGTGTCAATGGCCTTTTTTTTTTTAAAGTAATAAGTGTTTTAAAAGGTTTAATTTGATCAACTTGTTCCAGGAACTATAAAAATAGAGAAGATTTCCAGGAGCCCACCTATAGAACACAGCCTTTGAGACCCACAGACAAGGCTCAGTGAAAGCAAGCTAGACACCAGCTTCCCCCAGTAAGGATGGCTTCACTAACACACCTGCCTGCAGAGATCAAAGGAAGGTGAATTTGTTGGGCCTTACTTACTTCTATGATAAGAACCCTTTGAGACCTTGTTGCTCTGATAGGGAGGTAAGTACTTTTTGTCTGACAGATGGGGAAGGGCTGACCCGAGAACTGGCCCTTCTGCAGCCTGAGGTCTTTAACTAATCAATTTCTTTATAATGAAATAGTATCATAGATAAACATGGTATACCTGACTTCAAGAAATTTGTTTATTAGCCTTGCATGGTCCCCACCCCACCCCACCCCCACCCCATTATTGATAATACTGCTTTGAATTGAGGAACAGGCAAGGAGTTTAAATTGGGATCTTTGGTTTGGAGATGAAAAATAGTTTTATTCAACAAGATCTTGGCCAGGTTCAAGTGCACACAATGAATTCTGTTTTGAGAACTGATTTTTTTTCTTTAAATAGCAAAGAAAGAACCTCCTTCCCTGCAACCTGGCAAAAACAGGATAAATAGGAGGGGGGTAATCTCAGAGGGAAGGCACTAAGATTATGGAGGACTGGGAAGGCTTCTTGTAGAAGTCAAGACTTTCTTGAGATTTGAAGGAAGTCAGGGAAATCAGGAGGCAAGGAGGAGGATGGAGAGAGTTCCAGGTGTGGGCATGGTCAGTGAAAATGTCCAGAGTCAGGAAGTGAAGTGTTCTGTTCAAAGAACAGCAAGGAGGCCAGTGTCACTGGATGATAGAGGACATGGACAGGAGTAAGATGTAAGAAGACTGGAAAAGGTAGAAAGGGGCTAGGTTATAAAGGACTCACGCCCTGGCAAGCCAACAGTAGTCCTTGGGGATGACTGGATCGGAGTGGCAGCTTCTGGAGCTCAGCCCACAGATGGTAAGGAGGTAAAACAACTGGTCAGGAAGAGATTACAGGGAACCCTTTGCTGGCACGGGGTGCAAGATTCTGCTGCATTGCCCATGCAAGGTTCTTGGTTGCAGTTCCAGGGTGAGGAAGAGCACTAGCATACTAGAGCATGTGGTCTCTCACAGACCAGAGCACAGGCCAGGAGAGCAGTGACTATACCTCTCCTCAGATTACACCACTTTGGAGGAACTGAAAACTTATAGACCCCAGAACTAGCTCTGAAAATATCAGCACGAAAAACCTGAAGCTTGAGACAGTGGCCTCTCTACTCAGGGAGTACAGCCCAACTTTAGCATAAAGAAGTTAAAAGTCAAGAAATAGGCTGGAACAATGAGCAAACGACAACAAAAGAACCAGACCATAGAAAGTTGCTGTGGTGATAGGGAGGGTTAAAACATAAACTCAGAAGACAACAAAGTCAAAACAGCTACATGCAAAGCCTCAAGGAAAATGTGAATTGGTTTCAGGAGGGAAAATGGATATTTAAAGACATAGAGGACTTTCAAGAATTTTTTTGTTTTTGGAGGGGGAAGGCAAGGCAATTGGGGTTAAGTGACTTGCCCAAGGTTACACAGCTAGTAAGTGTCAAGTGTCTGAGATCAAATTTGAACTCAGGTCCTCCTGACTCCAGGGCCGGTGCTGTATCTATTGCACCACCTAGCTGTCCCTACTTTCAAATATCCTTGATGAAAAGATCAGAGCTGAATAGAAAATTTGACTTTCAAACATAAGACTCAAGAGAAGCATGAAAAGGTAAATAGGAAAGAGAAATAATAAGAGACTCAGTAAGGTTAAATTGTTTATATTCCTACATAGGAAGATGATACTTCTAAGTTTCGTGAGAACTTTCTCATTATTAGGGCAATTGGAAGGAGTGTACATAGACCAAGGGTGTGATTGTGAGTCAACTATGATGGGATATAAAAAAAATTAAGGGTGAGAAAGAGGGATGCATTGGGAGAAGGGAGAATGGGGCACACTGTCTCACATAAAAGATGCACAAAAGAATTTCTTCAGTGCGGGGAAGATGGGTGGGGTGTGGCAGACAGTGTTTGAACCTTATTTTCATTAGAACTGGCTCAAATAGAGTGTAACATACACATTTGGTTGGGTATAGAAGTTTATCTTACCCTACAGAAAAGTAGGAGGGGAATGGGATTAAGAGAAGGTAGGGGAGGGGCTGATAGAATGGAGGACACATTGGGGGAGGCAGAGGTCAAAAGCAAAACACTGTTGAGGAGGGACAGGGTGAAAGGAGGGAGGGAGGGAGGGAGGGAGAGAGGGAGAGAGAGAGAGGGAGAGAGAGAGAGAAAGAGAGAGAGAGAAAGAGAGAGAGAGAGAGAGAGAGAGAGAGAGAGAGAGAGAGAGAGAGAGAGAGAGGGAAGGATAAATGGGGAAAATAGGATGGAGGGAATATACAGTAATCATAACTGTGAAAAAATTTTATAGCAAGTTTCTCTGATAAAGGCATAATTTCTCAAATATACAGAGGACTGAGTCAAATTTATAAGAATACAAGTCATTCCTCAATTGATATGTAGTCAAAAGATATAAACAGGCAGTTTCGAAACAAAGAAATCAAAGCTGTCTATAGTCATATAAAAATACTATAAATCACTATTGATTAGAGAAATACAAACTAAAACAACACTGAGGCAGTACCCCACACCTAATAGATTGCCTAATATGACAGAAAATGAAAATGACAAATTTTGGAGGGCATGTGGAAAAATTGGGACACTAAAGCAGAGTTGGTATAGTTGTGAACTGATCCAACCATTCTGGGGAGCAATTTGGAACTATGCCCAAAGGCCTATAAAATCGTGCATACACTTTGACCCCAGCAATAACATTACTAGGTCTGTATCCCAAAGAGATTTTTTTTTAAAAGGAAAAGGACCTATATATACGAAAATATTTATAGCTGATATTTTTGTGGTGGCAAGGAGTTGGAAATTGAGGGGATGCTCATCAATTGAGGAATGGCTGAACAAGTTGTGGTATATGATTGAGATGGAATACTAATGTGGTATAAGAAATGATGAGCAGGACATTTTCAGAAAAAAAGCCTGCAAAGATGTAAATGAACTGACGCAAAGTGAAGTAAGCAGCACCAGGAGAACACTGCACACACTAACAGAAATATTGTATGATCAACGACTGTGAATGACTTAGCTGTTCTCAGCAATACAGTGATCCAAGGCAGTTCCAAAGGACTCACAATGAAAAATGCTATCCATCACCAGAGAAGGAACTGATGAAGTCTGAATGTAGATTGAAGCATACTTTTTTACTTTATTTTTTTTCTTTTTAGTCTGTGTTTTTTTCAAAATACGACTAAGATGAAAAATGTTTTGTATGACTGCACGTGTATCAAATTGCTTGCCTTCTCAATGAGGGGGGAGAGGAAAGAGAGAGGATCTGGAACTCAAAATTTTAAAAAATGAATGTTAAAAGTTGTTTTATATATTAAAAAAAGAAAAAAAGAGAGATGTGACACTCCCTCCCACCCCTCCCTCCAAACCCTCAAGCAGGGAGTATTTTGGGACAATAAACAAAGATGTGCTGACGGTGGGGCAGTTTGATTATGTCTATGTTGCATACTCAGAGAAGCCAAAAGATAAAACTCTGGAACTACAGCCCCTGAAGATTGCAGAGAGAACTGGAGGGCAGAGTATTCAAGGTCTTGGCTTGAATTCACTGTGCAAGGGCTTGGGGGAATACAGTAAGTTTCAGTACCTTAGGACTTGGAGATTACAGTAGGGAAGATAAGATTCTATTCACAAATAATAATAATGCAAAGTTGAAGGTGAAAGGACACAAAAGACATGCTAACAAAGTGTTAGAAGCTTTTAGTTGGGGGGAGGGGAAGGATTTTTTTTTTTTAATGCCTAACGATGCAACCCAGACTAGTGTCCTAGGAAAAGAGAATTAGCAAATTCACGAATTATCCTTTTGTTTATACTTCAATTAAAAAAAAAACCCAACCACACGTTTACCTAAGAGGTTCTGATTTGATTAAAAGCTATTAGTATCCATTAAGAAGTGAAACTGTGTTTGGATTTCACAAGTCTGCATTTTCCACCAGGAAGTCAGGTTTAGTTATCTTTCCTACCAACAAACACCTGCAATTAAAGGCAGAAAGGCTTATATTTACATAACAATTAGCTTTCTGGGCAGGAAGTATAAACAGAAAAAAATAATTCATTAATTGTCTAATTATTCTGAGCTGTTGCAGACAATAACTTGACTTTTATAATAACAACTGACATTTTTGTAGCCTTTAAAGTTTGGAAAGAGGTCTGTATTCATTATCTCATTTGAGCCTCACAACCTCTTGGTCAGATAAATACTACAGGCATTTTTACACAAATAAAACAGCTGAGGAAAACTGAAGCTCAGAGAGGTTGTGACTTGTACAGCGGCTCACAGTAAGTGTCTGAAGCTGGATTTGAACCCAAGTCTTCAAGACTCCAGGCCTAGAGCTTTAACCATTAGCTCTGGCTTCCTCTTTTTTTTTTTAAATTTAAATTTTTATCCAAGACAAAATTGTAGTTTGGCATAGGATGCATATAATATTAATAATGATAATTAGCATTCATGCAGAGATTAAAGGCTTGCAAAGTACTTTACCTATGTTATCTCATTTGACCTTGTAAAGTTGTTACTATTATTAATCCCATTTTAAGATGACAAAAATGAGGCTGAGAGGTTAAGTGACTTGCTCAGGGTAACATAGCTTCAAGGCTGGATTTGAGTCTTGGTTAAAAATTTAATGATATTTCTAAGAAAATAAATTATTTTGTTGTTGTTTTCATTTTGTAAAAGCAATATGCATTGCCAAGCCATATAGTCTGACTGGGTACATGAACTGGGGACTACAAACAAAAGACCAGCAGCCTTTATCAAGGCTTGCATAGGCTGCAACTGAAATTTGCAACTGACAGATAAAATTTCAATTTGCCCGTAAATCTCATCGTTTACTCAGCATTTTTATTTTTAAAATCTCCATCTGATTCCTCCAAATTACTCCATCTTATTCCTTCATAGAAGGCAGAAGTCTGTGTATATGCTGCTTGCTCAATTTTATAGCTAGATTACATTCATGTCCAAATTGTATCTGCACCTCACCGTACAAATACTTTGGTGTGGGTCCCTCTGCTGTGCCCAGTTGAGCAGAGCTGTATAACTGCCTTGATGCAGGTTTGTTTGAATTCTGAAATTTCCACTTAGGACTGTATATTCTGAAGCACCTGGAAGAATGATTCGCTTCTTCATATTAAGTGGCCAGGGCAACGTTTAGAGGCTCAAAGAATTAAGAGAGGGTCCTCCATGAGTACATGCGAACAATGGACTCTTGCTGTTCAGTCATGTCTGACTCTTGGTGACCCCATTTGGGATTTTCTTGGCAAAGATGCTGGAGTGGTTTGCCTATTTCCTTCTCCAGCTCATTTGACAGACGAGGAAACTGAGGCCTACATGGTTGGTCACACAGCTAAGGAAGTACCTGAGGCCATATGGGAACTCATGAAAATAAGTCTTCCTGACTCCAGGCTCAGTACTCCAACCACTGCACCACCTAGCTGCCCTAACAATGGGTTAAAACTGCAAAATCTTGTTTGGTGATTTTAGATTTTCAGCTCCTTATATTAATGACCAAACCAGGAGGCAGGGGGAGACTTTACTGAGAACTTACTGCTACTTAGGATGATTGCTCCAGGACTGGAAGGGACCTCAGAGGCCATCTAGTCTATCCCTCATATTTTACAAGAGAGGAAATTGAGGCCCAGAGAGGTTATGTCACCTGCCCAAGGTTGTTCGGGCTGCAAGCATCAGAGGCAGGAAGTGAATTCAGATTCTTTGACTGAAAATTCCTCTTTCCACTGACTCTTGGTTGGGGAAAGGTGTACAGAGCAGATTGCCTTTACAAAACTTCTGTTCCAATTGTTCTTTAAAAACTTTTGCTAATTTAAATATCTAAATACTGCTGTATTGCTTGGAGTCCCCTAGGGTTTCCATAGCTGGTCGCTCAAAGGTCAGTGGAGAGGTGCACGGATGGGAGGAGGATGCAAATTGTTCAGGGAAGCTGCCGTAAGATAGCTGGAATGGGTGGAATCATCTCTAGGAAGAGCTAGAGATAGCCTGTGTCCAATCCCTGCTCTCTTTTCTCAAGTTTACAATTTAGTGTGGGTCTAGAACACTTAGAAGTAACTATGATCTAAATTAACAATAGTTCATTGTGTTGTTTGCTTGTATTTACATACCCTGTGCTTAGCCCAGGGCTTGGCATATAGTAGGTGCTTAATAAATGCTTTGGCTTGACAGTTTGGACCCTTGGTCGCCTGACTTCCAATCCAACGCTATTTTCAGCAACTTTAGGTCTCCTGTTTATAAAAGGTACAAAATGAGAGAGAGAGAGAAAGAGAGGGAGGAGGAGGACACAGAGACAGGCAAGATCTTAGTTGAGCCATTCAATTAAGCCTTCGTGGAAGAGGTGGCATATGATCTCGGCGGAGAAAGAAGGCTAAGATTTCAGCCAGGAAAGATGAGGTGGTGGAGGTGGCTAAGGAATGGGAGGCACGGGCAGCACGTGAACCAAGGTACAGGGGTGGAAATATTTCATGGAACGACTTGAAAGCCAAGAAGTCCATTTTGGCTGGAATACTTTTAAATTAAGAAAATATCCATCACAACGCAATGGTTTCTAAGTGACCTGAAAAAAAAGCAGCGCGTGTGTATACGTGTAGGTGGTTTGTTTCTCAAACCCTGATAGGCAAGCGCTGTTCTACTTTTCCAAGGCCATTAAAACAAGGACACACGGACCTAGCATAACCGAGCATACTGTCCTGGATGTATGCACATTGTACAAAAAGCCAGCCCGGGATGGAGCTGGGTTTTTTTTTTTTTTGAAAGTTTGAAAGTAAAGGGACGGCCACTTGGGGTGTGAGAAAGACTTAAAAGGGGGAAAGTAAGTAGAGAGCTGGGTGGTTTAAGACCCGCCCTCCCCCCTCTCACGGGTTTCACTCAAACCACCCCCTCCCCCGCCCCCGCTCCCTTATCCTGTTGGCAACTGAAAGAGTAGAAGCTGTGTAACCCGAGAACAGCCGTTCTCCCCTCCTCCTCTTTTCCATGTGCGCACCGGGGAGATTAAGGGGTTGGAACCTGCTGGCGGGAAGGCTACGGAGAGATCTCCTCCTCTCACCCGGGCTCAGGAGAGCAGGAATAAATGCCCTACACACACATACACACTAGAGCGCAGTGGCAGCAGGAATAATCTTCCACTTTATAAAGCCGAGCCGCAGGGGCCGGGGGAAGTGCGCGTCGTGACAACTTCGGAAACAAGCGGTGCTGGACGGTGGGGCACGGGCGTGGAAAGGAGGGTCAGGGGCTGCCGCAGGAAGGCTTGCGGGCGAGCTGTGGCCGGAGCTGTAAGCAGCGGATCGGCTCGGGCAGCCGGGGAGGAGGAGGAGGAGGAGGAGGAGAAGAGGAAAAGGAGGAGGAGGAGGAGGAGGAGTTGCCGCAGCTGGCTTGTTGGCAGCTGGAGGAGGAGCTCCACAGCTGTGTCTGTGTGTGTTGGGGAAGAGGCCGGGCTTGCCAGCCCTGGGAGTCGGAGGAACGTTGCTAAGAGGGTTGGTTGTGCGGTACAGGACGGTACCTGCTGATACTGTATCTTCTAGCCACTGCTATGGACGGTCGGGAGCGAGGTCTTTAGTCCGGAAAAAAAAGAATCAGAGGGTTCAACCCTGCCTGAAGGAGGGTGGTATTAGCGGGACTCGGGCACCGGGCGCCTTCGAGCGGACCTTTTAACCTAGTCGGGTACTGAGTGGCTGTCTCACCATGGAACCCGTGACCAAATGGAGCCCCAAGCAAGTGGTGGATTGGACTAAAGGTGAGAACAACTTTTGGGGGGCGCTAGCGTTGTGTCGGAAGCGGGATTGGGGAGGCGATGGAATGCAATGCATGGTAAGAAGCAGGCTCCCCTTTTCCTTTTTGGAGGGGCTGGGGGAAGGCTCCCACCTCAGCCTGAGAGGCAGAAGGGACACAGCTGCCCAGAGCTGAAAAGCAAAAGTTGGCTTCAGGCTACTTGGTTCGCCAAACCTCTCCCAAGTCCCTTCCCCCTCTTCCCAGCTGCTTTTTTTTGGGGGGGGGGGTGGGGGGGTTGGGGACTGGACAGGAGTGGTGGCAAGCCTTGTAGCTTCGGGTGCATTTAGCAACAGAAAGTTTGCCGAGTGCTTGGGAACCCTTGTTTTGCAATTTGGGGGGCGGCCAGTGGTAGGACGTGCGCCCAGGTCCAGAGTTCGGCAAAACTTTTTTTGTGTGCCGGCCTTCCTTGGCTGGCCAGGGCTCGGGCTGGCTGCTCTTAGACTCGGCAGCCCTCCGCTGAGCAGCCCCTGTTGGTTTAGTCCTGGCCTTTAGAGGCACAACGCACCTTTTGTGTGGGTGGCTCGGGTCGCTCCTCTTAACAGGCATCCTGTCTAGAACAACCCAGAGGAACGAGAAGAGGTTGTGTTTACAAAGGTAAAGAAAGCATGATTCTGGCCAGCTGCTTTATTCACTTTTCTCGGCGAAAACTTGTGAGCTGCGCTACGTAACTTTGTAACATTTCGCCTCGCTAGTAACCCTGACCCCAGGAATTCGGAGCACTAGCTGTCTTTTGTCTTTTGCTTTGGGAGGGTGTTGTTGCCGGGAGAAAGTTGCATTCCTAGGCTGTGGTTGCGAATTGAAAATGAAAAGAAAGAACTTTCCATCTCTTTTAAGACCGGGGGAAAAATCTATTTGTCGCCTATTGAAACCGCCTTAGAGGGTAGGAGTGTGTGTCTGTTTGGCTAGGACCTCGGCAATTCATCTGGAGCCCGTGTTAGTCACTTTCACTCTGGGTTGACCTGCCGCCTATTCTGCATCTCCCTGGGGTTCCTAGGGAGACGAGAATGAAGGCTACTTTAAGCCTCTTTGGTAGAGTGGGCGGGCTCTATCCGAAAGAACTGGGCTGCTCCCTTTACCCCAAGGATGCTTCGCTCTGGTCTCCCGGGTGTCCTTTCTCATGACAGGATCAAACTTTGCATAAGCTTTTAAGACTCTGTCTCTCCCGTGGGTGTGACCACAATTAAAACTATTAACCTCTTCTTGTAATTGCTGTGAATGCATCCATTGGTATACCTAAGTAAGGCTTGGAACCATAGATTATTAGAACTGGGATTGGAAATCCCTCCCTCCTGTTTTACAGATGAAGAAACCGAGACTGCCACCACGAGAAGCCTTCCTTGGTTGTTTCCATAGAATGTAGTAAGCTTCTTGAAGATAGACAGGTTTTAGTTCAGTTTGTTTTAGTTTGTTGTTGTTGATTTTTAACTTTAGAGGAGGCAGCCAAGGGCAGGGGAATGAGTGTTGTTGGATTTCAAATCTAAGGGCCAGCGTTCAAATCCGATAGCTCACCCAGAACTGGTGACTCAGAACTGGAACCCAGTAAGACTTTGGTTCAAATCTCAGTTCACATTATTTACTAGCTTCATAACCCTGGGCACGTCACTTAGCCTTATGCAGCCTTAGTTTATTAATCTGTAAAATGGGGGTAAGAATAGTCCTTACTTGTGGTTGTGATGGTTAAATGAGATAATATATGTAGAGTGCTGTACAAATCTTAAAGCCTCTATAAAGGTTAGCTATTAGGATTGACTCATTTGTAAAAGGAGGTGGTTGGATTAGTTCCAAATCTGTAATCCTATGACTATCCACAGTAGCTCCTTAATAAATAAATAGCTGTTATTAACATACATAGTGTAGGATTAGTTTTAGGGTTAAGACGTGGGTTCAGGTTCTAAGTGCGTGATTCATGCTGGCGCTTAGGCTCTCAGTGTCCATAGGCAACTTTCTAAGACTGTGTTAAAAAGTTTGCATTAGTGGAGGGAGTTTCCACCTCAGGAAATTCCCTCCATAGATGGAATTGTAGATCTAAGGGAAAATGTACAAGGTGATAGGGGTACAAAGGCAAAAATGAAGCAATGTTTATCCTCAAGAAGCTTATTATCTACTGGAGGAGTGTCTTCAAAACTCTAACTGGATTCCATATCTCTTTAATCCAGATTTGTAGGATATGAAACACTAAAAATACTATTTTTTTAACAGTTTCAGAAGCTGTATTGCTATAGATAGTTTTTGCAATTCTTGGTTTTGTAGTTATTACTAACATTCTGTCCACTTAGAAGGAAATTGCCTTATATAAACACCAGTTAAAGGGTTAGGGCAATTAGGTGGTGAAGTGGATAGAGCACTTGACCCTGGAGCCAGAAAGACCTGAGTTCAAATTTGGCCTCAGACACTTACTAGCTGTGTGACCCTGGGCAAGTAACTTCACTCCTTTTGCCTTAGTTTCCTTATCTGTAAAACAAGCTAGAGAAAGAAATGGCAAACCACTCCAGTATTTTTGCCAAGAAAACCCCTCAGTGGGGTCACAAAGAGTCAGACACAACTGAACAACAAATTAAAGGAGTGACTCTCATTGAGTAGCCACTGACTTTACTCTTTCTAGTTGCATGTCCCATCACCAGGTACAGGCATGAAGTGAGATAATCCTCTATTACAGGAATGTACCACAATTTGTTTAGCCAATCGATGGACATCTACTTTGTTTCCAGCTGTGCTAAAACAAAAAGTGCTATTTTGGAATATATGGAGCCTTTCTTTTTGTTAGTGACCTCCTTAGGGGATATGCCTAACCGTGTAGTACCCAGGTCAAAGGCGATGTACATTTTAACCACTTTGTTTGCATAATTCCAAATTGCTTGCCAGGCTGGTTCTACTATTTCATAGCCCCACCAACAATATACTGGTGTCCCCTATCTTTCCCATAACGCCTCCAGCATTGATCATTCCCATCTTTTCTGACCCTTGGTCTTGACTTTAACCGGGGAAATTTATCACGTCCTGTAGGACATGTGTATGTGTATGTTTGTTTTCCCCTTGGGACTGGGGTGGTGTTGGTGGGTGTGGGTGTTGTGACGTGGGATGTGTGTGTAAATTTGCATCCTGTTATGTTTGTTCAGTGTGATCAGTTAAAAAGGAAGAGCAGATTAAAATATTTTTGGCATCAGGTTGCCTTGACATTATGACAAACCAAGATTTCCCTCTGAAGAAAGTTCCTTGCTGACCTGAAAGAGCATTTATTTGTAGCACAATACTTCTGTGTCATGAGGCCTGAGCGCTGATTAGGTTGCATACCTGTGGTCAGCACTTGGCAACTTTTCAAAATAATACCGCTTCTTTGGACTACAAGTACAGTGACACAGAGTGACCTGGATTATTTCAGTGTTTAAGCCTAGAAGGCCATAGAAGAGCAGCTCCTCTTTTTCACCTACCCTCTGCAGCTTTCATGTCCTTTCTTTGTCTCCTTTCCCCCAATATAACTTTAAACTTCCTTTTGTCATCCCTAGATTTTTATTTTATTATTATCATTATTAGTCTCAACCCCTTCTAAATTTTAGCATTCTTAGCAAATCTTGCAGGGCTTTACCAAGCTCTTATATTTATAGTCCGTTACTAGCTTGTACATCTACTTTCTGTACAAGTCCTTTTGAAGTCCAAGCTTTGCTTACACACTCTTTAAAAAATATGTATATATGTATACATATATGTACATATATAAACATATACATATTTATTCTGAGCTCACAAACAGCAGAAAAAGAACACTTCCAAAGCATACAAAGCAAAACAGATTATATGTGAAATTATGATACTCTGCTATGTATAGCTTGCATACAATAAATTCAACATTCTGTTTTCAAAGCTGACCTGTTTTGTGTTCCCTTCTGTGAATTTAAAAAAAAAGCTTCAATGACCCTTTTCTTTCCTCTTAGCAATGCTATCACTAGTTCTCTTTCCCCTCCAAATCATCTCTCAATAGAAAAAAAAGTAAAACACACCTTGTGATAAATATGCATAGTTAAGCAAAACAGACCCACACTTTCGCCATGTCTAAAAATGTATGTCTCATTCTGCACTTCAGTTCCATCTATTTATCTCCAAAGAACTAGGTAGCATGGGGCATACTCCTTGGGGAATTCCCCACCTTTTTTTCCACATGGAAATTTTCCCTTTGAACTTCAGAATTTTCTTGAGAACTTCTCATATATTTCCTCTCTTGAGTTTCAGACCATTGGCTCCTTCCTCTGACCTTTTGAAAGCTGCCGATTCCAAATTTAAGGTGCATGTCAGACAAGCCTGGCTTTCTTCTCTCTTTCTAACACATTTTGAGATGCAGTGTTCAGCTCCCACTAGGAAGTCCCATCACTTCTAACCCCAATAGTCAGCTCCTCCTTGTTGATAAGAATCAGATCCAGAATAGCACTTCCCATAACGGGAACTTCACATTTTGAAGGATGATCTGACTATGCTCATTAAGGCCAGTCAGGAATATTAGGTGCTCTGCTTTTCGCAGTGAGAACTCCGGCCAATGACTAGATAATTGAAGTGTATTATGATGTGATTCCATGTCAGGCTTGAAACTTGTTTCCTAAACTCCTTGTTTATCTCTTCTGTCTATTTAGGTGGTCTGTAGTTTATTTCCATGACTGTTTTTGCCTTTGGTTTTCAACTAAATACCCTCTACCAGTGCTTTTTGAGATTTTTCTTAAAATACAATGCCATTGACCACTCCCAACCCCCTTTCACCTCCATTCCCCTTCCCTACCTGTTTAGAGGTAACTGGAGGTGCAGTAGAATATAGTCTGGAGCCCGATTGCCCTGCCAAAAAAAGCAAAAAAAAAAAAAAAAAGAATATAGTCTGGAAGACTTGAGATCAAATCTGGCTTCAGGCACATATTAGTTGTGTGACCCTGGACTAGTCACTTAACTTCTATTTACCTCAGTTTCCTCAGTTGTAGTTTTTTGTGGTCAAATGAGATAATATTTGTTTTTTTTAAAAGTTTCATAGCTCAGTGCCTGATACATAGTAAGAATTATATAAATGCTTCTTCCCCCTTCTTGTTCCTTTTGAATAAGTATTACCATTCCTAGCATCATATTTGCACAAAATGGGTTTCACCCCACCAGTATAATGATGCCTATGATGTCAGATTTGCCTCTTGCATTTGTCTCGAGCTCTCCATGGTTTTTATTACTCGTTTCTTTCTTGGATTTTTGTTTCCTGTGACGCTCTTCTTAAATTATGGTTACTCTGGAGAAGGTGGGGTGGGGTAACAATACTAGCTGACATTCAACTAGCATTGTGAATTTTGTAAAGCTTTTTAGATACATTCTTTTTTCACCCTCACAAAAACTCCATGAAGTAGGTGATGTTACTATCCCCATTTCTAGATTTATGTATGTGTGTTGCCGTTTCTTCCCTTTCTTTCTTTTGTTTAAAGCCTCTTTGACTCAGTTTGTATGATTCCAGGCAAATACATCCTCATCAATCTTTGTTAGTTTTTATTCTCTCAATGGGGAGAGAACTGGTTATTCTCAGAGTTCCAAACTGTAGTCCACAAATCCAAATCCCATTCTCAGATGCCCTCATCTTAGCCAGCTGTTCTCTTAAAAAGCTACCTTTGTTCTTCTGAAGTCCTTGTTTTTAAAAGGCCACTTGTATCCCCAAGTTCTTCTATTTCTTGTCCCAGACTTCATAATGTCCCAGACTTAAAAGCTTTCTAGATTCCTACTGGCAATATCCTTGGTGCCCAAAGTGAATCACCAGAAGTAGGTAATATTCATCTGGTTTGACAAGAATCTCTATCAAGCCTTGGATACATGCCCTGGGAAAACAGCAGATTTCTCTATTGTTCTGAGAGTCACCAGCCTTCACTCCTAAGATGGCACTACAAATCCTTTTCTTCCCTCGAATTAAGCCTCCTGTTTGTTAATTAGTTCCACCTTTCCAGTGGTGGTGCTTTCCTTGCTCATCTTTGGTATTATTCTGTCTTCCACAGGTCAGGATTCTCTTCCTACTCTTTCTGTGCCTTTCCCTCTGGGTTTTCACATTGAAATCCTTTAATTTTTTTTTCCTCCCTCAAAGATGACTTCGTTTTCTCTGATGGGTTGGAGATGCTTTCCTTGAGTCCGTTCCCCAGATTTTCTAGGAGGAAGCCCAGCTTTGGAGGCTAGATAGCAGTAACTTGGCCCATTGTAGAAATACAACCATGGTGCCCTCTGTGCAAGTCACTTCAAAAATCATTCTGCTTTTCATACTTGCTGGAAGTGAGATTCTCAGTCTTTCTTACTGTTGTTGGTTTTGGCGAATAGAACCCTTGGAGAATTACTGTGGCAAATTGCTTGCTTGGTGGGGAAGTGGGGTAGAGTAGGTTTCTATGGAGTTACGTTCTTCTCCTCTTCTAAGGGCCTTGACAATCCCAACCTCTCCCTCCTCTTTCTAACCTTATTTTACCAACAACTTCCTTTCCCCCTCTTCTTCCTCTTAACCTTTTTCTTTTTCTTTTTTATCCTCTTTTCCCAGACTTTCTGCTTGAGTTCCTCTTGGATTTTCCTCCATCAGCTTCTCCATAAATCTTGCCAAATTTCCCCTGCCCAATTTAAATTTCTATTTTTTTCATAATTAATTTGATAAGCATTTAAGTACCTTCCATATTCCAGAGCAAAGACAACAAACCTGCAAGGTGGGTACTTTTATTATACCCGTTTTACAGTTGGGGAAACTGAGGTAAACAGGTTAAGTGACTTTCTCAGTGTCACAAGGTAGCAAATATCCACATTCCCATCTGAACTCCAGTCTGGCTGACTCCAGGCCCAGCACTCTGTCCACTGCATCTGCTAGCTGTTGAGGTATCAGGCTATGAGGGGAGTTAAAGATAGGATGAAAAGTTTCTGCTGTCAAGGTTATTGCCATTTAAAGGGAGAAGGTGGGGGCACAGTGGAGTAACAATACTAACTGACATTCATGTAGCACTTTAAAGTTGGTAAGTTTTTTTTAGATCCATTATTTTTTGACCTTCACAATAACTCTCTGTAGTAGGTACTGCTATTATCTTCATTTTACAGATGAGGAAACCGAGTGACTTGCTGTTAAATGTTTGAGGTAGGATGGGAACCCAGGCCTTTCTGACCCCCCCAAACCCGCACTCTGTTAATTATACCATACTGCTTTTTACTAGCATTGTAATGAGGTTCTGATACATTTAGAAGTGGTACTTATACCCTGGGTTCTGGAATGTCTTTAAAAACTCATCTGGGGGTTTTGATCTTGAACTTGGGAGAGATTTTTTTTTTCAGACCTTTCTTTGATTTTAAAGTTGAAGTTCAAAGTGGACTGATACATTGGTATGGGCTTCAAAGTTTTGTTAGACCTGTGGGTTTTTTTTTTTTTTTTGCCTTTAAAGAGGTTTTTTGTATTCACGCGCTTCGTTTGGGTCATCATTCTTTTCTGGAGCTTTCTGCTCTGTGCTGTGCTTTCTGAAGCTGCTCTCATCTGCCTGTGAATGGGGCTTTTGTGAAAGTGGGACAGAACCCAGTTTGTTTGCTTTTGACATCGAGTAGCTGATGAAATAATTTTTGCTCTGCAATCAGAAGGTCAAACGTGTTCTTAAAACTAAAGTTTTCTTTTAAATGTTAATTAGCCAGTTTTCAAAATTAGAATATGGGGCCAGCCCCCCCAAATTCTTCCAAATCCTAATGCAGAAATGTTCTGGCTGTGTAGGATTTGAACCTTTGTCTAATGGAATCACATTGTTTTCATTACTGTTTGAGGGAAACCCCTCTGTGTTACGCAACGGAAAAACGTGCAAATTGTGGATCTGAATCATACTTTCCTGAGGAAAAACCTCTTGAAAGAAAACATTCCATTTCCTTATTTTCAGTGGCTTGGAGGTGGGGAGGTATCTATTTCTGTGTCCTTTTAAGGAAAGAGGGCTTAAATTTCTTCAGATATGCATTAATTGAACTCTTTATTTTTTTACTTGGCTTAGCATAAAGTACTTAATAAATGCTTTTTACATTCATTTCATTTGTTCCTGGACTTGGTCATTTTACATTACTGTGATTTGAGACAATCAAGCATATATGACTTTCTGGGATTTGCTTTCCAACAGACTTTTAATGTACAGTGGCCCAAACTTCATGAAACACCTGTTAAAAGTTGTCAGCACCATGTTAATATAGATTCCAAATGGAGCCTTAGACTAACCGTTAGCAGATGACACTCGTATTGGTAACATTTCTAAAAGAAATGCTTAAAATTGCCAGGGACAAGTATTAAGGATAAATATTAGTTACTATTAAGACTTTCAGGCATGTAATTATAAAATAGCTTGATGTTATCTCTTTTTAGGCCTGGTTGGAGTCTATTTTCTCTAGGAAAAAAGCTCATTTATTGAAGGGGAAAGCTATTAAAGAATGGTCTTTTAGAGGTAAGGAGATCATTATCTCTGCTGCAGAGACCTGAATCAAGATACTGGCAACATATAAGAGAGGGACCTCAACTTAAATATTGGACTTTTTAAAAACTGGACCTGTGTATAGATCTAGAAATGCCCTCTACTGAGAGAATGTATCTTCAGTGCAACTTAATGTATCTCCTGGTGTCGTTGAGAGTTTAAGTGACTTACCCAGGGTCACACAGCCAGTATGTGTCAGAGGCTGGATTTGAACCCGTGTTTTTTGACTCCCAAGGCCAGCATGATGCTTCTCATTATCATTTTACTTAGCTTTACACGCTTTTTTAAAATTTGGAATTAAAACCATTTTTTGATAAGTGGACACATCTATAGGAAGGGAGATTTTTTTCTCAGTTGAAGTTTTCTGGGGTGATTTTGATTACCGTTTTCTCTAAGAATATAAATTTTGTTCTCTTTCTGGGTTCATTTGTGGGGTCTTGCCTGGAGAAAGGGCTTTGATCATCTGCTCAGTACTGAAGGTCTATTCTAGGTGTATGTTTTTTTTTTTCAAAGAAAAGTCACTCTTTATCAAGCCTTTTTACCTATCCCCAAAACCCAAAATGCAAAAGACCCATCCAACCAACCTATCCAACCAAATAAACCTACCGAACCCCCAAACCCCAAACCGAACCAAAGAACCCTCAAACCCAGCAAACAAAAAGTGTGAACCAGTTTTCTTGAAGTAAATCAGTTGATTTTGCATAAATGAGCCATATGCTAGAAGTATTCATTAAAGCCCTTCTATACTTCAACTTAAATTTTTTTATCTTTTCCCTCCCTGTCTATTAATTCCTTTCAGTAAGTTTAGCAAGAAAGAGAAACCACAGGTAAATGAAAAAAATTTGAAAGTAAAGTCAGATTTATTTAATTGTTCAACATTACTAACCTTTGATTATACTAAATTCCTCCCCCAATTAAAATTTTTTTTGTTATAGGGATCAGGCAGGTGAAAGGAATCTGGAGCTTTACTTTTTAAGCTTTCCAGGGCACTTAGAACAGAAATGCAATATTTTTTTCTTAATATTAATCTTTTGCAATTTGATCTTTATAGTGGAGGGGCATACATGCAGCTCAGCTCTTTTATTCATACCCCTTTTCAGATTTGGATTTACTATACAAGTCACTCAGGAATAATATTGGTTTTGGGTACTTGAAGATTACAAGAAAAAAAGAGAAAGAAATCCAGCATGTATTTAGATTTTTTGGAGCCATAACACCCTGGGCTAATATCTCCATTAAAAATTTTCAGAAGGAATGTGAAGCACTTAACACCTAGTATTATTTTCATTCATAATATATATACATATGCATAGATATACACACATATGCACATATGTGTGTATATATATGCATACATACATACATTCATATGTTTATTATATATACATAGAGGTATATATGTATGTGTGTATATCTATATATTTATATGTATATATATCTATATCTTGAGTTATATTTTGTGAGCCATATAAGACTTCAAGAATGATAAGAGAAACTGAAGAATGGATTTCTAGAGCAAATGAAACATTCTGTTCTAGAGTCTTAAAACTCTTCACTTTAATTGTATTGCCAAAATCTTTTTCCAGTTTGTCCCAACAGCACCGTGAGCACGTATTCTTGTATGTTTATCATGGGGTTAGGCTCATGAGAATAGATTTTCTCATATTGTTTATTTTTATATTTATAGATTATATATATTTTAATATATGTTTATGTTATTTATTTGTCTTAGTTGATGACCCTAAATCAACTTTTCTTGAAACACACTTTAAAAAATTTCTCTCAGATCTAGGTAATAGAGGGCCTTGAAAGGTTAACAGAGCACTTTGTTGACAGCAATTTTGTGATGTTGGAGAAATACTGTTTTTTCCTTGTTTTACAGATGATGGCACTGAAACTCAGAAAGGTTAAATCATTTGCCCACAGTCAGCTAGCATAAGATTCAAGGACTTGTATGCCAGTGTGACCAATGGGAAGTTATGTTTGTAATCACAATTGATGAGCAGGGGGGGAAGACATCCAAAACATATAACCATAGTTCCCTATAGTACCTAGTTTTAGGCTGACATTTAGTTCCAGAAATTTCATGAGACCATTGGCTTGGGACTCAGGATACATGTCATTAAAAACAAAACAGAAAATCCCACCATGCTCTTGTGCAGGGGGCTATGCTAGAAGATGGGGGAGAAGCAGAGAGAAGTGAAGGACTCAGTACTTGATTTTAAGGAGTTTGTAATAGGGATTAAAAGAGAAAAACATAAATAACCGTAAGAAAGGGTAAAACATGATAAACGAAAGCTCTGAGAGTTCAGAGGAAGGCAGGATCAGCAGGTGGCAGGGAGAAGTAGTAACATTTGAACTGGACCTTGAAGGATGGACAAAATTTTCTTCCTTTTGTACAATCAAAATGGGAAAATATTAGGTCAGTTGATCTCTAATTTGTTCTTTGATATCCTCAGTTTTTCTGTTTCCCTGGGGAAGATGAGCAGGGTCTTAGCCCAGCTGGAATAGGCTGATTTCTGGGTGCTGTTGGTTAATCCTCTGGTTTCCTTGATCTCCTAGAACTATACTGCCCTAGCCCAGATCTTTCTGGGAGCCCTAATTCCTCCCAGCCCTCATGTATTTCTTTCCTTTTTTTTCCTGCTTATTGCTTTATATTGATTATCACAAACTTAAATCCAACTCTTTCCTCTGTTCCAAGACTTTCAGATGCATATTTTGCTTTCTAGCTTATTTTTAAGGTGTTTATTCTCAAATTAGAAATAGTTTATTCTGATATTGGAAAAGTATTTGATATTTGTGCAAACTTCAGTTGAGAGGTTGTTAAGATTTACAAATTGTGTGAAAAGTTTCTGTACTCAGTTCCCTCAAAGTTATCCCAACGAGGAAGCAGAATGTAGAGATAACTAGGTCACTGCTTCCAGCACACAGAGTAAGCTTGTGGTTATATGTAGGATAGTGTAGCGAGAGGTCACTGGAAGGCATCCAAGAACTAAGGGCAGGTACAGAAGACAGAATGGAGGCCATCCAGAATGGCTCACCTGGCCACGGTTGTGGTTCAGGTTGGGATGTGGTTTCTAGAAGTTAAGGTACTTAATTTAGAGGGACTGAGTAAAGTTAACACTATTTGAAGACCTCTGAGCAAGTGCATGGAGAGTAACATTCATGAGCCCCCAGGGTCTTAGAAATTAGAGCTGGAAGGTACCTCAGTCATCTCTTCTAACCCCATTCACTTTACAGATTGGGAAACTGAGGCCTAGAGAGTTTAAATGACTTGCCCAAAGTCACACAGATAATGAGTTTTAAAGGTTTTCAAACCAAGTCTTTTGTCCTGAAAGTCAGCAATCTTTCCATTGCATTTTCTTGCTTTGTCTCCAGTTCAGTAAGTTGAAAAAGAAATCAGCATTTTCTTAGTACTTGCTTTGTGCAGAGCACTGTGCTAAGGGAGATGCAAAATTGAGGTTCCTTATAGAAGGAGCTAAAGCCAGATCCTGGGGCAATGTCCAAAGGTTAGGATATCAGAGTCAAATAACAGGGAAGGGAACATCCATGCTGCTGTATTGTTACAGTAAGCTGTCAAATGCCATGACATTGCCCCCCATTTCGTCCCCCCTCCTTTTTTGTGGTGGCCAGGAATTAAAAGTCCCTTCCCTTAAAGAATTGTCTGGTGAATTAAAAACTCAATACAAAAGGTTTCCTTTAGGATCAAGCCTGTCCTAAAGTCAAGTTAACAAATTCTTAAAAGAGGTCATGGTTAAATTTTGAGATCTGACAACCAACTTTAACTAATCAGTCCTCAATAGTGATAGCTGGTCTTCAGTGTTTTAAGATTTTCAAAATGCTTTATGTTCTCATTTGTTCCTCTGCAACAGTTGTGGAGGTAGGTAGTACAAGTAACAACATCCCTGTTTTTGCAGATGAGGAAATTGGGGCTCAGAGGTCATACAGCCAGTAAATATTGAAGGCAGGATTCAAACCTAGGCTTTTTCTGACCCCAAATCTAGCATTCTATTAATACACCAAGCTACCTTGCTCTTAAAAGGGACCAGCCAGAAGGTGACAGCTTCCTTGTGATTTGTACAATCCCCAAATACTCTGGCTTATAATTTCTGTTAAGAATTCCAAGTCAGCAATGATATTTAGACATCACACTTGTTTCTAATAATCTTCTCTGTGGTCCTAGAATGTACCTCTTTATCTTATCATTTTGGCTTCAGGTCGTGGACGTGAGGACAATGAAGCATGCCATTGAAATATTCTCTTCATTAATGGAGGTCTTACAATAATAATTCTTAGCTATGAGTTTTATTTTTAAATATTTAAAAGAGAATATTAAAGTGTTTTAAACAGAATATACTATGAACCTGCAGTTCTTTGCATTGGTAGAACAATGATGTTTATAATGGCATTATCTTCATGTGCCCTCTGAATTCTTTAAAGAAGATTGTTGTATATTTATTACAATTTTGTTATTTATTGTGTATTGTATTTCAGTTATTTCTCCCGGAAAACAGTTAGCTAGTTATGTTGTTTTGTTGTCGTTCGGTTGTTTCAGTTGTATCTGACTCTTCATGACCCCTTTTCGGGGTTTCTTGGCGAAGATACTAGAGTGGTTTGCCATTTCCTCCTCCAGCTCATTTGACAGATGGAGTAACTAAGACAGACAGGGTTAAGTGACTTGCCCAGGGTAACACAGCCAGTAAGTATCTGAGGCCAGATTTGATCTCAGGAATGTAAGTCTTCCTGATGCTGGGCCCAGTGCTCTATTCACTGTGCCACCAAGCTGCTCTGGGGAAACAGCGTGTATGTATAAAAGGAGCTTGAGTAAAGGGCTGGAGAGTCATCCCTATAATTTGTGGTGGAAAAGAGTACAAGGTTTCAAGCACTATCACATAATAAGACAATAATGATGTATAAAACTAGTTTAAAGAAAGTTTAGGGAAAAATCTAAATAGTCAACTTTGGGGCAATTAAGGATGAAGTTAGGAGCAAAAATTTTTATAACAAACTATTCATCATCAGTAAAAAGAGAGGCACATTTGAGTTTGAATATAACATTGCCAGATGTGCTTTCAGAAATGGTATATGGGGAGTCACTGTTGTACTTGCCCTTGCCTCCTATATACCAGATTTTCTGGAAGACTCTAAGAAAGCAAACTATAATTTTAATGGGGTTTTGTAAAAGGAATGCTTTAATTTGTTGGTGATGGGTGGTAGAAAATATGGGAAATAAAATAAATTTTTAAAAAATATGGGTCTGGGAAGATTGATGACAAGTATGGGATCTGATTTTTTTTTCCTTTAAAGACCACAGGAAAAATCCATTAGGAAATAAGTATAAGACTTGTTAAATGTACTTATTTTACGTGTTCTTATGCATATGAAACACTTGTTTTGGGGTATCCTTTTTGTCCTTTGAGAAACGGACGACAATAACCTCACGTCCATTGTTGTTAAGAACAGTAAACATTAATTATAGTCAGTAACTGCAAATATTTAAAAATATGCTCTAGTTCAATATTATAGCCAACTCTTAGGAGATAAGGGGAGATTGAGGCTAGTGGAGGAAGACAGAAGGAAAAGGAGAGAGGGAGCAAATAGCATAGGAGAATGAACTTTAGCCTGAAAGTGGGATCTAGGCTCTGCCCTGCTTCTTAGCATGTGGGCTTGGCTAAATTGCTTCTCTGGTCATTAGTTTCCTCTTCTCTAAAATGAAGAGGTTGGACTTGGGTGGGGAGGCCATATGTGGCCCTTAAGCTTCAACTTTGGATTTAGTGAAAGGGCCACACTTGAGGACCTAGAGGGTGGCCTCAAGGCCAAAAAGTTCCCATCCCTGGACTGGGTGACATTTTCAAGTTTTAACATGATGAGCTTACGAAATAAGGAAAAGGGGAAAGAGTATTGAACTTGGAGCCTGTGGCCTTAGGTTTAAATCCTGACTCTTCACTCTATTGGTACCAGGGCGACTTTGTCATTCAGTTTCTGGAGGCTTCCCTTTCTTTACCCATTAAATGAGAGCGTTTGATGAGATGACCTATAAGGATTTTTCAGCCCCTAAATCTGCAGCCCTATGAGAGGAAGAGGGAGAGAGGAGATCGATGGGTGTTGAGATCTTTCATTGTGTTATTCCAGTGGAATGTAAGCTTCTCAAGGACTGTCACTCTTGTTTGTCTTACTGCCCCCTTGCCAAGGCCTAGGATGGTACTTAGCACAGAGAAGATGCTTCATCACCGCTTGTTGAGTTGAAATGGTCTTTTGGACTTTGTAAACATAGGTTCTCATAGTCTTGAGTTTCTTTAGTCCTTAGATCTTTGGAGAGTGTTCTGAATGCAGTAATCAAAGATACCAACAGGGGTTGGGGAGAAGAAGGTTATTCTGCACAGTAGATCCTTGTTTTTATTTTTTTAAATAAAAACTTTATTTTTTAAAAAAAAGATAGCCCAACTTTAGTGGCTTTTCTTTTTTCTTCTGGCTATCGAAGCTTTAGATTGGTGGGTTACTTGTCAACCAAACCTCAAAATCATCTTGTCTGAGAATCTCATCACCTTTACCGAGAGATATATGAGTCACATACCTGATATACTGGCTACAGAAACCTTTCCCATTTGTATTCCCTTGTCTGGTGTTGAGTATCTGCTAAGAGCATACAGGTTACATATACTTAAAAACTAATAAGGCTTGGTTATGACCTGGGAAAAAAAAGACACCAAAAAATTTAATGGGCATGTCTCTCTCTCTCTCTCTCTCTCTCTCTCTCTCTCTCTAAAGCACCTCTTTGTTTTGCTAGGATTTCCCATATTATAAGGGGATGCTATCATTACCAGGACTAAACAGATAGACAGGTTATGAAGACTCAATAGTTTTATCTGATAAAGACAAAGCTGTAGGATAGTGGGTTGTGGTTTAAAAAAAATCCCAGCCCTCTCATATAATGTGTTAGCACCTAACATTCATCTTTGAAAACTAGCATTTTCTCATGCATGTTTTCTCAGTGATATTTAGTGGAGGGAAAGGGATGGGAACAAGCATTTATTAAGTTTGCCAGACACCATGCTAAGCACTTTACCAATATCCTCTCATCTGGTCCTCACAACAGCCCTGGGAGGTAGGTGCTAATATTATCTCCATTTTACGGTTGAGGACACTGAGTCAGCAGTTAAGTGATTTGCTCAAGATCACGCAGCTAGTAAATGTCTTAGCCTGGTTTTGAACTCAGGTCTTCCTGGTTCTGGGTGAGGCACTCTATTCACTTTACTCCCCAACTGCTACTTTTTGAAGAATTTGATATCTTGGAAAACACTAATTTTGATGCAGATTCTCATACTTTTGGAGGTTACTTCAAGCCATCTAATGCCTTTGAGTGTCTGTATACTTTAGCAACTAGAGAGCTGTTTTTTTTTTATTTTTAAAATCTAGCTCTGTGTGTGTGTGTGTGTGTGTGTGTGTGTGTGTGTGTGTGTGTGAGAGAGAGAGAGAGTATGTGAGAATGTGCTTGTCTCGCAAACCTTGAGGCTGTGTTCTGCTAGATGAGAAGTGGCTTTTGCAAAGCATTTTATTCCAGCAATGTTGATGTTAGGTGATTTTTGTAATCTTGTAACATGTGCAAGTTGGTAATTTTCTCACATTTTTTGAATTTTTCCCTTATTTTAAAAGTTCTGAACTTAACAAGTTAAATAAAACAAGCACTAACGTATACATAGTAGAACAAATAGTCCAGTTATACGTGAAACTGTGAATCTCTGTTAGGTGGAGCTTGCTTTTCTTTGTAAATAATAATAAATTCAGCGTGTTGCTTTCTACATTGCCCTGTTTATAGTGACTACATTTTCCGAATTTTAGGTTTAGTTGAACTTGATGGGAGAGACATCGTGGCAACGTGGATAGAGAGTTGTTCTTGAAGTCAGAATGACCTGGGTTCAAATTTGGCCTCTGACACATACTGGCTGGGTAATCCTGGGCAAAGCACTAGGCCATAGGTATCAAAATCAAGTAGAAATGGGGCCACTAAACCATATATAAATTTCCCCTCATATTGACTTAGAAAACCACATATTAATATTATGTTTTATTGTATTTTTATTCATTTTGTTAAATATTTTCAATTCTATTTTAATTTGGTTCAGGCCGCCCCCTAGAGTGTTGTGGGCCACATCTGGTGTGTGACAACCTTTGCTCCGGTCAACTCTAAGATGATAAATTGCAGGGAAAAGGCTAACCTGCCTTGGTGGAGGGTGTTTCCTTACCTGGGAGTTCCCCATACCAGGGAAATCACAGGTACAGTCCCTATTCCTATCTTTGATAAGGTAGAACACTTAGAGAATGCTAGACTAGGAAACCTGGCCTTTAAAAATCAGTCTATCAAGAGGATGTTAAGTATTTTTTAAACCACTAAAAAAAAAAACCCGAGCGTTGAAAGAGTAAATACCATTAGAATTCAGGGAGAACACTTGAGAAGAAACAGTTATCTCCTTACATTTTAATTTGTGCAGACTTCTTGGAAAGGGTAAGTTTGAGATGAATGATACATTAAGTAAATTTAATTTATGATCTCTTAGAGTTGGGGCACTCATAGGGTCTTTTTCATCAAAGGATCTCAGCATTTTTATGAGTTAAACAGGAAATGAGGGTTAACTGAGAGTGTAGCTAAAAGTCCTTCTCCAAACCTTAAAAATGCTGTAAAATGTCTGGAGGTTTGTTTTTTCTCCGTACAGTATCATGTTAACATTTATTAATTGCCCACTATATACAAGGCACTGTGCTAAATGCTGGAGATGCCAAAAGAGGACAAAGACAACTCTTGCCCTCAAGGAGCCCACAATCTAATGGGAAAGACTATGAGGAAACAAACAGGTACAAATGAGCTATATCTAGGATAAGCAGGAGATTGCTGCTGCTGCTTTCTGCTGTTTGTTCTTTGTTCTCGAAGAGGACCATGACATCAAGGAGGTGATGCCATGGCATGCAAGTGAATTGGATTTAAGTGAGGGAGGGTTGTGCAAAGTCCCAGGTCTCACTTTCTCCTCCAGAGTCTAGGATAAATAGGAGATCATCAAAAGAGGGAAGGTACTAAAATTAAGAGCAGGTAGGGAAGGCTTCCTGCAGAAGGTGGGATTTTTGTTGGGACTTAAGAGAAGCCAGGAAAGGTAGTAGGTAGAGTGGAGGAGGGAGAAAGAGTGTTCCAGGCATGGAGGACAGCCAGAGAGAGTGTTTGGAGCCAAGAGATGAAGTGTCTTGTTCCCTGAATGGCCAGGAAGAGAGCTGGTAAGGTAGGGACAGGCTAGGTTATGTAGGGCTTCCAGCGCCTAACAGGATTTTGTATTTGGTGGTATTGGGGCTTTTAACAAAGGATTGATAATGATGAAGGTTAAAACTGATGATCATTTTTACCATTGGATGAAATGAGCCTTTTAAGTCACTTCATTTATTGGAGTGTAGATGAAGATATACATGCTTGCTGTATAATGGGAGGATGTGGTTTTTTTTTCTTTTTGCATGAAGGAAGAATATAAAATTTTGGGGGGAGAGGGAACCATATTCATTGTTTGGTAAACAGGCTTATAACTGTTAACAGATTCTAAGAGTTCTGGGCACAGAGATTCACATTTCCAAGGACATAACTTTTAATGTCAAATGGAATCCAAATACATTTAGCCTTGTTTTATTTGATAAGTTTCAGATGTCTCCCATCCCCCAGTTGCTAATACTTTCTTCTTCCTCAGTTGATCTTACATTATACTTTCTTTTACCCATGTCATCTCCTTCCCTGGCCCCTTCCCCCAATAACCTCTAAGCCTTAGCAGGGCAGGGCTGTCTTCACCCACCACCTCATATTTTCTTCTGTGTAGCAAATGCTTAATAAATGTTTGTTGAAATTGAGTTTGAAATCTGAGCAAGAATGTTCGGGGCAGGGGGTGGTGGTGGATATAGCTTCTTTAAGGTGTCTGTTTTTAAGGAAATGGCAGCCTTAGTCTTAGAAAACAACTTACAGAGAACATGTTGTGTTTACTGAGCATGCTGACCTTGACCTGCTTGAGGCTAGATGATGGGGTGCTATTAATAATAGCAGTAGCAATAGGTAGCAGGTATATAGCACTTTGAGGTTTATAAAGCACTTTTCATATTTTAGGTTATTTAGTATTCACAACAGCCCTGCGAAGTAAGGTTACTATCATGCCTCCTTTACAGATGATGAAACTGGATATTAAATGAATTTCACTTCCTTGAAGTTTCACTGTGTCACCAGGCTAGACAGCTGCTGGTGGTGATTTCTGGTACAACAACTAAATTGAACTAGGGGCAGGTGCTCCGAGTCTATTTTTTGCTTGTTTTATTACAACTCAAAAGGTTTATTCCATTTACTCCTTTACTATGAATTGTTTCTTTTGACTAGGCCAATGGGTGTGACAGTTCGCGGGTACCTACATGCACACACCGGTGAGTAATAGTCCTAGTCATCATCTGGCCCCAACAGTTGCACATGGCAGGATCCGGAGTCCAGCCAAGCCCCATTAAGGAAATCAGCCGGTTTTGCCAAGAAGTGTTGTTTCACAAGACCTGCTGTTGCTAGAAGCCCTGTGGGAAATAGGTATCAATGTTAAGTATCGACTTTCGTTAGTCACCAGAACCACTTCCCTCTTATTTCCAAGCCACAGAAATCCACAGGCTTCTGAATGGAGGGGTACTCTTAGATACTTATCAAGAAGAAAGGATGGTGGCTCACACTTAACCACAGTTATGAGCTCCATAAAACCTCCCACGTGAGAAACATAAACAAGTAATAGGCAGCATGCTATTACTGTTTTAAAAATAAACTGAGGTTTGAGATGGGTAATCCTTCTACTTCTCATTTTTGTGTGTGAGGGAGAGTTGGTGGGTTTATATATTAAATAAAAAGCTTAAAGTATTACCTGATAAGCCTGTCTATAGATAAAGTGAGCTTCTAGTAAGATATCCTACTACAAAAGGGAATGGTGTTTTCCTTTTCTGTTTAGTGTGTTTATGCTTACGGGATATGCTTTCTGCCAAGATGAACATTTTACTATTTCTATGATCACAGACCTCCTCAACCAAGGCACCACTTACATGCAGTAAACCAATCCTGCATATAGCTATTTGCATGTTATCTTTTCCATTAGATTGTTAGCTCCTTGAAGATACAGAATGTCTTTTGCCTTTTTTTTTTGTATCCTTACCTCTTAGCAAAGTGCCTGGCACATAGTAGATGCTTAATAAATGTTTATTCACTGATATGTAAATTTTTATTGATTTAAACAAATAGCCCTGGAGACAGCAGTTAAGTTTTATTTATTAAACAGTCCTTTTTTTTCTTAATTTCTATAAAGCGTACTCTATTGAGCTTTGTGTAGCCAGATGACCTTGGGGAGTAGTAGGATCTCTGTTAATCTAGGGTAGATCTTCATCTTTGGATTTGAAGGTCCTGTTAGATCTTCATTTTCAGACTTGAAGTTGAGACAAATCAAAGGAAACTACAGAATTCTTTCTCTCTCAACTTTTTGAAATGGCCAGTTGAAATCTAAGCTAACGAATGGGTCGTGATCATTGAATCTTGATACTTATTGAGTATCAGAAATTTTTGTTGTTGTTCAATCATGTCTGACTCTTCATGACCCCGTGGACCATAGCATACAATACTGGCCATGGGGTTTTCTTGGAGTGGTTTGCCCTTTCATTCCCCAGTAGATTAAGGCTAACATAAGTTGTGAGTTGCCACGGTCACGAAGCTAGTAAGTATCTTGAAGCCGGATTTGAACTTGGGTTTTCCTGACTCCAGGCCCAACACTCTATCCACTGAGCCACCTAGCTTCCTATCAGAAATTTTAGTTCTCTCTAATAATTTATGAGTCTCAGTCTTGAGGAAAGCAGGAATTTGAGTCACTAGGCTAAAGGAGAACCTCTAACTTGATGAAATAATAATAATTATATATAAATATATCATTCAGCATGGTATAGTGGATAGAGGGCCAGAATCAGGGAGGTCTTGGATTCAAGTTCTGCCTCCAGTATACTGGGGGGGAAGCCCTTTGTCTGTGTTAGAGTCAAGACTTAAACATGCTCTTCCTGACGCTGGGCTGCCCCCAGTCACTCTGCTCCTATGCCTCTCAAAAGTAATAGTTAATATAATTGCATTATTATATTATAATTACATAAATGCTAATAATATCTGGCGCTTGCCATGCTGAGTAGAAATCATCTCGTTTGATATGTAGAGTCAGAAGAAGTGGCTAGACCTGTATATCTAGGCTCATACTTGGATATCTGGGAGAGAACGGGTAATTTCTTAATATGAAAAAAACGAGTGCTTGGGAGACTGAAGTCTCAATCTGGTGTCTCACTTTCTCTGGAGGTGAGCTGGGAGCAAGGTTATATTTTGAGAGAACTGGGAGTTGAGTGATTCCTGTTGGTTATTGGTGAGGGAGCGATAGGGAGAGGTTCATTTTAAGGTTTTGAAGTGTGTTTGGTTTTTAACATCACATTCCCACATGATGCCGGTGTTGTTCATGGCATTATCCATCTAGATATGAAAGGGACGTTACAGATCATCCTGCATAGTCTCTACATTTTATGGATGAGGAAATCAGTGAAGCCTGGGGAGGCTGTGATTTTCCCAAGGTCACACAGTAATTGTCAGAGGAGGGATTTGAATCTAGGTCCTCTGACTCCTTAGCCAATGAATGTTCTTTCCATTCATTCATTGGTCCATCCTTCCTCCTAGCTGATGTTTGTGTAATCTTTAAGTTTCGCAAAGTGCATTATATATATATTTGAGCCTCAGAACAACCCTGTGAGGCTATTATTACCACATTTTACAGATTAAGAAATTGAGCTCAGATAATTTAAATGTCTTCCTTGGGGTCATATAGCTAGGAGGTATTTGAGTCCAGGTTTTCCTGATTCTGAGTTAGGGGTTATTGCATTTGATCCTCATCAAGTGGTCTCACTTCCTCCCTTTATCTGAGGTTTTATTAGCAAGTTCACATTGCAACTGTTTTCATTTTAAAGATGTGGGAATTGAGGCAAAGAGGGGGTGAAGTGACTTACCCATAGTGGAAGAGCCTGGACCAGAAATCAGGTTTCCTGGCTTGCATTTCAGTGCATTTTCTTTTCTTTTTTTTTTTTTTTTGGAGGGGGGAAGGCAGGGCAATTGGGGTTAAATGAAGTGCATTTTCTACTGTATTAATCTGATTGTTTTGCTACCACAAAAACCCAAAATACTGCAAATACACCAAAACAAAACCAACCAAACAACAACAACAAACACCCCTGACCAACCAACGAAACAGGAAGGTGGCTTGACCACTGAATTATTTTGGAGTTGGCCCCAGTCTGATTTCCCTTTTGGCAACTCAGCAGGTAATAAAACCTCAGATGGAAGGAAAATAGAAGCTATAGGAATGAAGGCAACAACTCTAGCCTTACTTTTAAGTAGGTTTTTTTTTAAGTTTCCTAGAGTCAACCAACACTGTGGATAGGTCTTATTAATATTTGGTTTCCCAAGTTTATATGGGTATATTTTTCCTGTGTAAACTGACCTTAAATCTAGGAGTACAATGCCTTTGCCCGATCAGGGTTAATTGGGATTTGGAATCAGGCCTTTGTTTGAATCTCAATTCTGTCCTTGCAACCTGTGTGACCTCGGAGAAAGTGATTCCACCTCTCCAGGTCTTATTTCCCACATTTGTGTTGTGATGAGGTTGGACTAAATGATCTCCACTGCCCTTTCCGGTTCTAAAACTATGATCCCTGTAAAATTTTGGGCTCCTTGCTTTTCTGTTGTAGCTTGGAAGGAGACATATAGACCTTAATATTTCTTGGAATTTCTTTCCTCAAACATCATGGGGAGTTCTAGGGGTTCTCAGACACTACATCAAGAAGGTTGTCATCTGTAAACTTCCAAAAAGGTGTTTGGCAATGGTAGCTGGAAACAGTGGAGCGTGTAAAAATGGCTTACCAGTCTCTTTCACTTCTTGCATTTCCATCATCGGAGGCTTTGTTAGTACATGTGAAACAACTCATTTGATGGTAGTTAATATACAAGACTGTGTTTTAGTAGCATGGTGAGGCAGGAGCTGTGTTGTAGGGTTACAAGGTAGCAGAAATGAAGGGGATGGAGGGTCATGGTAGGCCAGAAGAACGTAGTGGGATAGAGTAGGGAGTTGGAAAAGAATTGGGCCATGCTGAGAGATATTTGCATTTAGCAGTGCTGGGTTGAGTGCTAAAGGAATATGGAGAAGGGCATGTCACGAGGAGCAGCTGAAGAAACATTGGGTTCTCTAGCCAGAAGAACAGAAGACTCTGTGTATGTATGGAGGGCAGTGCTCAGAGGTGGGGCTACAACAGCTCTCTTCAAGTATCCGAAGTGCTCTCATGAGGGAAGAATGAGCAGCAAAGGGGTGAAGTTGCAAAGAGGCAAATTTAGGTTTGATGTGAGGAAAAACTAAGAACTATCTAAAAGTGGAAGAGGGTGCCCAAAGGTGACAGATTCTAATAGGTCAAAAGAGATCAAAGACAGAAATGATTCATATGTGTGTGTACCCACCCACACACCCACCCCACCTCCACCCTCCCCACAACCACACCCACACCCCAAACCCCCCCATTTATAACAGCATTTTTTGGTAGCAAAGAATTAGAAACTGCTGAAAGGGTGACCATCAATTAGTGGATGCCAGAACAAATCATGGTATATGTATGTAATGGATTAGATTGTGCCATAAGAAATAATAAAAGACATTCAGAGAAACCTTGGAAGATTTATATAAGCTAATGCATAGTGAAGTGAATACTACCAGGAAAACAATTTATAGAATGATGACAACATTGCAAAGGAAAGCAGCTGAGAAAGACCTAAGAACTCTGATCAATGCACTAACTGGTCATGACTCCAAAGAAACTCTGGACAGAGAGGTGACAGACGATAGGTTCACAATGAGACCTACCTTTTTCAGGCATGACATGTGTACGGAATTATTTTGCTTGATCATTTTGATTATAAGGGAAGGCTTTTATTTTAAAGGCATCGAGTAGAGTAACGGAGGATGTTGGGGAGGTAGCATTGGTGATACAAAAAAGAGAAAAATGTCCATGAAACATTAAAAAAATACATAGGGGCAGCTAGGTGGTGCAGTGAGTACAGCACCAGCCCTGGAGTCAGGAGGACCTGAGTTCAAATCTGGCCTCAGATACTTGACACACTAGGTGTGTGACCTTGGGCAAGTCACTTAACCCCAATTGTCTTGCCTTCCCCCCTCCAAAAAAAAACAACTTAAAAAAATACATGGAAAAGAACAAAAAGATGTTAATAAGGGACCCTTAGAAGCAGCGTGGTTTTTGATACTTCTTCTGATATATTACTAGAAAAAAAAAAACACTTTAAAAAACACAGAGATTCATGGTTTTATATACATTACTTTTTTCTGTTCTTTGTATGTGGGAATGTTCATGTTGTTGTTTGTCAGTTTCGTATTTTAAAAAATAAAGAAGCGATAGATTCCCCTCTCTTGGAAGTCTTAAAGCCAAAGGCTGGATGGCCCCCCTCAGGTATTTTATAGTGGGATTGCCTTTTGGGGCAGGTGGCTGATCAGGTCCCTTTCAACTTTACAATCCTGAGGTTCTACAGAGGGTCCTGTCACTCTCCAAAATATCCATTCAGAAGGTTTGGACACATTAGCTGCCTTTAATTTGTCATACAGTTTTGAACAAATGCTAAAGGTGCGCCTGAACGCCCACTGTGTCACATGTGATCTTTAGGAATGCTTGCCTTTCAATTTTTGTTGCCATGGAGGAAACTTGCAATGAATGATAGGAAACAGCTGTTTATAACTTAGAAAGGAATCCAACCTCATGGAGAAATTGAACATTCAAAAGAACCGTTAGTGGGGAAATCCTTTCAGATGCAACACGTCAGAGATGTGGAATGTAGTCCCTGTGGCTCCCCCATCCTTTCCCTTCTCTTACGTAGCTGTGTTTTCTTTCACAGGTCCATTTTAAGTAACTTACCAAGGTTTTCATAGTGAGTTTTGTTGTATAGACCTCAAGAAACACTTGTGAGACAGCTAGCTTCTGTTGTTGGTCTTAGAGTTAGGGAGATAGGAGTTCAAATCCTGTCTTTACTTTAAATATCTACCAGCTCTGTGACCCTAGACCGAGTCGAATAAATTTGCTGAGACTCAGTCTCAGTGAGAAAATATTTGTAAAATGTTCAATGAAATAATATTTATTAAAGTGATTATGTAGTAAGACATTATATAAATTTTAGCTATTACTCTCATTGATGTCTTATGCCATCATTTTATTGGAAAGATAACTTGTATCCAGTTGTACAAGGTATATACAAAAAGAAACATATAGACGTAGTTCTTGTCTGTCTGAGGAACCTATGGACTGAGTGAAAGGCTCAGTAAATAATAGAGCTGCGAGGGAGAGATTTTGGTCATTCAATTAAACCCCTTTATTTTGTGGATAAGGAACCCCAAACTCAGAGAGATGAAGTGACTTACATGCTAAATGTCAAATGATAGTCAAGTGGAAGGTCAGATATGTTTAAATGTATTTTAGGAATAGGGAGAAGTATACATGCAGAGATAGAAAGAGAGAGTCACTACACCCCCCCCAATATTAATATATATCCTACTGGATTTGGTGCACTTTATTCTGGTAATATTCAGTCTGTTCCTAAAATGATTTGGCCATTTCCTGCCTATCCTCCTTCTCAAACATTTTTGGATTAAGAGGAGAAGTGTTATTTCCTTAGCTGATGTTTATATTTATTTCATGAGAACTAACATGAATATACTTTTTTTTTTTTAAAAATAAGGATTCAGAATTTCCAGTATCACACTTAATAAAAGACATAAGAACAACACTATGGGAAGAATGTTATTTATCTTTGCCTTGTAGTGTCTTAAAATGTTAGCAAAATTTCATTAAAAAAACTTTTAGGTATTTCATGGAGACAGAGAGACTATGCCATCAATAGTCATATCTGTTGGCATTTGCCTCTGTCCTATTTTAGATGTTCTTACCAAAAGCTGTCCTTCTGTGCCCCTTCTAGCCAATATGTAAGAAGCAGGGGAATCTTTCAAAATTAGGCTGGTACCGAGCCAGGGTTTGCTTCATCACTTTTGCCAGAACCTGTACAAAAGGATTTGAACAATTAAGGGGCTGGAGAGTTGCGGGGAGCCGCAGGGTACCTTTGGATTTTAATGGTTGGCAGTGGTACACAGAACTCCTAATGGGAACTGTGATCCTTATCACCAGCTGTCATAGGTAGTCACCCAATGGGTGGGAGAACTATGGCCCAATTCGTTGTTTTTGTAAACTCCAGTTGGATGACAGGAAGAAAGACCATTTGACGGCCTTCTGAGCTGAAGTTTTGGCAAGCTCCAGTTCAAAACAAAAATACATCAGCATGCTGCAATCTGCATTTAGGCCCGCTCCCTGTGGTGCATTAGCGATGGTCTGTGCAGGGTGATTGCAGATGGGATGCTCTCACTATGACCTCAGAGTACATTATTTGGGCAAATGGTAAAGTGCTTTAGTCATTTGAAAATTTGCCAGCCACTTGTTGTCTTTCTTTGCTATATTGAAGGTGACTAGGGATTGGTCTTCAAGTCTATTTTTAAAGAAAACAATCTGATGTAATGGGGAAGATGCTCTGGGCTTGTAATTTCCCAACTCCTCTCTACTACTACTATGCACCATAATTACTTATATTGCTGTTAAAGATTTTATAGTGTTTTATACTGAAAGCTTTACATGCATTGTTATCTCATTGGATCCATACTTGTGAGGAAGCTGAGGGGCAAGAATTATAGCCATTTTACTGATGGGGAAACTGAGGATCTTTGGTCACTGGAGCTATGACTTAAAATTGAGATCTTTTGATTCTAATTTCAGTGCCCTTTCTATTGAAATGTGAGAACTCTAAGTAGATAGATGCTAAATATCACAAGGTGGGGCTGACCATTATGATTTGTTATTGTGATGGTTCCCTTTGCTAACCCTTTAATAATATTTTGGATTTCAGACCTTTTTTAGGAAGGTAGTAAGACTCATTTTAAATAGATTGGGCCCCCAAATTCCAACCTTTGATGTAATATAGTATGGGGGTGCAGACCTGGAGTTGATCAGACAAAAATCAACAATTTCTGCTCTAAGTGTGCTTTCATTAAGTCTTAGGGTTTTTCTTTTTAAATGCAGTAAACTGGGTCTCTAAGGAGATGTGCCTGGACTTGTCAGGAGGCCGAGGCTTAATTCTTGGCTTCACCCCTGACCAGCTGTGACTGTGGGCACATTATTTAACCTTTTTGAGCCCTAGTCTCTTTTTCTGTAAAATGAAGTCTCTTGTGAGGAAGGTTATTGCCCAACCTTTAAGGGATCTCTAAATATGAAGTTAGGGGAGAGTCCAGCCATGGGAGAATAGTTATATTTGGTGGTGGGCTGGTAAATGTTTAATAGTTAGCTCTCTGGGGAAAAACAAAACAAAACCAAAAAACCAGCGTATGCATGGCACACTTTTAAGTTTAATCTTTATTATTAACATTTTCTCCATTATTTTCTTAAGTGTAGCATTCAAAAACACAATGAATCAAACCTTGATTTGTAGCATTTGCCAATTTCCCACGTGTAAATGCTCACATTGGAAATTTATTTATTTTTTTGGATTAATTTATTTATTTTTAGTTTTCAACATTCATTTCCACAAGATTTTGAGTTACAAATTTTCTCCCCATTTCTCCCCCCGCCCTACCCCAAGATGGCATGTATTCTGCTTGCCCTTTTCCCCAGTCTGCCCTCCCTTCTATCACCCCACTCCTCTGCACCCCCTTATCTCTTTTCCTCTTACTTTCTTGTAGGGCAAGATAGATTTCTATACCACATTGCCTGTATATCTTATTTCCCAGTTACATCACATTTGAAATTTAACAATAGGGAGCTGGTGTGAGCTAGCTTCAGCACACTCTTGGTTGACTGTTTCCTTTGAGGACAGGGGACCATGTCTTAGAGAGGAGATAGGTCATTGTGTAGTGAAAGAGTGCTGGATTTGGAGTCAGGACCTTGGTTTGAATCTTAGCTCTGCTTCTTAATATTTCTGACCTGGGACAAGGCATTTAACACCTCTGGGTCGCAGTTCTTCATCTCTAAAATGAGAATGTTGGAATTGCTGACTTCTAAAGTGTCTAAGTCTATGATGCTCTGATTGTCTTCTTTTGTATCTCCTCGTAAGGAGAAAGAGCAGCCTTGAAAGGAAAGCTGGTTCAGAGAAAATCCCCCTCCCAAGATTAGGCTCCTGGAATCATAGCTTTCCCTCTATTCTGTCATTTCTGCTCCAGTGCAATACAAGAGACTCATGGCTCTTTAGGTGCTCAACTAATTGTGGGAGGGATCTTCAGGCAGCTAGGTGACCCAGTGGATAGAGCACTGAATCTGGAGTTAGAAACACTTGAATTCACATCCAGTCTCAGGTACTGTGTGACCCTGGGAAGTCATTTAACCTCTGTTTGCCTCATCTGTAAAATGGAGATGATAGTAGCACCTACCTCAAAGGGTTGTTGTAAGGATTAAATGAGATAATATTTATAAGGAGCTTTGCAAGCCTTAAAGTGTTATATTTATTATTATGGACCCAAACTATTATACATCTACCAGAAGGAAAAGGTATGCCGTGTCATGTACCAGGTGGGTACCATTTGGCACCAAGTTGTGTATTTTAGAGACTTGCTGCTAATGGTGCCCATCATTAAGTCTAAAATTCAGAAATTCCACTAATGAACTCATTATTCACAACTATCTGGAAAGACATTACATATATATATATATATATATATATATATGTATGTATGCACTTGAAAAATATGGACAGCTGTACTTTTAGTTTCATGTTGCTTATTTTCATTGGGGAATTTTTAGCAAAGGGCTCTATTTGTGTGGAGTTATCGGTCAACCATTCCTTTGACTCATACATTCCTAAATTGTAGCAGGAAGATCTATGTTTACGTGAAATATGGGGAAGACTCCTGCCCCCCCCCTTTCTTCTTTGTTAACTAAAGATGAACAGCTGAGCTATTTTTCATTCTCTTGTTTTTAAGGGGACTTCCGATTCAAAAGGAGCTCTGGCCTGAAGCAAAGCAAGAAGTTGGACCTAAAGCTCTGTTAGTAATGTGTGTTTACTTACTCACATTTGAGCAGTCACACCCTGGCTTGGAATGCAACTGTCTTCTGCAGTGAATGAAAACCCGAGGTTTTCCCGGGTTTTAATTGTTTTTAAATAATTGCCCTAACTGTAGCGCCCCTGTCAGGGGAATTTCCCTTTCAAAGCTCTGGCTCCAGGAGTCACAGCTTTCTTCACTTTATCTTTTCTGATGGCCAGTCTTGCCTTGATATCTAGGGCAATACCAGAACATTCAGTATGGAACACCAAAGGTATGGGGGTTCAGTTTCATTTGAAGGCAAAAGTTGTCCTTTGAATGAGTTTCCATTATCATTGCCTATCTCTCTTGGTTTAAAAAAGTCACAGTATTTTCCCTCTTTTTTTCCCCTTTATCCTCCTATTCCATACCCTTCAACCCTTTCGAGTGCACTGTTTTCTTGGGTATCATGAGAACAAGAGATGTTAGGTACTGAGCTGTCCAAAATGTTCCACTGAATACAAGTGGCGGATGGGAGGGACAGAAAGCTTCTTTCTCTAACACTGACCAAAAATATGAGATGCATTTTAAATGCATTTGGGACACTTGACTGTCTGAATAAATCAAGTTTAAGTCTGGCAGGCTGCAGGAAATGTACATTAAAGATGATTGCAGGCTTTTTTTTTTTCTTAAATTCATTATTAGAGTCTCATTCTGTGATATCTTTAGTTTTTTTTTTTTTAATTGCTTAGCAGGGAGCTTTTTCTTACAGCATACTTTTCAGTTCAAGAAATACTTACTAAGACTTAAGATCCTTGTTCTTCTGGAGCTTTTATCTTCTCAATCAAAACGCACTTAGTAAGTACCTCCTATGTGTCCAGGGACACGAAAACAAAATTGAAAGCAGTGTCCCTGCCCTTAAGGTGGTTACAATCTAACCACAGGAGACAGTATGTACATATCTCCAGTTAGATGGACGCTGCAGATCAACTGCTGTTCAAAGAGACTGCAGTGAGGGCGATGGTGATAAATACAGCTTCTTGGCTTTGGGGGAATCAGAGAAGACTCCCCAAGAGGTGGCATTTTAGTTAGGTTTTAAGGAGGATTGAGGATTCAGCAGTCAAAGAAATAGAGGGATGATATTCTAGGCAAGTACCCAACACTGAGGTGAAGCATGGCTGGGGTCCTTCCTATAAATGGTGATGCTGGATGCCCCAAAAGGAGAAGAGATTCCCTCCCCCTCCCTTTGGAGGTTCCCAGGGTAATTGTTGTTTTTTTATCTCAAAGAGAACCATGACATCAGGGAGATGATGCCCTGACATGTGAGTGAATGGGATTTAAGTGAGGCAGATCTGTGCAAAGTCACCAGCCTCACTTTTACTTCTGGAGCCATTGAGGTCCAGTGGCCAGATGTAGATCAGGATGACTGGAGATGGCCCCTTTAACAGGTCTCAGTTTGACTAGGGGAGAAGGAAGTGAGATTTAGTGCTGAAAGGAGATGGAGTAGAGAAGGAAGAGAGGTTTAGTCCTGGAAAGGACTTGAAAGATCATATAGTCCAAGGGTCCTTTACCAGTTTTGTGTCATGGATGCCTTCTCAGAATAGTATTTTTAAGTGCATGCAATAAAAATACATTGGGTTACAAAATATATTAGTTATTATAATAGTTACCAGCATATTTAGAACAAAACAAAACAAGTTCATAGACCTCCAGGTTAAGGCCCCTGGACCTTCTATTTTACAGAAGAAGAAACTGGGGGGTAGAGGGTTAAGGTGAATTTTTCATTCCTGAGGTTTTTCAACCATAGCATCAAAGAAGGTCAGGAGTTGTGGATGCTTCTGGATCATAACATCCCTTGGAATTTTCAGACAGTGGTTTGGATGATTTGCTGTAAGCACAGAGAAGTCCATTTAGGTTACGACTGGAGTTGGCCTACTTGGCTTATCAGGGAGGAAGATTTAAAAAGGCTTGAAGTTCTTTGGAAAGATCCCTAGGTCTGGCTTATGTATTGATGAAGAAAACATGCATATTGGCAGTAAGATAGTTATAGAGTGGGAGCCTGGTGTTTGGTTTTGCTTAATTGGTAAATATTTATCAAACATTTGTTGCATGCCAGATACTGCTAGGCAGTATCTGGAATACAAAATAGTGGAATACAAAATAGCAGTTCCTGCCCTCAGGGAGGTTATATTCTATTGATGGAGAATCTATTTCTTTTTGTTACTAGAGGGTGGGGTGGAGGTGATTATTAGAAAATGACATGTTTAAAAAACAAAACCAATGTATAAATAAATCATCACTCCCTCTCCTCCACCCCGAGTACAAGTTCCAGTCAACCATGGAATGGTAAATAAGGATGTTGATTCCTTTTGTGAGGTTGAATTACCTAATATAATGTTAAAAGATATTTAGTACACAAACCCACATAAGGCTGTCCATTTAGGAGCACAGGGACCCTTCTACCCCTTAACGCACCCCCACCCTTAACGAAAGCTACTGTCCTTTTCTTACTTTCCAGACCAGTTACTGGCATTGGCATATGCCTGATTTTCCCCATTGGAATTTATTTCCAGTTCTCCCTTTGCCTTGTCTTTTGTATCCACTTCTAAAGGCCTATTAGTTTTTCCTGGACAATATGTTTTGCACCATTCTCTTAGGCACCTGAGGCTGTCTACTTCAAATTTTCCTTGTTTTATAGTACAGTGTGGTAGAATAGGGAGAACTCTGATTGTAGAGTCAGAGGATCTGGATTCAAATCCTACCTCACTCAACTTCTTTGGGACTCAGTTTCCTTACCAACAACAGGAGTGGGGTTGGACTAGATGAACTTTAAGGTCTCCTCCATCTCTAAATTTGATGATCCTATTTAATCTCACAATTCCACAGACGTGCATGTGATGTGACTTTTCCCCCCCTTTTCCTTGTCTTCTGGTCAGTTGTTTGGCCTAACAGCAGTGCACAGCTCCCAGTGTTTAGTGTTTGTTTGGCGCTTTAGGCCCTGATAATGGAATTGCATTAGGAGTGAAAGAGGGCGGTCAGCTTGGTATGTGCTATGAATATTGTCATATATGGAAGAGGAGGAGCACACACACACATACACACATGTGTACATGTACATAGATACATACACGTGCAGATGTACACATACACGTGCATACATGCACACATATGCATATACACGTGTCTACATGTACACACATATATACACGTATGTATATACACATATACATACATATGTACACAATATACATACACACATACACACATACATACATATGTGCACACATATATATGATGGTCCTCCAAAATACTGCTAAGGTTGCCACATTCTGGAAAACAAGTGATAACTGATAACTCTGTGTAACTGATGACTGTGTCGTTCATCTGAATTGTTTTGAGGGCATGCTTGCAGATGACAAGAAAGCCTTGAGCGTATTATTGGCTGCGCTGGTATGAATTGCCTAATTAGGCCAATAGAAATGCAGCTACTGTGCTTCAATCCCACAGATGTAAGAACCTGAAGAATGGTAATGTTATCTTTTGGTGAAGTTTAAGTGCATATAGTGGCATAAAGAAAGCCCTTGGTCCATTTTATACAAATATATGTAATGTTGGTTTGTGCCACATGGGTCTAAATGAGATTGGCAGGAGGCATTGATAATTATCTCTGGAATCTTGCCAGCCTTTTTTTCCAGGAAGACTGGGATTCCTATCTTGAGGGAAACCGGAAAAGGGCCATGAGGCTGGGCACTCTGTTCTCTAGTCTCTGAGAAGAGTACTGGACTAGAATTATATCTGTCTCTCTCTTTAAATATTGATGGTGTAGGGGCACAATTTTGTTTAAGAAAAAAAAGTCAGTATCTGATCACTCTTATTACACCTGCAACCTTGACTCCTTCCCACCAAATGCTGGTTAGAGAAAAGATCATCACAAATAGTGAATAAAACTATTTATCCAAGCAAATAATAAACAGAAATTGGAGGAGTTCTGCAGTTTAGAACATACTGCAGAATACATAGGAATAATTGAGTTTTTTAAATGAGAGCATGATGAGATGTCACTCATGGAGAGACAGAGAGGCCTAGATCTCACCCAAGGGGAAATCCCACAAAGTCTTATCTCTAGGGAGGAAAGCGAAAAAATTAAGGATATGTTGCATACTTCAGCTACTTGTTTGTAGCTTCCAAACTTTCTCTCTTGCTCTTCAGTCTTCCCCCCTCCACCCATGCACTGGGCCTCAGTTTCCTCATTTGTAAAATGAGGGGTTTGGACTAGATGGCCTTTGAGGTCCCTTCCAAATATAATTTCTGATCCTATTCTTGAAGTCATGATCATAAATTATTTAACTCCGGTGGAAAACAGGAAAGCTTTGGTGACTATTGTGGTGTGCAGAACTGTTTGTCCATAGAGAAAATGTCACTAGACATCTGTGTCTGCTTTTTATCTAGTATTCCCCTCTTTTCTCTTGCAATCAGGTGCCTCTTCTTGCTGCTGTTAGTGCCCTGTCCCTAGCAGATATCTGATCTGCTTCTGATCTGTGACATCTATTCCCTTGTAGATTGGGTAATCAAACCAATATTTGTAGATTTTTAAGAATAAAAAGGTTCTAAGTAAGGGCCTGAACCTTTTACTGAGAGGTAAAACCTTTTACATCTTCTTACTGTAAACCAGCGCAGTTGGTAATTGTAAACGAGTTTCTCAGAACTCCTCTAATAGGATTGACTGGGTTCATATTGTAGGGACTCCCCCAATGATTAGTAAAGGATACAAAGAACCAAAGACACAAGTGCCTTTCTTTGCGGGGTGGGGGTGGGGGAAAGAGGGGGTGGTAGGAATGGGGGTGGTGAGGGGGTTGGAGGGTTGCAATTAATTTAATTGGGTAGTCAATCACCAAGCATTTGTTAAATGCCTACAGTATGCCAGGTACTATGCTAAGTGCTGGGGAAACTAAGAGAAACCCCTCCCACCAACAATCTATTCTCAATGAGCTCATGATCGAATGGGGGAATAACATGAAACAACTGCGTACAAACAGGGGGAGATACATACATATATATGTATATATATATCCACACACATGTATATACACACAGTATATAGACATACATATGTATATATGTCAAGCATATATATATATAACATATATATGCATACATACGTGTGTGTGTGTGTGTGTGTGTGTGTGTATACACACACACATATGCCAAGCATTCAAACTCTGCTTCAGAGAGCTCAACTCTGATGGGCTGGCCATGTTGTTTGAATGCAAAACGTACACTTGCCAAAAAGACTATTTTATGGAGAACTCACCCAGGGCAAGTGCTCACATGGTGGTCAGAAGAAGCAATACAAGGACACTTTCAAGGTCTCTCTTAAGAACTTTGGAATTGATTGTGTGATATGGGAGACACTGGCACAGGACCACTCAGCACAGGGTGCCCACATCAGAGAAGGTGCTGTGCTCTATGAGCAAAGCGGAATTGAAACAGCTCAAAGGAAACGCAGGATGCATACGTTTGGAGTATCCACCCCAAATGTTCACCTGGACTATTTGTGCTCTCCCAAGTTCATATTGGCCTGATCAGCCACAGTAGGACACTGAGGCATAGTGATGCCATTTTGGTCCTCTTGAAGGAAAACAACCAACCTATACATATATACGTGTGTGTGTGTGTGTGTGTGTGTGTATACGTATATATGTGTATATATCCATTCAATCCATATATATGTATATATAAAATATCTCAAAGGGAAGGCCCTCAGATTAAGGAGGGCTGGCAAAGATTACTTACAGAAAGGAAACTTTGGATAAGATTTGAAGAAATGTAGGAGTCAGAAGAAGGGAGGCAGTGGGGGTCAGCCTGTGAAAATGCCTAAAGTCTGGAGTTGGAGTGTCTTGTCATTTTCTCTCTAGAAACCTCTTCATATACTGAAAGTCCCCTCTGCCTCTGCAGCCTTTCCTTCTAATTGGCTGGTTATTCCAGGAGCCTCCGTTTCGTGTAGAACACCCAGATCAGTCAGGACTTACTCTTTTCCAGGCTGCCCTTCTGCTACTGGTAACCTTTTTCTACAGTACTCTTTTGTTGCATACCTTCCTCTCTTCTGTCCCCTCCCACCCCTTTTTTTAGAATGTAAGCTCCTGCTTTGATTAACTGCCTACTATGGGCGAAGCACTGGGGATATGAAAAGAGACAAAAGACCATCCCTGCCTTCAAAGAGCTTACACTCTAATGGGAGAGACAGAATGCAAACGAATATGTACAAAGCAAGCTCTATACAGGATAAATAGGAAATAATTAAAAGAGAGCAGTAACTGTCCATCTTTCTAATTTTATTTTTATTCCCAGGACTTAGTTGATTCTGTTTGACTCTTGTTGGGAGGAACAACAAGGAGACTGGTGTCACCGAATCATAGAGTACCTGGTGGGAGTGGGCTAGAGTGTAAGGTATAAAGTCTAAAAGGAAATAAGTTAAAAGGGAGTACATACAAAAAATGCCTGTGATAACAAGGGGTCTTTCATAAGTGCCAAATGAATGACTGGGGAAACTCAAAGGAAAGAGCACTTTGAGTATTAGTTGCCATTAAATAGGTGGGATGTTATCTGGGCTAAAGGATGGAGGAGGATTTTGGCAGGTGGAGAAAGTAAGTGAAGGCATTCTGAAAAGGAGAGCTGGATGGTTAGCACAGTGTCTTGGACATAATAGACCTTAATAAATGCTTATTGGATTGGATGGAGGTGGGATAAAGTCAAGATATCTGAGATGAAGTGTTGAATCATAACATGTTATGGGCCCCTGGAGAGCTCAACCATTTTCCTGGCTTTAACTGTAACCTTTATACTCAGAACTTCCAAATATGTATTCCTCTTTGCCTTTCAGACATGTCCACTTGACTGTCCCATCACTTCCTGTGTCTCCTATGTTCCCACATCAGCTAATCCACTCCTCAGTTTTCTTATCTCTTTCAGTGTTCATTTTCTCAATTATTCACACTAATCCTTGGAGTAATTTTTGGACACCTTGTCTACCTTTTCTATTCAGTGAACAGATTCTTTTAATTTGTTCTGTCTGTCTCCATGTCTTTCTGCATGTCTGTCTCTTGCCTAAGCATTCTTTTATTTCTACCTCCACAGAGACCACCCAAGTCCAGGCTTTCTTTTCCTTACTCCTCAACCGCTGTGACAGCTTCCTGTTAGCAGTTCTTTCTGATTCCCCCTTTCAGTCCATGCATGCGTACTTAATCTTCTTTAAACACCTCTTTCATCAAATCATTCTTGCTCAAGCTCCAGTTTAGCTTTTAAAACCCCCTGTAATCTACTCCAGTCAATGGATCTGATGTTATTTTCCTCTGCACTGCAAGATGAATTCCCCATTTCAGTCGAGATGTCTGCTTAATGGCCTCTGTATGCACCATACTCAATCCTTCCTACCTGTATGACCTTTGCTTCGGGTTTTATTCTTAGGAGAATGTTTCTCTACATATTCAGGTTGTAACATCCTCTGATTCAAGTCTTACACCCTCTATGAAGCCTGCCTTGACTATTCCATTTTATAGTGATCTTCCATTGCCTTCTTGAGCTTAGAGGGAACCAGGTGGTACAGTGGATAGCGTGCTGAGCCTGGGGTCAAGAAGGCAGGAGTTCCTATTTGGCCTCACTCTTACTATCTATGTGACCCTGGGCAAGTGACTTAACACTTGTCCACCTCACTTTCTTCATTGGTAAAATAGAAATAATAATAACAGGGTTGTTTTGAGGCTCAAATGAGATAATATTTGGAAAGCATTTCTCGATCAACAAGCATTTATTAAGTGCTTAATATGTGACGGGCATTGGCACAGATGATAGACCAAAATCAAATGATCCCTGTTCATAAGAAGTTTATATTCTATTGGAAGAGATAACTATTGATCGATTAATTTGATACATGTAAAAATTGTGTGTATACATTTTTGTGTATGTATATTTTTATATGTATTATATGTGTGTGTTTGTGTGTGCGCACGTGCGTGCATGCATATAGAAAGCTGTGTGCACATGTAGTTTGTGTACACCCACAGAATGAATACAAGGTGACTTATGGAGGAAGAGCACTAGCAGTTGAAGGGCTGGGGGCTGGGTCAGGAAGGGCTTCATTTAAAAGGTGGTGCTTGAGTTGAGTCTTGAAGAAAGTAAGGGATTCTGTATGTGGAGATTGGGATGGAAAGGTTCATTCTAGTGCAAAGATTCAGAGATGAGAGATGGAGTCCCAGGTATGAGAAAAAGTAAGAAGGCCAGTTTGACTGGACTATGGAGGATGGGGAAGGGAGTAACATATGATAAATCTGGAGAGGTTGGTAGAAGTTAAGCCAGCCACAGCAGCTGGTATTATATCGTAAGGTATAGTAGAAAGATCATTGTCTCTGAAGTCAGTAGACCTGGGTTCAAATCCCACTTCTGCTCATTTATTGGTTGCGACCTTGGGTCACTTAACCTCCCTCTGACCCAGTTTTCTCATCTGTTAAAATGAGGGCATTGAAATAGACCTGACATCCCTTCCAGATGTAGCCAACAGTAAGCCGCTGGAGTCCATTGAACAAAGATGCTGTCAGACCTGTGCATTTTGACAGATGTCTAGAGAGACTTGAGGCAGGGAGATTCAAATTTAGAATACATTTGCACAGAGTTATATGTGGGCTTTGGCTTCTAAAAGAAGAAGGTGGGTTTTATTGGATTCAAGGAGAAGAGAGCAGCTTACCTGTACAAGTTATATAGTCAAAGTGATGTCATGCTTTTTTGATTTGTAACGTGTTCTTCGTGTTGGCGTTATTCGTGCTATGCTTTGCTATAAAATGCAGTTTGGATGGCCCCTTATCTCCAGAGGTAAGACTCACCTATATTTTAAAATGTAGTATAGGGCTTAATGTTTTATTAAGCTTAGATGATGTAAGCCAGATAATAACTATCCTTAAAATCTAGAAATGCCTAACTATGCTGTCACTGACTTTTTAATCTATCTTGTTAATAATAGATGTTTTGGATTGGGTAGGGGATGCTGAGTTGCATTTAAGCACAAATAGATGATTTTGTTTTTACTACAGTTGGGGCCACTGCTTTCACCAATGCCCATCTAGGCACTTTGTCCCATTAGGGATCGAGCTGTCTGTACTTGCCCAGGCTGTGCAGGTGCTCTTTATTTTAATGTGCATCACATCTATTTGCTCAGGGAAATTGGCCTTTGAAAGTGTTTTTCGTTGAAACTTGAAGAGCCAGGTGCCTCCAGCAAGAACGAGGACAGGCTCTGGTTTTAGTAGGCTTCATTGGAAATTTGCTAAACACAATTTGTTAACATGAAGATGGGCTATGTCCCGGCCAAGTGCAGTAGATTATTAGGTTATTCAAGCTGTTCCATGAGCTGCCTTTTGAATGTTTCAGTACAGAGTAAGCCTGAGTATAGCCCTAGTATTATTGCTGTACACCTGACTTGGAGCATCTCCCTTTCAGGAGATGTCTTTATTCTTTTGCAGATTAGCATGGTTTGTGGCCTAGTATTTGGCATCTGCTTCTTCTGACTCAAACTGTAGTCAACTGATCATAACTTAAGAAGCCAATGATGTTAACAAGCCATTAGAAAAGAACTTCTCCTAGAATGTAAGCTCTTTAAAGGGGCGGAGGGCAGGGAAGAGACTAATGCATAATAAATCTGGAAAGGTTGGTAGAGGGAGGGACTGCTTCACTTTGGGGTCTGTATCCACAGATCTTAGCACATGCCTGACAGGCAGTCATTATACATTTGTTAAGCATCTACTAAGTGCTAGGCACTGTACTAAGTAGTGGGGATACAAAAAGAAGCAAAAGATAGTCTCTCTCCTGAAAGAGCTCAAATTTAATGCGGGAGACAACAAGGAGATATGCACAAACAAGCTATATACAGGACACATAGTAAACATTTAATAAATGCTATTTTGGGAATAGCCCCCCTGAAACTAGTCAAGGAAGAAGATCTCATAATGGCTGTCTCAGGAGATGATTTTAATACAAAAGTGATGCTATGATATACTACATAGACTTGGTCATTCACTCAGCGACTATTAAATGCTTCCCCTCTGCCAACTGCTTTTTAGTGAAAATTTAAAGTACTACAAAAAAGTTAGCCATTTGTTACTGACTCACCATCAAAAAGATACATGTTTTGAGTATTTTTCCAATAATATGTCCATGGTTTTCGCTGAGTCATCCACACCATTGTGGTCAATACCTCCTTATAACCATTGGCACATAATTGTGAGCCTGTTGACTGATGGTGAAACGAATTTCATTTTCTCCAAAACCAACTGACTCATTTAGGGATTCAAGCTCTGAACTACGGCCTTGTTATCATTAACTCTGTGCTTAGCCCAAACCCACCACCCTTGGCAACGTCTTGAGTTGGAATTCAGTAAGTCATGTTTTTCTATAGGAAACTTGTTTTCCATATGTGTGAATTGGTTATTTTAACAAGACAAAATACCCTTTCCCACGGCCCCTTAACTATTAGTATGGCTAGCTGAATGCATTTCAGGGGTCAAGGCTTAGGAATCTGACCTATGGGTTTTAAGCAAGTTGTCTTGTGGTGGGAAGAACAGGGTAATTTCTCTAGTTGTGTACTCTCTTCTAGAAACACCTGTTGAACATTTTCTTTTTGAATCCCAAAGCATATTCTTTTTCTTTTTTGGGGTGGGGGAGACTCCCCTTTTGCCAAGATTAGAGTACTGCAGCCACTCATAGGTATGATCCTACTCCGGATTTGCACACAAGGTTTGGCCTGTTTCATTTTGACCTGGGCCTATTTGCCTTTTGTTCCAAGGGATCCACCATAATGGTATTGAATTTAGTGTGGATGTTCAATCAGCCTGACATACTGTAGCTCAGAACTCCTGAGCCCAAGTGCCCCACCACTCTCAGCTTCCCTAATAGCAGTGACGATAGGTATGTGCCACCATTCCTGGCCCATAGCATACTCTTAACAGGTCTATACAATGACATGGATGTAGTTGACGTTTATATTTTTAGAAATGCTTCCTTTTCTCCAAAGTATGAGAGAGATGTTTTGCTTTTGGTAGCAAATTATTAAATGTGTTACTAGGTTCTAGAGCAGCCACGGGCAGAAATGGAGAAGGTAATAAGCATTACATGGAGAAGGGATCCATAAGCTTCACCAGACTTCCCAGAGGGGGCCAACACACAAAGAAAGGAGACGAATCCTTGCCCTTGACTGTACTCCATCACATACCAGCACCAGTCAGATTTGGGAAGAGTAGTTTAATGTTACTTGTTCTGTGCCTTAAGACTCACCACCCCTCATTACACTTATTTACAGCATTTACATTTCAGTCCACTTTATTACTTTTGCATGTGTGTGTCTCTACTGCAATACAGGTGTTTCCTTTGTTTTTATGCTAAGAAGCAGGCCAGTACATGACAGAGTGAACAGGGATGTTCTATGTGCAGTAAATATACCACAGACAGATATTTTTGTTTCTGAAGCCCTGGGGGCATGCGGGTCTGTACTGACCTGCATTGAAGACTTACCTATCATTTTCCTTCTCAAGTTGTATTGTTTCTTTGTCTGTCTCATTTTTCAGGTTCTTATTGACACACAGGAAACTTGGAATGCCTTAATTAACTTTAGGTGTGGTTTGTAGAAACTCTAAGTTTACTTAATCTAAGAAAGTGAAAGCTTAGATTTCCCTGAAAGTATTATTTTCTTCCTAAATATTTCGATTTAAAAAGGAAGTAAGTTGGAATTCAGTGCGGAGATCCCTGTGAATGACATAAATCTTTAAAACCCGTTTAAAAAGGTTCCAGTGTCTTTGCTCCCTGACCCACCATCTACTCCTCACCCCATCAGCGATCTAGAGCTGGAAGTGACCTTAGGCTATCTAGCTTAACTCTCCTCAGTTTATAGTTGAGGAAACTGAGGCCCAGAGAGGTTAAGTGATTTGCCCAGGGCTACAAAGAGTCGGGAAGAGTTCAAACCTAGGTTCTGTGACCCACAACCAGTGATCTTCCCATTGTACGTCACTTCTTCTTATCATTAGAGCCTAATGGGGATAGATTAATTTTGTTCATAAGGGCAAGATGAAAGAGTTAAAGGAAACTTAAAGCCTAGCCCAGGGGTGGGGAACCTGTGTCCTCGAGGCCACATGTGGCCCTCTAGGTCCTCAAGTGAGACCCTTTGACTGAATCCAAACTTCACAGAACAAATCCCTTTAATTAAAAGGGTTTATTCTGTAAAACTTAGACTCAGTCAAAAGGCAGTACCTAAGGACCTAGAAGGCCACATGTGGCCTCAAGGCCAAGGACTCCCCACCTCTGGGCCTACCAGAGAATGTTTTTAGACCCAATCTCTAGCTTGGGGTCAGAGTGAAACCAGGATAGGAATTCAGCTATATAACATATTGTTTTGGATTTTGCTATCTTATAAACCTGGAAGGCACCTCAGATATCATATAGGCTAGCCTCACTTTGTTTGAAGCCCAGAATGTGCTAATTGAGTTGTCCCAGGACTCAATCAGTTCTAGGTATTTGCTGGTTTTATTCGGGTGGGGGATGGTTTTTGTCTTTTTGCTGATACCTCATTTATAATTTTAACACGAAAACAAAGTAGGAAGGGACATCAGAGATGGTTTAATTCAAGTCAGACCTGAACAATAACCTCCTTTACAACAGCCCAAGAAGCGCTTGTCCAGATTTTCCTTGTAATCTTCTAGTGAGGCTGTTCCACTACCTCCTGAGGCAGCTAATTTTACTTTTGGACAGGTTTTGCAGGAAGTTTTTCCATATGTCATATGCACAAATGGCTCTCTGACTTTTACACCATTGTTCTTAGCTCTTCCCTTTGTTACTGATCCTAACAAGCGCGATCTCTCTTCTCTCATGTCCTCTTTAAGCTTCCTCTTCTGCAAGTTAAACATTCTCAGTTCCCTTGATCTTTCCTTGAAGGGCCCAGCCTTTAGCCTTTTTACCATCTTCTTCATCCTCCTCAGAACACATTGCACGTTATCGGTGTCTTTTTGAAAACAGGACATTCAGATGACCAGGCAAAGGTCCACTATGATTACCTCATGTTCAGTATACAGTGCCTCTTATTTCAGACTAAGAACATGTTAGCATGTGGGGGGTTGTCACATTACACTTGCTGAGCTTGGAGTTCACTAAAACTATGTGTTTTTCAGACGTACTGTTGTCTAGTCACACCTCTTTCATCTTGTACTTGTGAAGTTAGGTTTTTTATTTTGGAATGCAAATATAAACTTGAGATTTAATGGATATGTAGCATAATAGAAGCTGTAGCTGTAGCAGCAGCCATACCCCAGGAAAACTGTCTCGGCTAAACCAAGTTGAGGGTAACCAACAGACTCCAAATCTGTAGGTGAGTTAGGAGGATGTCTACACCAAACATGTGAAGACATCCCCAGGTAGAATGGGTGGATGAGAATGATTTGTTCCAGTGGCCAGAAAGGCGGCTGGAACAGGCACTGTGGAGTTCTTAGAGCTTGGTCAGATGTCGAAGACACCAAAGTCATCCGCTGCATCCCGGGCCATCGCCAGTCATCTTGACTTTTGTCCTGCCACTGGACTTTGATGACTCTAGAAGAGAGAGTGAGGCTGATGACCTCGTGCAACTCTGCCTCATTTAAATCCAATTCATACGCAAGTCAAGATACTTGATTCAGGCTGTCATTCTAGTTTAAGGTTTCTTAACTTTTTTGTGTGTCACGGACACCACTCCATTGTCAATTTGATGAAACCTGTGGAGCCCTTCTCAGAATAATGTTTTTAAATGCATGAATGAAATACATACTATTACAAAAGTATTTATGTGCCTGTATAAAACATGCACACACGTACACACACACAATTGAAATAAAAAAACAAAACAAAAAACTAAGAGTTCACAGACTCCAGGTAATGGACAGCTATTTCTAGCTGGTCACAGTCTTTTTGTCTTCACTCAACTGTTCAATGTGCTAACTGCCCCTCCCAGCCTTCTATACCTCAATCATAATAATTAAAATATTGGTCATCACAGGGCCAACAACAGATCCCAGGAGCACTCCCTTGGAGAACGCCTTCTAACTCAGCATGGAGCTATTAGTGACTGTCTCTAAGAAGTTTGTTATGTTTTTGGGTGCATATTTGAAAATATGAAATAGTAAAAGTCATTGTAAGTATTATTGCTTGTGTATTTCTTGTCTTGCAAGTAGCTCTTCATTCACCAATCATTTATTGAACTCCTTTTTTATGCAAGGCAATGTACTAGGAACTGGGGTCACAACGACGAAACATAGCCCCTGCCTTCAAAGAGCTTCCTTTCTACTGGAATGCAGTTCTAGGTTTCCTTAAGGATTAGGTAGATAGGAAGGTATGCTTGCTTACTTCATAGATGGGGGAAATAAACCATAAGGAAAATGATTTGGTCTGAGTCAGGATGAGAAGCTGGTAGCTGAGCCAAGCATAGGATCCAGATTTCTTGAATTTCCACTCTAGCCATACTGAAGACACAGTGTTCACTTCTCTACAATGGATCTTTTGATATTTTCCAAGTTATACCCTATTGTCACACTTTGCTAATTGTTACCATTTGTATGTCAGTTGATTGGGAGGTCAAACTTTATACTGATATCCATTGAACCATTAAAAAAAAACAGTTTTCTAAATACCTCATCAATCAAGAAAGCATGAAAAAACAGAATTTCAAATACTTTGCCTGATACTGGAGCTAATGTCCACAGTCAGCCAGAGTTGATAATGAAGCTTTGAAAGACTTACGCCTCCCTTTCTGGCTGTTGGTGAAGAACCCAGTGGAGTCTCAATTGCCCATGGATGCTGTGCTTCCGTGAGGCACAGTTCAAGTGGAAACACCTGAGCATTTTGTTCTTTTTTTTCATCACTTCTACCATTGTGGCTCTTGTGATGTCTTTTCAGGTAGAGGAGAAACAAGTCTTTTCTTAAAGAGGTTCAAGCCATACAGAAGGGTGCAAAAAGTAAAAAAGCGCAACCACTTTGGCAGCCACAGCTTCCTGGTTGAAGTTTCAGCTGGGATGCATTACTTAGAAATTCAGAAACTTCTTGGGAGGGCCAAACTTCATCTGATTTTTATTTTTTATTTTTTTGGTTATTTGAGTCCTTGAGCTGTTTGTAGTATCTCTACTATTTTTACTTCCTTGAGTTAAATTATCCCGGCCGGAGAACATCTTGCAGATCTGCTGTTTTGAAGTATATTTCAAGTTATGTGTGGTTCACTAATGCAGTGCTAGAAAAAAAACTATACAAACAATAAACCAGCTTGGAAGATGGCGTCCAACAAGGAATTGTCCCTTTTTAGAGGATACCTCCCCAGAAGTTGAATATTGGCTAATTTCTGAAGTCCAGTATAGTTCAGGTCACAGAAACCATTGATGATAAGAGGAATACTAGCTGACATTTGTGGGCAAATCATGTAACTCCTGTTTGCCTCAGTTCCTCATCTGTAAAGTGGGAACACACTGGAGAAGGAAATGGCAAACCACTCCAGTATCTTTGCCGAGAAAACCTCATGGACTTGTCAGTGGAGTCACATTGATTCGGACACGACCAAATGACAGAAAAGCAATGATTGTTCTGAGGAAAGAGGAAACCTTTCTGGTTTTTGCTCACTGTCATGCCACTACTAAGAAATTTTAACCTTAAATCTGTTGTTTATGATTTTGTTAGCCATTCAAGACTAGATCTGTTTCTTTAAGCATGTGAGCTTCAGTTCAGTTTCCATTTACTGTAGCCTCTTCTACAGTATTTAAAAGAGCATCTCCCCTCACTGTACTGTAGTTGGGTTAACTTCTTATAGAGAAGCAAGATTAAAGTTTTTCTATAATGGTTTATTTTTTTTGTTTGTTTGTTTGTTGGTTTGTTTTTTTGGTCTTGATCTGGAAATTCTATCCCCAGAATGTTGGGAGGCCCTGAATCCAAGGATGAATGAATAAGTTTGATAATTATCAATTATCTTGCTTTTGCCCCAATGTGGTTAGATATAGTCTTGTCTCACAGGCACAGTTGTGTTAGGTACCCTGGGAATATTGACACCTCACTTTTTGCATTCTTGATTGGAGAAGTGTTCTGTGTGCCCAGATCTCTTTGACTTTGGGATTCATATTAGAAATATTAAAATAGTCAATGGTTATGTAATTTTGGTTGTGTGGGTGTGAGGGGAAGGAGCAGTGAAGATAGCAGCGAGCTAAGTGTATATAAGCAATTTCTGAATTTCTGGTATGGGGATTATTTGTATTTTGGGGGAGATACTATGGCAGAAAGTACTTCAACATCTGGTTTTGTGGCCATGGCTATACTTTCTGTTTACTTGGGAAAATAACTAGAAAGAAATGGAGTAACATAAAACCAACTGGAACACCAGAAACCTTGCCCCAGGAAACAGTAAGAATACATTCATTTATGTTCCGTATCTTTGTTGATTTGGAATATTTCTGTACCTTATCAGAAGCATTCTGAATAGCTGTGATCATTGTATGGCACTGTAGAGGAAGGTGTAGGCGGTTGGAGTGAAAGCTACCTCTCCTAGGACATGCCCTAGAAGGACATTGTTCTTAATCCAAATACAGATTTGGTTTCTTGGCTGTTGCCTATTAGAGAAAAATCTCGGTAAACCGAGATGAAGTTAATGGGTTATAAAAATTCAAACATAGTAAAATTGCAAGGAATTAGCCTTTACTTCCTATAAGGGAGTATCAGGTTCAGCCAACATCCTCACCTGTTCACAGCTGTAATCAAGAAAGGTCTTACTTTGATATATAATGAGCCTTGAAACTATAAATGTCAGTGAAGTCACAGCTAATTAATTTCATAATTGTTCTTACCTGTGTGATCTGTCCAAGGGTGAGCTTTTTAGGTAAGATATAAGATAGTAGGTTGTTGCTTTGTTTTTACATCCAATAGTTGACATGAAAAGATTGGTTATACTGCATTCATGTGGGGGTTAAACTGTCTTTGGCCTCAAAAAAGCTAGAGAAGATAGGATTCTATAGTCAACTCAGCAGTGCTACTTTTAGAAGGTCAAAAAAGGAATTAATTAAATTTACTTTTAAAAGGTAAACTGAACATTACCATAATAAAAACAAAGTGTGTGTAGAAAATAAAGATTACTGTTGCCCAGCCAGTTCACTCTTAGCAATTAAGTATTATAAGTTAGCAGGTATTGAATACCACTTTGACCTTTCCTTGGTACTCACTGGAATCACACCCGGCTCAATTCATCTTTTGTCTCTTGTCTTCCACAATGATAATCAGGTTCTGTGAAGTTTTCGGGTCTCACTGAGTTCTTCTCTATCTTCAAAACAAGCTTCTTGACCACTTTTTACGTTGTAGGCATGCAGTGTCACTGTATTTGCTCAGAGACATTCCTAATGTTCTTTCTGAGTAAATGATACAATATTCTTTTGTAACCTGCGTTCTCAACCGAAGTAGGCATTTTACAAGCAAAACATAAATTTATCATGGCATACGATCACTTAACACAATGCCTGACACATAGTAAGTGATTAATAAGTTTCTTGACTGACTGATCCAATAGGTACCATACTAAGTTAGAGCTCAAGCCATTTTAGCATTGCGTACCCAACATATAGCATGGTCGGTTAGAGCGTAAGCTATTTTTTTCATAGCTACAAGTTGTATATAAAATAAAATATATGTTTTATATATAAATAAAATATATAAGTTGTACATAAAATAAAAAGTGTACGGGTTAGAGTCCACAACCACCCTCCCATGTAGGAAAGAAAAGCAGCATTATGTACTTTTTCCAGATGGAGAAGAAAATTGAGGCTTAAAGAGTTGAAATGATTTTTCCACAGTCATTCACACACCTCGGATATCCCAGCTGGAAGGCAGGCTTGCTCATTTCAAGTCTAGCCAATGTTCACTTTTTTGTTACATCAAACTTATTTTGAGATAAACAAAATTAAAACTCAATAATCAAGGGAAATGCCCTGATTGGAATAAATCTTGTTTTCCTTTTCTTAAATTAGCTTCTACTCTGAATAATTGAGCTCCTTAATATACATATCCAGTTACTTCTATTTATTTTTACTTACGCATATAGATTGCTATGGATTGCTAAGGGAAGAGTCTCAATATCAGAGATAATCCTGTTCATTCCAAGCGTGGAGGGGGTCACAGGGAGCTTATGGGAGGTGAGGGGAAGAGTTGGCAAAGCTTTCTTCTTCCGTTATCTCTTTACAATGTGGCTTGATTATATGGTTCTAAATATTATGATTTTCCATAACAACTGATATGTTTGAGCAATAATGAAATAAAACACACCCAAAAGGCAAATATCACTGAATTTTGAGTTTTATCTCCGCCTTTGCAGGCCACGCTTTGGCATAGAGAATCAAGAATTGACTTTACTTGTGTGACTGTCAGAGGCTTCTAAAAATAGAAAACAATGCTCTAAAGTCTTAAAAATTCAAAGGGATTCAATGAGACAGATGTCTAGAGGGAGTCATTTACTTCTATTTGTTGTTGCCACATTGGTTTGTCAAATATCTAAGTTGGGCAGGAGGAGTACTCTCAGTTAAAAAACATTCAGTCAAAAGTTTTCTATGGAGTGGTGGGAAAATAGATAAGGCTTTGACATTCAGGTACAAGATGTGAAACAGGATCCCAAGGCTGTGTGCCTCCTCTGTGGGTAATAGAAGAATAGACTTTAAAGAACATCTGATAGGCTGAGGCTTAGCTATGTCATCGTTCTATGCACTTCACATACCAGACAATTGAAGGTTGAAGAAGTGGAGTCTAGATACTAGTTTCCAGTTAGTTAAGGGGCAGATCTGTTGTCTGGTTGTAGCCTAGTTAGTTATCTGATGTCAGCCTTATATTTGAGGGAATAAGAAAAACTCCAGGTATTTCACATTCGTACATTTACGGTGACTTCCTCCTAATTTTCCTGTAAGCTAGCCTTTTATTTTTTGTTTGCTTATTAATAACCAATTTGAAACTGGATTTCAATAAAGGGTAAGAATGCCAGAGAGCTGTTTGAAAAAAAAAACAAACACAACTACTCACATTTTTGCTTATCATTTAACTTGAGTTTCACTTTGTGTGGAAATGACCTGCTTTAATCTTGAGACTGGAAAGTAACTGAACATCAAAGGGTTGATATCACCATCTTTTGTTAGCTCGTTTTGTCGCTGGCCACTCAAGTGGGAAACCATATCAGGTGATTTGTCCAGAGGTGTATAATTTATAAACTACACAGAGCCCTTTTCCTGAGTCATGTAAGTTTTACTAAAGAAGTTTGTGTGGGTGATATTGCAGGCCCCCGCATATGTCATTCCACTGGGTTGGAAATTATGTATGATTACAGGGATGTGATGATTTGTTGTGTCCTTCAGTCGAGTATGCTTCCCAAGGGTGAGCGCTAAGACCTTGCAAGTGCATCATGACCCTGGAGCCATTAAACTGTCCCGAGTGCCAATTTTGTACCATGCATTGTACCAACATATCTACTATGCCTGACAAGGTATACAGCAAAGAGAAGGGTGTGTGTGTGTGTGTGTGTGTGTGTGTGTGTGTGTTTTCAAGTCTTTTCTGAGGCCAAATTTGGTCGTTATACTTAACACAACATTCAGATTCAGTTTCATTTTCCCTTGTTTTTCTTTACATTGTTGTAGTCATTGCGCATATTGTTTTCCTGGTTCTGCTTTTTAAACTGCATTTGTTAGCTGGTATAAGTCTTCCCACGCTTTTCTGAGTTCTTCCTTTCCATTGTTATTATGAGGCAGAAATATTCCATTATGTTCATGTGCCACAATTTGTCTTGCCATTACTCAGTGAATGGGGAATGCAAGATTGGGAATGTGGTTGGTTTTAATTCACTAGTTTTCAGACTTAGCTGACTCGTGTAAATTGTAGCCAAATTGATTTTTTTCCTCCAAAAAATTTTAAAGGTATTTCCATTTTGGTGTAAAACTGACCCTGTATCTTTAGCTAAAGAACTATAAGGATTAAGTCATTTCCTCTCATTTAGTAAAATTTTATGTTTTAAAATAACACTATATACTATTAAAATTAACCAGACCCTTTAAAAGTAAGCACTTACAAAATGCTTATTGGTTTTGTACCTCTATGATGCATAAAGTTCACGCTGATTTTTTTGTTGGTTGGTTTGTTTTTTTAAAAAGAGGCTGTGCAGTACCATTATAAAGGCATTGAACAAGATAGTAATTTGGAAACTTTGATTCTTTTGTCTGTCATTAACTAACCTATGTGATTTTGGGCAAAACAGCGCCCCTCCTTATAACTTGGTTTTTTCTTCTACAAAATCGTTGTCGTTGGGTTATTTCTGACCCTTCGTGACCCCATTTGGAGTTTTCTTGGCAGAGATGCTGGAGTGGTTTGCCATTTCCTTTTCCATTCTACAAAATTAGGCAGTTGGAATTGATCTTCTCCAAGGTTACTTCAAACTGATTCTAATCACATCTGATAATGTAGGTATAAGAGAAACCTGTATTGTTTCTATTACCAATTAGTTAATCCATATGCTTGTTCTGAACTAATCAAAAAATTTATCATGTGACATTTCTTGTCATAGGAAAATTTCTTTAACTCCAGACTCAATTCCTCGTCTGTCATAGAAGTTAGAGCATATAACTCTCTAAGGGTTTCTGCTAAAGTTACACTTTATAATTCTCCTTTGACATCTATTTTTCTTGGAAAGAATTATATAAGTGACGGGCTACTTAGGAAGATAATACAAGACTTTTTATAGATTCCTTCCACGTTGGTGATAAGCTTATAAGACCCAGTGCTATTGAGGACATATTTATTTTGTACGTACAATATTTTGCCTTGTTTAAGTCAAGTGATTCTTGGTCAAAACTTATTTCAACGAGTATATTTGGAGACCATCCAACACATCTTGTCTAACAAGAAGATTCCTAAGTCATCCTAGTCAGGTTATGTGTTGCAAGAAATACATGAGTTGTAATATTCTTGTACAACAAGGAAAACGGACAGTTCCTTGGGATTTTTTTTTCTTCTTCTTAAGGACTGTTATAGGAGTTAGACCTAGAAATAATTTGAGAGATTATCTACTCCACCCCCACCCCCAACCTTTATTTTTCAGTTGAGGAAAGAGGGCCAAATAATCACATTTCACATTTATATTGTTAACTGGACGGAACCAGCCTCTAACCTGTAGGTCGCCAGAGCTGAACATAGAGACAGGAGTGTAAGGAATCAAACAGAAGTTTAATTTCAAAGTGAGGAAAATGACTTGCAAGCAAGAAGGCTGATTAGATAAATGTGCCAGAACCCCACCCCTAGTGGGGGGGACCCGAGACAGCATGGGGAGATCTTAATACTTATACCAATGGCTCCACAGTGAGCTGTAGCCCCGACAGTGAGGGGTATTAGTAACAGTGGGACAAGTTTGATTCATAGCAGGACTTCATGACCAGAACATGGGTGCTTATCTGAGCTCAGAACACCTGGTGCTGGTTAAAGCACTACAGTAATTATATGATTTTGCTGGGGCTGAGGTTATCCAGAGGGTGAGAGCAAAGGATTGTTGTTATGCCCAGCTCAGTGCACAGCTTGCTTCCTGGGCCTTAGCTCCTAATATCTTGATAATACTGTGCTTGCTTTGAAGTTTGTAAAGTACTTTCTTCACAAACACGAGAGGAGGGTTTGGGAAGCAAAGTGTCTTTTTTCTGCTTATAACACTAGTCGGTGACTCAAGTAGGATTTGAAATCAGGTCTTTTGACTCCAAGGACAGATCCCTATTCACTGTGCTGCTCTGTCTTGTGCTAGAGTTAAAATTCCCCTTAAGTTAATAATATTAACTTAAATAATGCTGCTTTATAAGCAGCTGGTGCTGGGAATATGCTTGTTGTTATTACCTCTGGGAGGCTTATACTTTGCTTTTTCAGATTTTACCAAGATTCTACCTTCTACAAGAAACCTTTCTTGATCTCTCTGAATGCCAGTGCCTTCCCTCTGTGATCATCTCTGATTTATGAAATATATATCTTGTTTGTATATAACTGCCTGTTATCTCCCCCATTAGATGGCAAGTTCCTTGAGAACAGGGTCTTTTGCCTTTCTTTGTATCACATTGTAGGTACTTAATAAATTCTTGGTGACTTGTTCCTTACTATCGATGTCTTATTTAGCATGAGATTGTGGGAGAGGGAAAGAGTTACTGATTGGGGTTAGGGGACCTGGATTCAAATCCTCTCCTTAATAAGGATAATAATAATAGTTAGCAATGACGTAGAGTAGATTTGCAAAATCCTTTCCAAATATTATTATAATATAATTATAATAATATTATTTGATCTCTACAGCCACCCTGGGAAGTAGGTGCTATTATTATTCGCATTTTACATCCGAGGAAGCTGAAGCAGCAGGTTAAGTGACCTGCCCAGGGTAACACAACCAGTAAGTGTGAGAAGGTGGATTTGAACTCAGGTCCTCCTGACCCTGGGTCCAGTGCTTTTTCCACTGTACTACCTAGCTGCCTCTGCCATTTACTACCTAGAGATGACCCTTGGACAGGTCTCCTAATCTCCCTGACCCCCAGCTTCATTTTCTATTGAAAACAGGAGTTGGTGGGATGAGCTGGGAATTTATTTAGATAATCTTTGAGGTCCTTTTCCTGCTCTATAGCTAAGATTCAAATGATCTGTCTCAGCTCTGCGGGGCTTAGAATTCTTAAAATCGATTTTAAAAAGCCAAATTCCGGGGCAGCTAGGTGGCACAGTGCATAAAGCATCAGCCTTGGAGTCAGGAGGGCCTCAGTTCAAATCCGGCCTCAGACACTTGACGCTTACTAGCCGTGTGACCTCGGGTGAGTCACTTGATCCTGATTGCCTCTCCTCCCCCCTCCATCCCCCCCCAAAAGAAGCCAACTTCCAAATCCCTGCTCTTGAACAAGATGTTTTTCAAAAAATTCCAGAGAGTGAGTATGGCAAACAGGTAAAAATTTAGAATGGCACCGATGTGATTAGTGGTCATTGGCTTGACTTGTAGTATGGAAAAGTGAATGAAGACACCTCTAATGACTCTCTGTTTCTTTTGATAGGGTTGGATGATTGCCTCCAGCAGTATGTCCATAAATTTGAACGGGAGAAAATAAATGGTGAACAGCTCTTGCAGATTTCCCACCAGGATCTCGAGGAACTGGGTGTCACCCGAATTGGGCACCAGGAACTCGTATTGGAGGCTGTGGATCTTCTGTGTGCATTGGTTAGTGATGTTGTTTAACACACACACACACACACACACACACACACACATCTACAAATAGAAATATTCTGGGGAAAAAAAACCTTAGGATTCTAATTTTTTTTTTCCATTCAAAACCAAATCTGCCATCTTTTCCCTATTTGAAGCTTGGCTTATGCCAAGGAAACCATTTATAAAGGGAGCAGGGGAAGGGAGAGAAGGGAATAAGAATTTATATAGTGCCTACTATGTGCCAGGCCCTGTGCTAAGTGCTTTTTACAAATATTTCATTTGATCCTCATGGCAACTTGGGGAGGGAGATGCTGTTATAATATCTATTTTTCCAGTTGAGGAAACTGAAATCGAGACTCACCTAGGGTCACATAGCTGGTAAATGTCTGAGGCTAGATTTGAACCCAGGACTTTGAGACTGCAGTCCCAGTTCTCTGTCCACTGCAAATGAATTGTTTTTCGGTGTTAAGTTCATATTTTCTAGACCAACATATAATAGAGTAGAAAAGTTATCCTGAATGGAAATAGAAGCTGGGGTTTAAATTAATAGTAACAGTGGGTCTTTATTTTTGTGTAGGCATCTCTGTTGTGTGGATATTTAATGGAATAGCAGATAATAGTTGCTGTTTGATATTTTATAGTTTCCTACTGGAAAGGGACCATGGAAATCACTCCCTTCCTGTCCCCCCATTTTATAAATGTAGAAATTGGGGCCGAAAAATATGTAAGTCACCTCACGCCAGTCACCAAGGTTGGTAGTTAGTCAGAGCTGAGACTTGAGCCCTTTTCTTCTGACTTCAACTCCAGTGATCTATGAAGAGCCCCAAACTTAAGCTCTTTGAAGTGGCCATATTTTTAATGTGTCGTATGGGGAATCCTTGAGACTTGGACTTCATTAGTCTGGGGAGACTACCACCACTGTTACTAATGGACAGTTTATAATCTTAGTTACCTGGGGCAAGATTAAATGATCTGGTCACACAGCTAGCATGTGTCAGAGGTAACGTTCGATCTCAGGTCTAACTGACTCTATGGCTGGCTTTCAATCAGTCAACCAGCATTTATTAAGCATCTGCTATGTGTCAGGCACTGTGCTAAGAGCTGGGGATACAAAAAGAGGCAAAAGATAGTCCCTGCCTTCAAGGAGCTTACAGTCTAACGGGAGAAACGACACGTCAACAAATATGTACAAAGCAAGGTGTATACAGGATAAATAGGAAATAATTAAGAGAGGGAAGGCACTGGAATTAAGATGGATTAGGGAAGGCTTCCTGTGGAAGGTGGGATTTTAGTTGGAACTTAAAGGAAGCCAGGGAAGTCAGTGGTTGGAGTGGAGGAAAGTGAGCATTGGGGACAGCCAGAGAAAATGCTGAGAGCCAGAAGATGGAGTATCTTGTTGGTAGAATAGCCAGGAGGCCAGTGTCACTATGTCATGCTGCTTTTTGAAGATGAGACAATAGCATCAAAAACTTTATATAATCTGCAAAAATGCTCAGAATAGTGAATTTAGAAATACCTAACACTACAAACATCAAAGTAATTTACTTTTTAAAAAGATTTTCTTTTTGATATTAACAGAAATTTAACAATAATATTAGGCAGCTTGGTGACTCAATGGATAAGATGCTGGGCCTGGAGTCAAGAAGACCCGAGTTCAGTTCTTACCTCAGATGCTTCCTAGCTGTGCGACCTTGGGCAAGTCACTTAAATCTGTTTGCCTCAGTTTCCTCATCTGTAAAATGAGCTGGAGAAGGAAATGGCAAACCACTCCAGTATCATTGCCAAGAAAACCCCACATGGGGTCATGAAGAGGCAGACCAACAAAAAGAATAATATTATAGGCACTTAATAATAATTTCTTGTTACTCGATTTGCTTTTGCATCTCTTAATCACTGAAGTGGTAGAAAGTGAAGAACTATCAACCTTACCTTCATATGACCTGATTTTGTCCAGTCCTAAAGCTAGTGAATTAAAACTAACTACATTCTTGTTCTCACACTAAATTTGTAGCTACATCTGTGAGGGGGCATTTAAATTTTTTTTTATTACCAGCTTCAAAAAACACAATCAAATAAACATGTCAAAAAAAAGACTCCTTGGCCTTTAAGAGGATAGAGTCAAATGAATTTATAAGCAAAGAAAGTACTTTTTGACCCTTCCTGTCCTGATTGAAATTCCATCTTTGTCTCTGCTTTTCCTTCCTTCGAAGACAAGTCAGCAAGCGGTTTTAGACACCTACTACATGCCAGGCACTGTGCTAAACATTGGGAAAGGAAACGAGCATTTAGTAAGCTCCTAATGTGTGCCAGGTACTCCACTAAGTGGTTTATATATCTTAATTAACTCATCTGATCCTTACAAGGACCTTGGGAGGTAGGTACTATTATCACTTCCATTTTACAGTTTAAGAAACTGAGGCAGATGAAGTTTAAGTGATGTACTAACCCAAAGTCACACAGCTAGTAAGTGTCAGAGGCCAGATTTAATTCTGGTCATCTTGACTCCAGGTCTAGCACTCCATCCTCTGTGCCACCTAGCTTCCCTCCTAGATAGCCAAGGATGCAAAGAAAAGCAAAAGGAGTCTGCTCCTGAGGAGTTCACAATCAGGTATTTTAAGAGATAGCTGGTGTTCATTTGATACAAACTACAGCTCTGATTCTTTGGATTTTTGCCCAGCATCACCTTGTGCATGTTCCTGCATTTCCTTGTATACTTCACAGCTGTGAAATCAAATATTCCATTACATTAATAGACTTAGGAGTATTTTACTTTATAAATGGTTCTGCTGAGTGCGGAATCAAAGTTGCCTTTGACAGTGTCATATCATGGATGCGATTTCTTTAAAAGTCCGGGTTTGGACACATTTGAGGGCATTCAGACTGTGTTTGTAATGCTAGGAAATGGTGCCAGAAGTGTATACGGTTACATCGCGGAGAATGGTGGGAAAGAGTGCTCTCTCGATTATTTTGCCATGGCTAGTCTAAGTTCCATTGATTATATAACACTTGCTGCATTGTCTGTATTCTTAAAATGGACAGAGCCCTGTCTTCCTCTCTGCAACGCACTGCCCTTGTTTAGAAGAAAAAAATGGGGAATTTATTTGTAGTTGATAAATGAGATGCCATGGGGGAGAGACTGTAGCCAAGTGGTCTAAGTGTTGGCTTGGGAGTCAAAATCTTTGAATTTTAATCCTGACTGCCAATGATTCACTTTGTGACCTTCGGGGGATGTTATGGGGGTCTGTTTTCTCTATCTATACTGTAACACTCACCTTAGGCATGGTTGTGTGTCTGAATGTTTAAATGCTTTGCACTCCTGGGTGGGGGTGAGGGTGAGGGTGAGGGTAGTATAGGAATTCTGCCAGTTATCACACATTCAAATCAGATGCTATCATTTCAAAGAAGGGATTTTACTTTAGCTGGGGTATGGGAAGGATTAAAAAAAATACATACTGGAAAAATTACCTTGTAATGTAATTTACTAAAATTTTAATTTTAATTTCTTAAATTTCCGTTATCTTTTTAATTTGTGGTGTTAATTGAAGGACAGATAAATTAGCCTGGAATATACCATTTGTCTGATGCACCAAGAAATGAAGGGAAGGAGTGGGCAATCACGTGAGCACGCAGTATGTACATTAAGTGAAATAATGGACATGACAGCTACCTCAGGGCATTCCTTTTTCTTCTCCTTTTTCCTGCCTCTTAAAATATTAGAATAGAGTGAACAACGCTGGAGACATGCCAGATCCCAAAGCTATGCTTTATCTCCTACAATTTCCTCCTAATTTCCTTAGTAGACAAAGTTTTGACCTCAGACCCATTTCTGGAAATGCTTTCTGCAGCAGAGTTCCAGTTAATGCATTAGACAGAAACTTCATGTGAAGTAGTTGGAATGAAGTGCTTGGAGGGGTGGGGGTGGGCTGGTCTAAGGGGGTGGTGAGACTGTTTGGTGTCTTTGGTTTCAAATTAAATTGGACTTTTGTAAGAATAATTGTTCCATTTTTAATCTGTGATGCAGTGCCTTTTTTTTGTCATGGCATTCATCTTTTTTTTTTTTTAATATTCTTAATTCAGTCCCAACTTGAATAGCATTTCCTCCCTTTTGTGTTAGGAGCCCTTTTAGCTCTGTTGGTACATCAATGGCAACATGGTGTAGCGGAGAGTGGGCAGAACATGGGTGGAACTCAGGAAGGCTTAGGTTTGAATCCTGCCCCAGATGCTTAGGAGCTTTGCAACTCTAGGCTAGTCACTTAACCTGCTCTGGGCCTCAGTTTCCTCATCTATAAAATACGAAAGCTGGACTCACTGGCCTCTTCACTCCCTTCCATCTCTAAGATTATGTCGTGATTCAGTAAATTGCGACTCATATATCTTATTTAATGCTTCTTGAAACTCTGAATTCTTGAGGGTTATGCCGGCTAACCAGAAAGACTTCCAGGATATGGGTCTGCTGAGGACCAGCTTAGCTAAATTTGCAGAATCACTTCATTATTCAAAGGCTGTTTTCTGGGTGATGAATGTTTTTTGTCCACCAGGAATTCATGAACTGTCTTTTAGTGTGTGGAAGATTTGTTGTTTCTGTTGATGAGGGAATAACCACACAGAAATCCTTCTGCCTCTCTCCCTCTCTTTTTCCCTCTCTCCCTCTCTCTCTCCCTCCCTTTCCTCCTCTCTCCCTCCCTCTCCTCCTCTCTCCCTCCCTCTTTTTCTTCTTCCTTCTTCTTTCTCTTTCCCTCCTCCTTCTCTTTCCCTCCCCCCCTCTCTCTTTCTCCCATATCTCCCTTCCCCATCTCCCCCTTTCTCCTTCCCTCCCCCTCTCTCTTTTCCCCTCCCCCCCCAGCTGACCGTTACTGACTCTTGGCCACCACATATCCTTTCAGGGGTTTAGCTATCATCTTTATGTAGATGACTCATAGATATGTATATCTCCAGCACCAACTACTCCCCTGAGCTTTGTCCCATATTACTGATTGCCTATTGGACATTTCAAAACTGGATGTCTTGGAAACATTTCGAACTTCACAAGTTGAAAACTGAAGGTAATATTCTCCCTCCCCACCTTCCCACCCCCAACCTTCCACCTTCCCAGTTGTATTGAAGGCACTACTTACATTATCCACGACTCCTTTCTCTCTCATACCTCACGTAGCCAATCAGTTGCCAGGCCTTTTTGGTTTCCCTAGTACAACTTCTCTTGTATCCGACCCCTTCCCTTTATTCCTACAGCTGCCACCTTAGTTCAGGCCCTCATCACTTCCTACCTAGACTATTTCAGGTTTCCTAGTTCATCACCCTGCCTCAAGTCTTCCCAACAATCTCTTCTACACATTGCTGCGAAAGCCGTGCAGATCAGACCTTGGGACTCTTCTATTCAGCCAACTTCAGTGTTTCTCTGTTACCTCTAGGATCGAATGCAAATGTCTCTTTAGCTCTTAAAGCCCAACACACCTGGAATCCAACCTTTCTTTACAATCTCGATGTACATTTCTCTCCTCCCAGCATTCTGTTCTTTGTTCCTCACACCCAAAACGCCATTCCCCATCCCTGGGTCCCCCATGCCTGGAATCCACTCGCTCCTTACCTCTTTCTCATAGAATCACTTTCTTCCTTAAATATATAGCCCAAGCACCATTTTCTGCATGAATACCTTTCTTGATCTACGTAAATGCTAGTGGCTTCCATCCCCCAGCTACCTTATGTTTAACTACTTTGTATATGTTTGCATTTATTCACTTTATTCATTTATCCACTTTCGTTGTATGTATATATTTTTATCTGTAATTATTGTCTTTCTCATTAGAACGTAAGCACATTGTGAATAGAGATGGTTTCAGTCTTTGTACTTTAGGCAGCTGGGTGGTGAAATGGATGGAACGCCAGGCCTGGGATCAGGAAGACCTTTGTTTACCTCAGTTTCCTCATCTGTGAAATGGAGATGATAATAGCACCCGCCTCCCAGGATGAGTGTGAGGATCAGATGAAATAACCATTGTAAAGTACTTAGCACAGTGCTGGGCACATAGTAAGTGCTATATAAATGTTACCTATTATTATTATTATTATTATCATTATTATTATTAGTGGTAGTAGTAATAATGGTGGTGGTGGTGGTACTCTCTCCAGCACCTAACTCAGTGCCTGGCGCATAATAAATAATAAACACTGGACTGAGTCTTCTCGATCTTTAAAATGAAGCCTTTCTTGAGCCAGCCAATGGTTAGCGCTCTCCCTCCCAAACTATTTTTCATTTGTATTCACTTTATGCTTTCTGTGTTTTCATGCGTACTTGTTGTCTTCCTCGTTAGAAAGCAAAATCTTTTTGAGTAGGGAATGTTTTTTTTTCCCCTCAAAAAACTTGCTGGCACATAGTAGACACTTAATAAAGGCTTGTTGATCAATTGATTTGGCTCTGTGATTCCATTCACGTAGAGACTTGCTCGATGAGGAAACTTATTCCTCTAATACAGAGGAGCCTCTCCTCTGCAACTTAAAGTTTTAGGAGAGTCCCTCAGAGCATTTCTTGACCCTTGGCACACAAGCAGTATATGTCAGAGGTGCCACTTGTCCCAGGTGTTAACCTGGTGCTGAGGCCGGTTCTCCGTTTTGCCGTATCTGCCTCTGTAGTACACTGAAGTAACATAGACTGGTCATTTTATGGCTGTTATACACACTTAGAAGTTTTATGGACGTGAATTTTATAATTCCTTGGAAATGTTTAGGGTTAAAACAAGTAACTAATTGGATGGCCAGTGAAGAAAAGAAGTTTTATGGTGGGTTGCCAAGAGTAAAATCATTTATAGAGACTTTAGAAAGGGAGATTAAAGGAGCCCTTAAAAATCTGTTGAAACTCAAGAAAGGCTGGAGAAAAAGGAAAGGTGAAATCTCTTGTGATCTAGCCAGGAAAGATCTACAAAAAGGGCCTTGATGAAGGGTTGTTAGGGCAGAATCCAGGGGGACGCAGATTCAAAAGCTCACGTTTGACTTAAAAATGCAGTTTTGATTTGTTATTAGATGCTGTGCCTGAAGCTCCCCTAGGAAGGTTTCCTTAGGACTTGGGCTAAGAGGTAGCTGGTTAATCTGGGAACGAAACATATTAGAACTGATGAAGACAGACTTAACCCTGTTTATTGAACTGCGGGATTCCTGTAATTTATCATCTTGTACTTTGAAATTCCTTACACTGTACTAAGGTAAATTTATGTTCATCAACTTAATTACTAAGAAAAGCTTGTCTTGAGGAGGGGACTTTGATAGGTGCTGGGAATACAAAGACCCAAACAAGATGGCCCTTGCACTCAAGGAGCTTAGTTGCTATTAAGGAGATACAATATGCGCCCATAATCATAAGTAAATGGCGATATGAGTAGGGAGAGTAAGCTGAAATAAGATCAGGAAAAGCTTTATGGAGACTGTAGCAGGTGAGCTAAGCTTTCAACATAAGGGTTTCTTAGGAGGCGGAACATTCCAGGCATGAGGATTTATCCTATGCAAATGCACAGAGGCAGAAGAGGAAATTTGAGTTTGGAGGAGTACTTCGGAGTTGTTCACTCTATCTGGAATATAGTACATGGGGCAGGGGTTGGGTAGTGTGTAATAAATCTAGAAAGGTATATTGGAGTTGGATTTTAGAAACTTTTAAGCCAATCTGACAAGTTTGTATTTTATTATAGAATCAATAGGCATTGAAGGATTTTTTTTTTTTAGGGGACAAAGGACATGGACAGCCATGTGCCTTATTTTGTCAGATGCATAGAGGGTGTATGGGAGATGGCAGAGATTAGGAGCAAGGATATTAGTTCAGATGCAACTGTAACACTAATGGGGCAGCTTGGTGGCACAGTGCTTCAAACACTTGGCTTGGAATCAAGAGGGCTCAACTTTATGAGTTCAAATCTAGCTGTGTGACCCTGGGCAAGTCACTTAACCTTGTTTGCCTCAGTTCCTCATCTGTAAAATGAGCTGGATAAGGAAATGGCAAACCACTCCAGTATCTTTACCAAGAAAACCCCACATGAGGTCATGAGTAGTCAGACACGATGAACAACAACGTAATACTAATAGTAATATAATACCAATATAGACAAAGGAGATGCTGAAGACCCATGCTAAGGTATTGGCTTTGTGAGTAGAGAAGGGTCAAAACTGAGATAAATAATGGGAGGTAGAATTGATAAGACTTAACAATCAATGTAAGAGGTGAAGGAAAAAGTCAAAGATGACTGAGGCAGAAAACCTGGGTGAAAGGGAAGATGACTCTTTGTATAAATAGAGAAGAATTAGATGGGCTTTAGTAGGGATAGGATGGGATGTGTGGGGGGTGGAGGAGGGAGGAGTTAAGGGAGAAAATGTAAGAGAGAGATGAAGAAAATGTGAGCGGGACAGGGAGAGAAAAACAAGTATTGGATTCAGAGGGAGCGTATCAACTCAGCAAGGGAGCAGGCATAGAAAAGAAGGTAGACATGTACCCTAAAAGTAAAACACATGAATAATCCCCCAAAGGATACTAAAAAGGAACATTTGGTTGGGAGAAGAATCAGGAGAGAACGGTTTCACAGATATAGAAAAGAAAGAGTAGGGAGAAGAAGAGATGATAGTATCTTCAGCAGAGAAATCAGAGGGGTTGAGGACAGAGAAAGAAGGTCATTTGACTTAGAAGTTAAGAAATCAATGTGTTCAGTAGAGTGGTGCCTTCTGAAGTCAGATTCTAGGGAGTTTAGGAGTGGAAGATGAAGAAGTGAGTAGGAGAAGAGTATATATATATATATATATATATATATTTTTTTTTTTAAAGAAACTTAGAAATCAAAGGAAGGGAAGACACAAGTTTATAGCTTGAGAGGATTACAGAGCCAGGCTAAGGCTTTTTTTTAATCTTAATTTTTAAAGAATGGGGAGAGTTGGGCAGTGAGTTTAGGAGCTTGTAGATAAAGTGAGATTGAGATTGATTAGACAGGTGATGATTGATGGGACAAGCTCCTGGAGATTAAAGTGGAAGGCAGAAGTTGTTTGGCAAAGTGGAGGACCAACCCTTCCTCAGACACTGGAGCCAAGGCCAGGGTGAGTAATTATCGGGGTGTGGAATGGGAAGAGGACAGAGTTAAGTAAAGTAGGAGGCAAACTCATCTCCTGAAAGAGGTGTGAAGGTGCTTTAAAAGGGGGGAATAGCATGATAGAGAATAAGTAGAGGATTGCCGGTTAAGGTTTGTGTTAGGGGTAGGCTGGCGCGCTGTTGTGATGAATTCAACATGGGGACCAGATGAGGCACTCATAGGTCATTAATTAACAAAAGGAGGATACAGCAGCACAGCTTTTATAGACTGAGGACCTCTCATCTCTACATGGAAATCGGTTTGGTCAGCAGGGTGAGATGACTCCGGTGGCCTTCATCTCTTCACCCAGTCAGAATGGCCCCAACCCATGTGGATCAGACCTTTGATAACTCTAAGTGACTAGGAAGCCATGTCAGTACAACCACAGGCCACCAAGGCACAGATTGAGCCTTGCCGCAGCCTGGACCAGTCAAATCTTGGTGTTGTCATCTTTTCCTAACCCGTGTTGGGGGTGGTCCTATGACAGCTAGGTAATACAGATTTATAATGAGATGACTGGGCTTTCCATGTGTCTGCCTACTGTGGAATGTGTCTGACTATGGCACAGCTGAAGTTCCGACTTCAAAATTCAAAGAAGATAATTTCCCAAGTCTGTTTGCATAGTGATAATAGAAGTGGGCCATCTCAAATGAGCAGGCCCTTCTGTTGGAGGGAATAATATGTGGTCTTAGAGTTATCCTGCTATTAAATTTGCTTTATGTTTAAAAGGAAAGGTATCTTTTGTCTTAAGGAATTAACTTTCAAGCTGAGTGATGTTAGAATAAGAGATGATAATGTAAACTTACTTCAAAAAATGAAAAACTGTGGAAATGCAAATTTAAAAAAAAATAAGGCTCCTTTAAGCAAGCCTGTTTCAATCTCTTTAATTTTTGTGCTCCAGATTTTTCTCTACCTCACCTTTATAGTAGAATTTAATTAGGGTAAGATAAAATTGGGGATAGAGATTATAGTGTTCTCCCAACAGGGTGATTTAAATTTTTTTAAACAATTTGCCTAAATAGACAAGTCATTAGCCTTCCTTTCAAGAGTTCTTGATCCCATTAAATAAGGGCCTTATTGGACCCATAGGATGATGGATTTCAAGCTGGAAAGGACTTGAGGGTTCATCTAGTCCAGCCTCTTTGTGTTATAGATATGGAGACCAGGGTCCAAGAAGATTAAGTTATTTGGCTAAGGTCACACAAGTAGATAGATGTTCGAAGTAGGATTTAATTCTAGGTCCTCTGAGTCCAGTATCAATGCCTTTTCTCCACTATTTTAGATTTTTTTTTCATTCAAGTACAATGTAAGACTCCAGGCTTTTGTATTTTTTACTTTGGTGTCACTTTACACCTTATTCTGGTCCACAGTTCACTTATAGTTTAACGTTCATTTATTGTTTACGGAATAGGAAAAAAAACCATGAAAGTCATTCACCCACTCAAGAAAAAGATTCTGCCCTTCAGTTTAGGGGGAAGTGAAAAGCATTTGTTAAATACCTTCCGTGTTCTAGGAAGGTTGCTTTACAGATACCTCATTTGATCTCACAACAATCCTGAGAGGTAGATGCTATCATTATCCCCATTTCACAGTTGAAGAAACTGAGGCAGATAGGGGCTAAATGACTTGTCCAAGGTTGCAGAGCTAGACAGTGTCTGAGTCTGGATTTGAACTCAGGTCATCCTGACTCCAGACCCAACACTCTATCCATTGAGCCACCTACCTGTTTCTCAAACAACTGCTATCTTCAGAGAACTTTGCTGAGATGGAACAGGTCCTTGCTCTCATGGAATGTAAAAGATCATAGAAAGTAGATTTAGAGATGGATGGGACCTTGGAGGTCATAAAGTCTGACTCCCTCACTTTTGATTGAGGAAACTGAAGCTCAGAAAGAAGTTACTTACCCAAGGTTACAAAACTAATAAATATCTGAGGCAGGATTTGGACCCAAATCTTCCTGACTATAGCTTCCTCTCCATTGGTTGGGGATATAACATTCACAAATAGTTCATGAGATTTGTACAACAGAAGAGGCAGTGTAGAATACCGTTAGACTAAATTGCACAAAGGTTGCTCATCTTAGGGTGGTTTCCTCAAAAGGAGTTTCCTATATTCGTAAAATTGGTAAAATCACTTCCTCTCTTCTCCCCCCAAATAACCTATGGGTTATCCAAAATGGGGTACTGGCTATCAAAAATTATGGAAAAGCTAGAGGTGCTAATTTACTTCCCTGTGGAAAAAATTCTGAAAAAAACCTTTTCATTTTCAGGAACATAGAAATGTTTGAGATAATGATAATTATTAAGTACAAATTTAAGATGTAGAATGGTTTCTGGTAACAGTCATGGAAGATTTTATATGATTCCATAATTCATCTTGAAACTGAGTTGTCCTTAGCCTTCTCTTAATGCTCTTTAATTGATTTTTTAAAGTAATTGACTAGTCCCTGTAGCTTTATTAATATCTTTGTTGGTTCAGTTTCATTGCTTCCCGCCCTCATGTTCTGGACAAATTTAAATTGCTTGACAACTTGCACTTGGTTGGATTGTGCTTTGAATATAATAAACTTAGCATGTATTTTGTGGGAAAGATCTAGAACTCCATCACTAACATTTGAATCAGTGAAACTTAACAATGTCTGTTTCTGGGAGTTTCTTGTTCCTTCCATTTAGATCAGTAGCAAATATTTAGTGAAAACATGGGGGGAAAATGGAAGTGTGGGATGGAATAGAGTCAATCCACTTAGCTCTTTTAAGCCAAAATTTGCAAGGTAGTATAGTGGTTACCAGATTTTAGGAGACAGATTTGGAGTCTAGATCTCTCTAGACCACTAACTGGTTGAGTGACCTTGAGTAAGTTACATGAAGAAGTTCCCAAGAACTTTATTTGTAAAATGGAGATGAGGGGGAGAATAAAAGATCTTTAAGGTCGTTTTCATCTCTAACATTCTATAATTCTAAAAGTATTCAAGATGTTGTCTATTAAAGCCCCATTGGGGCTTCTTAAACTTTTCCACTTGGGACCACTTTTTTTGTTTTGGCAGCATTCCTTGGTGTTATGTGGTGTGAAAAGTGAGAGCTCAAGAAAGTGCTCGTGCTGTGTGTTCAGAACCAAGGACTCAGTGAACTTGCATGGTGCAACACGAGCAAACGCTGCCAGAAACACCTCGGATTCTTTACTCCTTGGATTTTTCATTAATTTTTGGTTGTTTCGAGTTCATAAATCTTTAATCATTGCCAAATTTTTGAGATCCCCGTATGGGGTTGAGACCCACAGTTTAAGAAGCCCTGCAGAAGATTCACTTCATTGTGTTTCTCAGGGTTACCAAGGACCTTCTTAAAATCCAATCTGCACACTTTCCCTCTCTGCATACTGTCTCCAACTGATTTCCGTGGTATTTTTTCCTCTTTTTCCTTATACTTCTCTAACCACACCTTGGTTGGCTTTTCTGCTCAACCACTGCATCCCTAACCTTCCACTCCCTTCGCTTTAACTAACACCTGTACGATATTCCCAAATCTGTACCTTCAGCTCCAACCAGATTCTTTCCAGAGCTTCAGATCTGTATCCCTAACTTCTAACCAGACATCCCTTCTAAAGTCCCGCTAGTTCCACAAACTCAAAATGTTCAAAACCAAATGACAAAGACGCTAGAGTCCAAACTATCTTTGCCCTAAATGTGACCTTCCCAGGGGTGGGGAACCTGTGGCCTTTTAGGTCCTTTGGTGCAGCCTTTTGGCTGAGTCCAGGTTTCACAGAACAGATCTTTTTATTAAGGGGATTTGTTCTGTGAAGTTTGAATTCATCAAAGGGTTGAGCTTGAGGACCTAGAGGGCCACATGTGGCCTTGAGGCCACAGGTTCCCTACCCCTATATCTAGGCCCTATTCTGACTATTTCTGCCTGTGTGGTCAGTCACTCCTATTCTTTTCCATCATCTGGCCTTGGCTTGAAGACCTTTTTGAAGGGAAACCCATTACCTCCCAAGCCTGTTCATTCTCACCAAGCCTAAATCTATCTGTTTGAAACATGTTCCTAGCTTTGCATTTTATTATACCTGCAGAAGTTATATTCCTTCTCTAAATTGCAAACTTGAGGGCAGAAACTAAATGTCAGTTAAGCTCAGCTCTGCATAGAATAGGATCTTTCACTGTCCATTCCTTATCCCTGGAATGTTCTCCTTCCTCATCTCTGACTCGTAATTTCACTTTTCAGTCAAAGTCCTATTTTCTGCAAGAAGCTTTCCCCAGTACTCCTTCACCCTAGTACCTAACCCTTCCCTCTGAGAGTATCTCCTAGGTTACCCTGAATATAGGCCTGTTTTTATATAGTTGTTTGCATGTTGTCCTTCCCCCTTAGACGGTTGTCTTCTTGAGAGCAGGGTCCATGTTTTGCCTTTCTGTCCTCAGTGCCTGGCTAGTAACAGGTGCTTACTGAATGCTAGTTGACTCCTTGATAAATGGATCTTTTATATATGGTAGGAGAGGCTGTGGTATCATATAGTGACATTACTCTAATGTAGCCATAGTATTTATAGCCGAATGTGACACCAGCTGGATTAGGACTTCCTCGTTTTACAGATGAAAAAACTGAGGTCCTTGAATAGTTAAGTGACAAGATTATATAGCTTTTAAGTATGAGAACTGGGACTCATCCCTAGGTCCTCTGCATCTTAAACCCTGTGGCCCTTTCGCTTTTTTGAAGTTAAGTCATTTGAAGTTGCCATGATTTACAGGTTAGTTTTTGCAGTAATAAAAGTACAAACATCATGTTGAAGGCCTCCTCCACCCCCTTCCCCATTTACTGTTTAAACAGACAAATCCAATTTGAGAGCCTGTTCTTTTTCTGTGTTTCTTTGCATCAGGCTCTTAAATCAATAATCCTTTCCTGATTATATTTGTACAGTAGGTGGTACTTACCAAGCCAGTACAATCCATTTGTTATTATCACCAGGTTACAAGGGGTGAGGTAGGGTGTGGAGAGAGAGAGAGGGGAAGAGGAACCTCCATATGTGGAGAGTCAGGAGCAGGATGAGGGTAATTAAAAGCCTCTTTCCCTCCTCTTCTCCCCCCTCCCCAATTCTTTCAGGGCCATACCTGGCACTGGTATAATGGTTGAGAATAAATGTGAATCAGGAAAAGGTGAGAGAAGGATTGTATTGTTTTAGCCAGATGTTGAAAGTTTTTTGATCCCCTTCTTTGCATTTTCACTTCCCTCTCTCCAAAAGTCAAACCAACTAACATTAATTAATTGCTTATTGTGTGCCAGACAAAGTGGAGACCAGCAGAGATACAAAGAAAGGCAAAAACCGGTTCTTGTTCTAAGGAGCTCATGATCTAATGGGAGAGGCAGCAGCTATGTACAGTTTCTATTTGGGTAAATTAGAGATAATTTTAGTGAGATCGAAGGAGGACTGGGAAAGGATTCCTGTGAAAGATAGGACTTAGCTGAGACTTGAAAGAAGCCAGGGAGGTCAAGAGGCATATAGATGAGGAGGGAAGAGCGTTCCAGGCCAGTGAAAATGTACAGATGGGGAGATTGTTCTATATGAGTAACAGCAAGGAACAGCATGGTGGGGATCACAGAGCATGGGGAAGGGAGGGGGAGTAAAGTGTAAGAAGGTTAGAAAAGTAGGAAGGGGCCAGATTATGAAGGGCCTTAAAAACCAAACAGAAGATTTCCTTATTTGACTCTGGAGGTAAGGGGGAGCCACTGGCATTTATTGAAATAAAAGAGTTTATTCAAATAAAAATGTATTTGAAAGATAAGATTAAAGCTTTTCCAAGAAATTTTTTTTTTTAAAAATCCATCAGCAAGCATTTATTAAGCACTTACTGTGTGCCAGGTACTGGGCTACTCTTGTGATATAAAGATGAAATTGCCTGCCTTCAAGGAGAATTCTCTTGCAGGGGTGATATACATGAATGTGGAGAGTAGACAGGAATAAGGAGAAGGAGCAAGTAACTTATCCTGGCGATGCTGTGAGCTGACTACATGGGGAAAGAGGTTCCTTTGTATTCCTGTAGCTCAAAGCAGTGATTTGAAAGGGCAAATGATTTTTGACCAAAAGGGAATAGAGACCCAGGTATAATCACAGATCTTTTTATGCCAAACTGTGTGTAGGATGGTTTTTTAAAATACATTTTGTTTTATATCATCAGTCAGCTTAAAAAAATCTCTGACGAACATCCAGCTTTATTTGTCATTTTCTAGGAAAGAAGCTTGTCAACGATACCATTTCCTGATGTCTGGGAAATAACGGTTTAAGGATGAATGCACATTCAGGCATTGTTGATATAGAACATTCATTTTTTGTTATAACATTTGCAGTATTTTTTAAAAATCCAGCAGAAAGCTTAGTTTTATTTGTATGTAACTGGACAAAACCACTTATGTCCATTTGTATCTGAGTAGCTTAAGAAAAAACAAAAAAACCCCACAAAGTAATAATTATTATTTAATAGCTATGGAAAACCACTAAATTTAAAACTTAGCTCCAAAATATGTGGCAGTGAAGTCAGAGGGAGAATTAGAGACCTGGCTAGCAGGAGTAGTTAAAAAAAATAAACTTTTCACTTTCTGTGACTTGTGGTTGGGGAAACTTATGGGATAGTTCACAAAACTACAGTCAGATGTGAGTTAAATGCTCTCAGAAGGAAAGGAACATATAGTTTTTTGGATGAATTGGGTTAGGTGTGCTTATAATCAGGACTTTTTTGGAGAACAGTAGTATACAAAGTCAGAAGATGGTCTATGGTGTCAGGTGAGAAAGGTCAAGGCTGAAGAGAAAGAGGTGAAAAGAATTTAGGCTTTGTTTAGGAAGGAATGGGCTAGGCCAATAAAACACCTTATAGCTTAAGAGATCTATTATGACTGACTCATTTTAGAGCTGAGAAAGATGGCCAGAATCACACAGGGAGTTAGTAAACCAACTAGAAATTGAGGTTGCCTCAATTTAAATCCAGATCTCCATAGCCTTTATGGGGGTTGGAATGGGGCAGCAAGCAATACTCAAATCCTGTTTCTTCGTCTCTTACTCCCAGCCTCCTCTACTTTATGTCTCACTCCAATCCTTCCCACTTCATCCATGGTACCCTCCGAAATTCCTGTTCATAGTGAATAAAGTTTCCCTTCATTCTGGACCTCTTCCTCTAAATCTCTTTTTGACTAATTACCTTCACGAGGCCTGGTTTCCCCCGGTCTGTCTCTGGCCATCCTTACCAGCATTGGCTGTACTTTCACCCAGACCCCTTCCCATCCCTCCCCTACCCCTCAGGTTCTGGAGGAGGATGTTGGAATATTCTTTTTTCCATATTGCTGCTTCTAGATTCTTCCTTTGCCACAATCACTCATCAACCATTTGTTCTTTGAAGCAAATTCTTTTATACTTTTTCACTCAAATCATGTCAAGGTGGCCTTTGAGTACTACTGCGCAATAACACTCTTCCTCCATTTACATGGAGTTTAACAGCTAGCTCACCATCTTTTTCTCATTTTTCAATTTATGCTCTTATACCAGGGGACTTACACAAATTCATATTGACGCTTCCTCAGACTCCTTAACATAATCTCCTTAAATCTCATTTCCTATTCTTTTATTCTCTCTCAGCCAACACAGGAATTCTGGATCTCAGTTTTACCCACAGGTATTCCAATTCCTTAGTGGAGAACTTTTACATTCCTCTGTCTGACTATAGCCTCCTCTCGTTCTGTCTCTCTGTACATGCCTCTCTTAAAGCTATGCTTCACCTTTACTGAAACCTTTAATACCTAAATCCCTCAGAGCTTTCTCAGGACATGATCTGACTTCATGATCTGACTTCACTTCCCTCTTTTCCTAATCTCAACCTTATAGTTAATTCAATCCTCTCTGTCTCTCTCTCTCTTTCTGTGTGTGTGTGTATGTGTATATATATCTATATATATGTATACACATACATACACACACACACATATATATACACACACACACATATATATATGTATATACATATATATATTTAAATTTTTAGTCCTTCACTCCTTGATCTGGATAATTTTCTCTTTTTTTTTAAATACTGGAAAATTTTTTATTGTAGGTGGAGTGGGATAGCTGGACACAGTTCAGATGATTCCAATTTTGTTGGCAACATCTAAAGCATCATAGTCTGGAGCATGTGGGATGTTGCCTTCTTCTCTCCATCAGGCCAGATCAGTGTGTTGACCTTGGCCACGTCGATGTCTTTGTAAAGCTTCTTTGCTGCCTGCTTGATCTGATGCCTGTTGGCCTTGACGTCCACAATGAAGACTAGGGTGTTGTTGTCCTCAATCATCTTCATAGGAGATTCAGTGGTCAAGGGGAACTTAATGATGTCATAGTGATCAAGCCTGTTTCTCCAAGGAGCACTTTTCCAAGGGTATTTGGGCTGCCTTCGAAATCTTAGTGTCTTGGGTCACTGGAAGGTGGGGGATGTTCAGATCTTCTTTTTGTGGACACCCTTCAACGCAGCCTTCTTGGCCTTCAAGGCCTTGGACTTGGCTTCTGTCTTGGCAAGGGGAGGGGCAACGGCTTCCTTCTTCACCTTTGGCGCCGTCTTGGGGGAAAGTTCATCTGGATAATTTTCATTCTTTTTCAGATTCTGAATGGAACTAGAGGAAGCAAAAACGTGTTGACTAGGAACACTCTAAATTCATATCATTTGACTTCAATCGGGGCCCCTACAGAAGCAATTCCAAATCTTTTCCTCTCAGGCCTCCCATATTTCCTCTTCCTCCACCCCTACTCTTACCTGAGGACCTCCTCTTTTATTTTATTGACAATAGTGAGGCCACTTGCCATGAGCTTCCTCTTCATTTCAAAAGTCCTTGACATCAAGTCATCCCCACCCCCATTTTCCAGTCCATCTTCTACACATATGTCCAAGTGACTTTCTGTAAGTACACATGTGGACATATCACTCCTTATTGACTCTAGGATAAAATTAGGAACTCCTTTCTTTAGCTTCTAAAGCCAATTACAGTCTGGCCTCAACCTATCTTTCCAACCTCAATGTACACTACTTTTCTTCCTACACTCCATAATCCACCCAACTGACTTTCTCTCTATTTTTCGCACATCTCACCCAATCCTCCATCTCGATACCTTTGCTTGCACTGGAAGTCTCCTGTTTTTGGAATGTATTCCCTTCTCACTTCTGCCTCAGAGAATCCTCTTCCTTCAAGATGCAGCTTAAACATCACTGTCTACATCCCTTATGGCTAGCCGGCTTCCTCCACAACTGCCTGATATTTTTTCTATTTCTATTTACTCTACATATGCTTATTGTCTTCCCAGCTAGAATAAAAACTCCTTGTGCATTACCAGCACTTGCCTACATGTTAGGCACTTAAATGTGTGATTCATTGAATCAAATTTCAAGATTTCTTTAAAGCACAACTTGGCTTCCTCACGGAGGCATTTCATGGTTTTTCTTTCTGCTCTTCTTAACCACCCCCTCCAGCCTAATTAGAGCTTTCTCCATCTTGAAATTACTTCTTCTTGTTTTGTATATACATTATATTTAATTACATAGATAGATGCGTTAATGATAATAATCATGATGATGATAGCTAACATATCTGTAGTACTACTATGTGCCAGGCACTGTGGTATTCTTACAAATATTATTTCATTTGATTCTCACAACAAATCTGGGTGGTAGTAACAGAGTGGGAATTAGAACTCAGATCCCATGACTCAAAGTTCAGTACTTTGAACCCTGGGCCAGTACTGCCTCTAGGGGTTATCTCCCCCCTCTGAATTGGTACAGCACTTAACTGTCTGCACAGCCCATGGATCACCTAGGCACCTCTTGTCTTATACTTCTCCTATTTTGTTCATAAGTTGTGACTTCCCTATTACGTGATAAGCTCTCTGAAAGCAGGGCCTGTTTCTTATACTTTTGTTTAAACTTGTGATACAATAGCTTCTCAACAAATGTTGATTTGGTTTGTTCTGGCTTGAAATTGAATATTTGTTGGGAACTCGAGCATTGTGATGGACAGTAGCCACACACGAACACACGTAAAGTATCATGTAAATTATCTTGTATGTACTTTACATGTAAAGTATCATGTAGTATGTAAAGTAGAAAAGATATGGAGTAAGAACAAAGAAATATAGGACAAAAAACTTTGAGGTAAATTATCAAGAGGTAATTAACTTGTTCTGTGAAGTGCAGTGAAATAAGGTCTTTGCTGGGTCTCAAAGGGACCCAGAAGGGATCTTGGCAGCTTAGGAAAGCTGTTCTGTTTCCAGGTGATCTGAGGTTCAGTTAGCAAAGTCTTGACTTCCTATGCCCACATTTGAAGGTTCTTCTTGCCTCCCAGCAGTGATTGTTATTGTTATTGTAGCACAATCTTTTTTGGTTGTGTCTGACTCTTCATGACCCCATTTGGAATTTTCTTGGCAAAGAGAGTGGAGTGGTTTGCCATCTTCTCCAGCTCACTTTACCGATAGGGAAACTGAGACAAACTGGGTTAAGTGACTTGTCAAGGGTCACAGAGTGTCTGAGGCCAGATATGAAATGAAGATGAGTGTTTCTGACTCCAGACCCAGCACTCTATTCACTGTACCACCTAGTTGCCCATTGATCCCTTTGGGGATAATTCATTCAGGGTTTGCAAGCGTTTGATGACTTGCTAAAATTGTCATTGGCCTTTTGGAGTGCTATTGATAGAGATTGGTAATGTAGAGTTTAATTTGCTTTTTTTGGTTTTATTTTGTTTTCCACAGAATTATGGCCTCGAAACAGATAATATGAAGAACTTGGTTCTGAAACTACGGGCCTCTTCCAATAACTTACAGAATTATATCAGTAGCCGACGGAAAAGTGCCTCTTATGATGGAAATTCCTCCCGTAAACCTCCTAATGAATTCCTGACCTCAGTGGTGGAGCTCATTGGTGCTGCTAAAGCTCTGCTAGCTTGGCTGGATAGGTAACTTTACTAATCTTCCTTTTCTTTTCCTGTGAGGTCAGGATATGGGACGCCTAGTTGACTTCCTTTTGCTACAGAAACATGAATGATTTATTCTCACATGGACACTCCCCAGGGGGTTATGGGTCAGTGACAGACTTCAGAGTTCCCTTGGAAAGCCTTTAAAAGTGTCCTAGCAGGAAGAGATACATCTCAGTTCTTTTTCAAGACTGAAATTATTTTAAAGATTGTGTTGAAAATTTAGTTGGCATGAGGGCTGTTGAATTCCAGCAGTATACTAACTCCCTGGTTCATTTTTGCTTTCTTTTTATTCAGCAGTCGATTGCCTCCAGTGCTAGTGCTAGTTTGGATAAAGTTTTACTGTGTTATTGATAGGAAAGGGTTAAATATAACAAAGAGATTTAACTATATAACCTGTGCACTCATACATGTGTGTCATGCCCACTAGCTGACAGGGTTGGGAGCCTAGTACATTTCTTGTCTCAAGGAAAGATTTTTTCTTTTTCTTTTTCCAGGACTCCATTTACAGGGATCACTGACTTCTCAGTGACAAAGACTAAAATCATTCAGCTCTGCTTGGATCTGACCACCTCAGTTCAGAAGGTCAGTTAATTCTTTGCTCTGACATTCCTTCTCCTTTTGCCTTCCCGTCCTCACCCTTTCTCTCCTCCTTCTCCTATCATGCAAATCTTTCCTTTTTTTTAAACAGGAGAGAAACATCTTTAACATGACTTGAGATGCGCAAGTAAAATGTAAAAAAAAAAATCAGTGACCTCCTAATCAAATATTTTGCCTAATTTCTTTCTTAAAAAAAATGTGACAGAATAGCTTCCATTCAAGACAGAAATTTTAACATTTTTCTGTAGAAATAGGATAAGTGTAATTTGATACTCTTTTTGCTCACTTTGATGTGTGGCATTTCCTGATTTTGGCCCCTTATGTCCGGCCCAGTCCTTAAATTTTCTTCTGTTCTAAGGCCCTTCAGAAAGGCTAGAGAAATGTTAAAATTCATCCCTCTCATAACCTGACTATCTTTAAGCTCTTTGGGCCCAATTTCCTCATATGTTAAGTAAGGGGGTTGTACTAGGTCGTAGAATCATATACAGGGTATCTGTGATAATCTCTATTTAGAGATGGAAAGGACCTTGGAGGCCATTTACTCCTCATTTGCCGATAGGGAAACTGAAGCCATCACACATGGTTTTTGAGTAGGGAAGTAGACTGTTAAGAGCTGATTCCAACTACTGGGGAGGCTGAGGTGGAAGATTTCTTGAGATCTTGCCCAATTGGGGATCAGTCTACGTCAGGCCCCTTGGGAGCCAGTGGGGTGGGAAATGGAGACAGGTTGCCTACGGAGGAGGCTCTGGTTGATATTAGTGCCAGTCAGTAGTGGGAATGGGCCTGGGAGTAGTCTTCGCACTTCCAGCCTGGGGGAGACTCAATGGTGACTGGCACAAGATCATGCCAGGTTGTAGGTAACAGAGCCAGCACTTTAATGACCTCTTAGGGATCTATCAGTCCTACTGTTCTACAATTCTGTCCATTCTATAGTCCGTCCACACTCATTTGCGAAACAGAGTTTGGCAGTAGGTCCTATGACCAAACTGGAAAGGAATATGGAATATGACTATACCCTCTGTACCCACTGTGGGGCCCAGGTAGGTATGATCCTGAATGACTGTTGATTTCATTGATTTTTCTTCTAGACACTAAAATGTTGAGTTTTGAACGTGCCAATCCTGGTTCTTGTGACATGGACCTGCTAACCATCTCAAAGTTTCCTTAATGCTTGGTGCTTTTGAGGCTGTGTTTTTGGAAAGGTGCTCAAAGGACCAAATTTCCTCAGATAGGCAGCTGTCTTTCGATAAAGGATGCCTGATGCTTTGTATTAAAAATACAGCCAGAAGGCCCTGGTGTCCTCTCTGCAGTTTCCTTCCTCCACTCCTACCCCAACCAAAGAATAACACAACCTGGTTTTCCCCTTTCCATAGCCCCATTTTGCTGCAGCTGCTGCTGCTTGTCACAGTTGATTTGTAAAGCATTCTGTTTAAAAATTAACTTGAGTATAGTTAAAGGATTTTTTTTAACCAGCTCTGTGATTTCATTGGTATAGGGAATTCCTGGTGAGGTGCTCCCTCTACCAATGCAGATGGGCATTTTTTTTTGCAAATTGTGGTCTTAGAGTATTACCTGGAAGCATAGAGAAATTTAGTGACTAGCCTGGCACATGTTAGAGGCAAGATTGGAACCCGGGTCTTTCTGGCTCAAGACCACCTCCCTGTGTTTTATGCCAAGCTGCTTCTCTTCAGTAACTAGTGCTCTGAATAGAACAAGCAAGTCTGCTTATAAGACAAAGCTGTTTTTGTTGTGGAGGATTTTTTTTCAGGGTTGGCCTTATTCAAATGGCTTTTTTTGGTGTGGCAGCATGATGTGTATTTAGCATAGTTTGAAATATAAGTAATGACAGTAGTTATGCTGTTACACTTAAGAGGAATTTAATTGAGTATTATACGTGGCTAGATATCTGCTTCAAGGCAGGTAGGTTGTTTCTTGCCCACCTAGACTGTATTTAGGTGAACTGGCACAGCTATTGGCATGGCTCAGGCAGTTGGGTCTTTTATCTCCAGTGGACAACCACGAACCTGAAGATTTCTTACTGCATGATTCCAAGCCTGCATTAAAGATACTCTTTTCTTTTTTAAAAAAATTTATTTTATTTTTAATTTATGGAATAAAGTAAGCATTTCCATAACACAGTATAATGAAAAAACATGATTGCATAGAATAATAACAAAAGAAATGGTAAATCTGTTATGTACAACTTGCTATTTTTAAGTATATAATAAAATTATCATGTGAATTTTTTTCTTCTCCTCCCCTCCTCCCTCAATGGCTGAACAAGTTGTGCCATATGATTGTGATGGAATACTACTATCCTGTAAGAATTGATGAGCTCAGTGATCTTAGAAAAACATAGAAAGACTTGTATGAAATAAAGATACTTCTTTCTTGCAGGTGTAATGGGATTTGTCATCTGATAACTTTAACAAAATAGTTCATATGTTTTGAGTCAGACCTAAAAATGAAATTTTACTGTCAGGATTTTGACCTGTCATAAGAAGCTGAATGATGGCTTGGCATTTTACACTGAGTAGCAATAATTCAATCCATAGTAGCTGATAATAGGTGGCATAGTTGATAGAGTACCTGGAGATAGGAGGACCTGAGTTTAAAGACAGCCTTAGACACCTACTAGCTTTGTGACCGGGATTGCCTTAAAAAGAAGAAGAAGGGGCAGCTGGGTGGCTCAGTGAGTAAGAGTCAGGAGGACCTGAGTTCAAATCTGGCCTCAGACACTTGACATACTTACTAGTTGTGTGACCTTGGGCAAGTCACTTAACCCCAATTGCCCTGCCTCCCCCCCGAAAAAAGAAAGGAAAAATAAAAAGAACTCCATCCATATTAATCCTTATTAATAGTAGGTTTCCTCCGAAGGCTCCTTCTTTCTCCTCTAGTGGTTCTTTTTGTCTTATCCCTTAAAGTAGGTGTCATCCAAGGCTCTGTTTTTGACCTTTTCTTCTCTCTCTTCAGTCTCCTCCTTGGTGACATCATCTACCACCACAGCTTCAGCTATCTCTTCTGTCTATATAGCTTTCAAATATTTCTCTTAAATTCCTTGAGTTCTTGGCTTGTATTACCAATTGCCCATTAGATATTGCCATTTAGAAGTCTGTACTGGTGTCCCAAGCTCAATTGGTCCAAAATCAAAATTAATTGTCTCCCTCAAACCTACTCAGATTTTCATATTTCTGCTAATGGCACCACCCTTCTGTTACTTCATCATCTCCTATGCCTCCTTTTCCTTCCCTGTTTCCACGTCCATAGATTCTCCTTTCAAACTCCCACGTCCGTTCTTTCCTTTCCGTTCCCGTAGCCATCACAGAAGTTTGTGACTTCTTCACCTGGACCTGCTACATTAGCTTTGTAAACATTCTTCCTGTCTTAAGTTTCTCTACTTTCTAATCCATGTTGCCACGGCCAGATTAATCTTTCTAATGCATAGTTCTTATCCAGCTACGTCTCTACGTAAAAACTTGCCAAATACAAAGTCCAAACCCCTTAGCTCCGCATTCAAGATCTTCTCCAATTTGGTCCCAGTCAAGTTTTCCAGTTTTATTTTAAGCTATGTCCCAATCCTTGCTATTCCCAGTAGACATCCCATGTTTTCATAGTTCTCTGCTTACTAATCATTATCCTAGAAATACTCTTCCTTCCTGATCTCCAAGTGCTGAAATTGTATCCATCCATCAAGGCTCTACTCAAATATTACTCTGTTCATGAATGATACCAGAGAAATGCATTTTTTGCAGCATTTTACAAATTCTTGTTAAATTGAATTGAGTTACCTAAGTAACCTTCAAAGTAAATCTTCCTTATCTGAATTTAGAAACCCTTGGACTATTACTTTCTCCTTAATTACTTTTTCTTTTTCCCTGCTTTTCTTTTCTTCTACTTAATGAGAATGGTTTGTATTTTCTTCTTTGGGTATTAGCAAATATGTTTCACTTGCCATTTTTTTTCATGAAGGGGGTGTGCCAAAATGATTAGATTCCCATATTAAGTGTAAAGTTAGATTAGATCAGGAGAGAGGGAAATAAGGAGGATAGGAGCAAAAATGTAGCAGCATCCAGACAACTTGGGTTCTGGATTCAGCTCTGTTACTTACTAGCCCTAATCTAGTCATGTCCTCTCTCAGGGACTTGGTTTCCTCATTTGTAAAATGAGCAGATTATACTAGGTGACCTCTGGGGTTATTTCTATCTCTCAGTGCTGTGATCCTAGGATGATGAGAGGTCCTGGGGAGACACTAAAAGAAAAACGAGGGGATAGGGAAAGGGAGATAATATGTCACACCTGTACCTTCCCTTCCCAACCTAGCTTTACAGGTTAGACTAAACTGCCTCTGCCAAACCTAGGAGACTGAAATGATGCAATGAGGTTTTAGCATGCACTTTTCCTGTTTGTAATGTCAGCTTCACCATTTACCTGACTGTGACAGTAACTTTTTCCCAGGTTTTTTTTTTTTTGGAGGTGGGGTGAAGAGGGGAGGACAATCCCTCTGGTTTCCTGCCAGAAACTCTGAAGCCACACCTGCAACCACTTCCTCTAGTCCTTACAAGAATTGATCGTGGGAACCCATGCTCACTGGTGGCATAAGGGTAGGGAGTGTCCCTTCTCTAAAGCTGGCTGGTGCAGTTTCGGGTGGCAGAAAGGTCGTTGGTAGTCACTTGGTATTGTCTATACATGAGTAAATCCTTGTAGGTAGCAGTCTATGGGTTGGCCATGAAACTGGGAATTGCCAGCTCTGAGGTCAAATATCTGTTCTGTCATTGACTTGAGTTTTTATTACAAGCCTTCTGAATTAATCTGTATGTCAGAGAATGATCTGGCTCACAGGGATGACGTATCTATAAATTAATGCTTGTAAAGCATTGGGAGATTTCGTAACAAAAGGCTAGAAATACAAACCATTACTTTTATGATAGCATATGGTCCTGTAAGCAGGCAGATTTTTAAAACTGATTGTTAATAATTCCTACCATGACAGTCAGAGTATGTCATTAAGTGATAAGCCATCTTGACAGATTGGCTCTTTGGGTCGCATTTACCAAATGAGGAAGGCATTAGAGTTCACCCCAACTCTTTAGTATTCCAATTCCAAAAGGGTCTGTAGGTTCTACTTAGACAGTCTCTCGAATCTGTCTCTGCCCCATTCACTCCCCTCCCTTGCCTCTTCCACTGCCAACACCTCCTTTGAGACCCTTCCTACCTCTTGTCTAGACTATTTATAGTTGGCATTTGCTCCCTCTATTCTCTCCCATTCTTCATACTGCTGTCAAAGTAATCTTTCTAATGCACGGGCTTGATCGTGTTACTCCCCTGCTTAAAAGCCTTTGGTACCTCCCCATTGCCTACAGAGTAAAAAATAAACTACTTAACCTGATGTTCAACTCCCTTCATCTGGCTCAAACCTACCCTTCTAGCCTTTTAAAAATTTCTTCATGCATTCCCCTTTGTGCCCCTAGCCAAACGGGACCTATAATCTATTTCCCCATCTCTTCCCGTCCTCCTTTGCCTAGGTGCCTTTGTTCATACCATCTCATATATACCTTTCGACATTCCTCCTCTTCTTCAAAGTCCTCTTTAGATGCTATCCCTAAAATTGTGCAAGATTTGCCTTTCATCTTTTCTCCCAGCTCGCTCCTTTCCTCCTGGAATTTCTCAGGGCCATTGTGGCCTACTTGCTTTGTATTTAATCGTTATCCAAGCTATTGGAATAGGTACTGGACCTGTAATTTTACTGAAGAAAGTTCCTCTACCAGTGTGGGTAAGCCTCTTCTCTGAAGCTCCCGATGCCTTGGAACCCTGAGAGGTTAAGTGATTTGCCCAGGGTTACACAGCCAGTGTGTGTCAGAGGTGGAACGTGACCTCAGGTTCCTGGCCTCTGGGGTAGTTCTCCATCCATTATGTGAAGCTGCCTCACTAACCTGTTCCAGTTATTTGTGTGCATCCCTCTTAGTAGATCATGTGCTAGTACCTAGCACATGATAATTGCTTAGTTGGGCTAGATTAGATTTACTCAATATAGCCCTGGAACTTTGTTTTAACAAATGGCATTTGTAGTTCTGAATGTGTACCATGTAGCACAACAGATTGTATGCATATAACAATGCATTGTCTATTGATAAAGCAATTCAGTTTTTCCTGGGGTACTGATAAGCTCCTTCAGGGCAGGGACTGTCTTTTGCCTTTTTTTTTTGGTAGTATCCCTAGTGCTTAGCATGGTGCCAGGCACATAGTAGGCGCTTAATAAATGTTTATTGATTGATTGATTTCTGAATCTCTTCTTTGTGTTCAACACATTCTACTTCCCATTATACTTATTAACATGTCATAATACTCTCTGATACATTGTGCCTTCGCCTAAGGTTTATTTTGTCATTTTTCATCTTTTTATCCTCCATGCCTTAGGCTCAAACTCTATGTTTAATAAGTATTTATTGAATTTAATTAATCAAATTTAGTAATATTCTCCCAGCAAGAAACACCTTTCCCCTCCCTGCGCCACAATAAGTGTAGGGAGTTTTAAAAAACAAACCATTGCTGCTTTTTGTAATTTCTTGCTACTCTTTTACCACCCCCCTTCCCAGTAGGCTTCTCCATTATAACAAATAAAAACCTAAGTAAAATAGTCACATCTGACACCACATGCAACCTTCTGTCCCAAAGTCCCTTGCTTTCCTACTGAGAGGAAAGAAGCAGTTCATTTGTCTGCCCCTTGGGAGCAAAATCAGTCTGTATTTAGTGAGATCAGCTACCATTTCGTGTTACCGGATAACATATAAAATGCTTTCTTTGTAAATTTACTTTGAGTGAAATATAAATGCTGGCTGTTCTTATTCTCATTTACTTTATTGTAGTCCTTGGGTATATCCTTCTGTTTCTCCTTCCTTCTGTTGTCATGGAATAGATTTTCTTTTACAAGGGACCCAGAAAAAAGAAAAAAAATGGTAGGAAAACCTTAGAAATTGGAATTGGAATTATTGGAAAATTAGTTATTTTGGAGAGATTGTGTTAACTACCCAAGTTTTTTAACCTCTGCTACAGCAGCTCCATTTGTAAGAGTTGACTGCACTTTTCACATTAAAGTTAGGAGTTTCTTGGAAGGAAGACTTCCTACAAATCCCAATTCTTCTATTCCCTGTCTCCTTTTCGCCCACTACTAGGGCACTCTGATTCTGTCTGCTGTAAGTCTCTGTCTAGACTTCAGTGAAATCCATCCTTTAGTCATCCAAAAGCTGTTTGTTCGTTTTACTTATGTACTGTGAAATAATATTCATCTTTGGAGATTGAACCCATTGAGTTCTACAGTGCTGAATAAAGTTGAACTTTAGGCTTTAGGTAAGGCTTACTTCATTTCTCTGAAAAACCTTCAATTTGAATTGAAATCCTCTGTGGCATTCAAAGTCGAGATGGCTGACAGTTAAAAGTTGTGCTTATGTAGAACATGTGTTCAAGCATTTTCAGTCTGGCTGCTTTTAAAGAGAACAATGGTGATTTCTGTAATTTGACAACTGGGATCATTCAGTGTACAAAGTTTTCTGTACCTAAGCTGGGTAAATAATGCTTTACATTCCAGTCCTTCCTTTATTTATTGTCATCAATAACATGCTCTTAAGGGGATTTTTTTTGGCAGCGTATTAATGAATGTTTTGTTGGGACTTTTTCCATCCACGAAGCACTGTAATATCTGATTTAATCTGGACATTGCTTAAAATAACCTGGTATGGTTTAGTTTACCAACGCCCATTACTTGGAAGATATTCTTAGAGACAAGCACAAAGCACAAGAAACTTCTGGTGGCTTTGTTAATACCCTGGCTGCCAGAAGAAACTCAGGATGCCCGTGAGTTTTTGGCCACTGGCTGCCATTTAGATTGTCCTTTGCCTCCGGCCCACTCTTCTTCAAGCATGTACAGAGAATAGAAGAAATGATTAGTTAACTATAATCCCCTTGAGAATTAAGGTGATTTTATTCAGTAGATTCCTAGTGAATGGTGAACAGGAATCATGTGGTAAGCCAGGTCGTACTCCTCTCTCATTTCAATTGCTAGTTTATTTGCCTTGACCCTGACATCACCACTAAATACCCTTCGAGATTAAGTTTTCTTTGACTCTTGAGAATCAATCATCCTTCTTCATGTCTGTCTAGATCCAAATACTAAAGAATGGGCATATAAGCATATATTTTATGAATGTATGTTCTCAGTTCTTATTTGTAAAAATACTTGGTATGTGACCCATTGTTGGGGTCCCAAATCAATATATTGGAACCTATTGGAAGAAAGATGCTGCTACTTTAAGATCTTGAAGTCAGGTGCTTTTTCTATGACCATTTATTTCACTTTTCTCATAGTCAAAGAATGTATATTCTGTGTCATCCCCACCTTCCCCAATTCCCTGATGATTTTATTAAAGAAATGAAAAAACATGTTGAGGACCCTGGTAGTATTTGATACTAGAGTGACTTAAGATAAAAATCTTTTTTTGGAGGGAAGGAAGAAAAAATTCCCATCAAGTAAAAGTTCAAGGTAGAGTTTGCTTGCAGTTAACTTTTTAAAAAAGGTTTTTATTTCTTAGGTTTAACTATTTTAAACTTTTTTCTGTTCTTTCTTTAGGACTGTCCTGTGGCTGAGATGGAGGATAAAGTTGTAAATGTTGTAAGTATACATGCTTATTATTCTTATTCCAAATTTAAAAAATAAATAGAACTAGGAAGACAGAGGGAAGGAGTAAGCATTTATTAAGAGCCTGATATGTGCCAGAAACTATGATAAGCTCCTTAGAGATATCTCAGCAGCCCAAATACTGCCTCAACAGAGGTAACTGGTGGTGCAGTGAATAGAGTACTGGGCCTGGAATTAGGAAAAGCAGAGTTCAAATCTGACCTCACGCACTTACCAGCTGTGTGACCCTGGGCAAGTCATTTAACCTTTTTGCCTCAGTTTCCTCAGTTCTAGGATAGGGATAATAATAGCATCTACTTCATAGAATTGTTTTGAGGATCAAATGAAATAATATTGGTAGACAAGCACTTTGCTCAGTGCCTGGGAAATAGTAGATACTATGTGTGTTTATTTCCTTCGTGTTTCTTTCCTTTCATTTGATAGGTAAGGATCACGTTAATTGAAGTAAGGTAATTAGGAATCACATTAGGATTGAAGTGAAGTATAAATGGGGTTTAAGAAAAGCAAAATAGGGTCAGCTAGGTGACACAGTAGATAGAACAATGGCCCTGGAGTCAGGAGGACCTGAGTTCAAATCCAGTGTCAGGCACTTGACACTTAGTATCTGTGTGACCCTCGGCAAGTCACTTAACCCCAGTTGACTCGTGGTGGGGGGAGGGAGAGACAGAGAGAGAAGCAAAATAACAGCGGTAACCAAAAAAACCCCAAACCTACAGCCAATATAATTTTGAATAGTGAGGTGTAGCATTTTCACTATTTTATGACTATCTCACCTAGATGTAGTAATTCTGAGTAGCTGTCTTTTAACGGCAATGAAACATTGAATCAATGAATTTGGTCTAATGTACTCTTTTAGTTTTAGGGGAAAATATGTTGGCAGAAATCTTGTGACCAAGGAAAAGTACCATAAAAACTTTTTTTTTGAACATTTAGTAACTATTCATCATCACTTCCTCCTTTTGACATAAGCCAGGCCAGGCTCTTTGATAAGGCCTTCCTTCTGCTGATGAAGAATTTAGCAGGGCTGTTGCTATAAATATATTTTTCATAAATAGGGAGGCTAAACAAATAGGAAGAATTTTTAAAGTTCTCTCTCTTCTCCTTCTTAAAAGAAAAATTAATCTTTGGAACACCTTCATCCTGCAAGGTGTGTGTTTAGTAATGTGAGTGTTATATTAATGATGCGATGAGAGGCAGCCTGATGCTTTGGCTGGAGGGCTGGCCTTGGAGGGAGGAGGATCTGCAATTAAATCCTGCCTCTAATTATTTTGGGCTGTGTGACCACATCAAGTCATTTAACCCTCTGTGCTCCCAGATAAGTTATGGAGACTGTAGTTGCCAATCTGCATCATTAGAGAGAGTTTTCAAACTGGGAGTTTTCCACAAGAATGAATAACAAGTCCAAACCTAAAAATAATGTTAATAGAGCTGAAGCTTACTTAATTAAGAAAACCCAACAACCTTAATATATTACTTTTATGAGGAGCCCATTTGGTTTGGTAACTTTTAAGGGGTTCAGTATGCTATCAAAGTAGAAATTATAAACATCTGGTGAGAATGAGGTGGGGAAGGAGACATTAACAAAATCCCCAAAACTTTGCTAATGTGTTTGGTCATTCCCAATGGCTAGTGCTTAGAGAATGGAAAACCTCTACCCAGGAGAATTTCTATTGATGATTTATTGAGCCTCTCCCCAGTGGAAGATAAGACACATTCATGCCCTTTAATGGCAGCAAAATGGGTTAATAAAGAGACTTCTGTAAACTGTTAGATAAGTCATTCCTCAGTCCAGCTCCTTCCCCAGGCACGCTGTATCATTACTGAGATATGAAGTTACTTCTTTTTTAAGGAGTAAAGCACAATAAGACACTTGCCAGGCATTATCGCCTAAATGTCAGCTAAAACTGAAGATTATAATTGGATCATGTGTTTGTTTGTAAGTAGGCTTTAGAAATTAATTTATTAATTCAGCCATTCTTGACTCATTTCTTTCCCCTGTAATTTTAGTCCAAGGTCCTGAATAGCATTTGTGATAAGACCATTAGATCAACTACTGATCCAGTTATGAGCCAGTGTGCATGCCTGGAGGAAGTTCATTTACCCAATGTTAAACCTGGAGAAGGCCTGGTAAGTATTCCAGTATTGTTTCTAAGTAAAATGTCATCTTGTTTGGCAGATAATAATTATGTTAATGATTGTTCAACTTAACCACAGTTTTCAAAATGAACCTACATTATATTCACTCACACTCCTTTTTCACATATATGTCTCTGAACTTGAACTATACTGAGGTTTATTTTGCATCTGTTAATTGTAGAATGAAAAATGGACTTGAATGAAATTGGCACATCAAGGACAGGAGTGCTTTCTTTATCAGTTGTGTTGGGGGGGATTTATAGCAATATCTGTCACTCTGATGAGAAAATTACATAAACAAAAGATGAACTTTTGGGGCAGGAAAAAAAATAGGAGCTCAGTTGATCAGGGCCCAAGAGGTGCAGAGGAGGTCTTGACTGGAGTAGCATAGGAGAAAGGAGCTAAAGAAAAGGTTCAACCTGCGCAAAGACTTGAGAAAGGTTCCATTTATTATTTCAGGAGTTTCTTAAAAGGAGTTACAGACGGTGAAGGTACATCAATAGAATCTGCCAGATCCCTGCTAGAGGACAGGGTCCATGATTAGTTAAATGTTGAGGACACAGTTGGCAATTGATATAGGAGAGATAGTGGAGATCAAGTCTTAGTTTTTAAAGGAGACAAGACAACAACTAATTACTTTCAGAGCAAGTAGAAATGAATGCCTCATTCATTAAGAACATTAGGGATATAGTGATTCAGAGCAAAAGGTGGTCAGTCAGTCAACAAATAATCAGGTGAATTTAATGGGGGAGGCTTCCTGGAGGGAGATGGTTTTGAAAATCAGGTTTTGAAGTCAGTGAGAGACCTGCACTGTCAGAGTATTGGAGGTCTCGACGTGTGAAGAGAATTATATATGCAAAAGGCACAAAGAACCCAAGTCTGAACATGTGCTTCTCTGTGTGTAGGGAAAGTGATCTGTATAGAAAAAAATATCATTGATGAGCTTTGTAGAAAAGTAGAGGGAAAGGCAGCCTTTAAGGACATAGTGAGGCATTTAGTATTTGCTATGATAGGTAATCTAGAGAGTCCTTGTAGGTTTCTTAGCAGGGGAGTGACAAGGTGATTGAAATCTTTTTCTGAGGGTGATTCAGTGTAGGCTGGATTGGGGAAGGGTGAGATAGGGACTGAGCGGGGGAATTGGAGGCTTTCTGTGGAGTTAAACATGGTTTCAAAGGAAAGATAGACAAGAATCTAGTGCTATATGCTTCTAAAAAATCTTCTTTGTCTAGTTGGGTTGGTGTCTGAACTCTCCAAAGAACCTGGTAGACCTCAAAGAATGGTGTGACAATGCTTTTTGTAGAGGGATATCTATTTATTATATTCTGCTTGATGGTGGTGGTCTCCATAGCACTCAACTATTGCTGTTTACTAACCAGCCTTGTGCTCCAAGGAACAGAAAAGAAAGCCTCTTAAAAACCTTCCTTAAGTTTTCCATGAATTTAGAAAAATGAGATTGTCATGCATGAGTTGACCTACTTATTAGGTACAGAAGAAACAGTACAACTTGAATTTACCAAAACAAAGATTGAAGAGAAAGGAGGTAGCTTTGAGTCTAGGTTATATATCTTATTAGTGAAAAGGATCATTTGTTGTTTTTAATTAACCTCAGGCAAGAAAAATGAATGAGCTTGATACCTTATGAATCCTTATCAGACATCTCTAATTCCGTATTGATTAGATCTAGGTTAATTCATGCATTCCTTAGAACTGGTTTTATTCACTTGTTCCATATTTCCATGTGAAGTTTGACTGTCACAGGTATACGTGGGATATGTTTTTGTTTTTGGTCTAGACGAGGAATTTCATCATTGGAGTGATATGATAGTGAGGCGCTTCCCTGATGGTGCATGTTTGTTGTTGTTAAGTCTTTTGTTGTATCTGACTCTTTGTGACCCCATTTGGGATTTTCTTGGCAAAGATACTGGAGTGGTTTTGCCATTTCCTTCTCCAGCTCATTTTACAGATGAGGAAACTGAGGCAAATAGGCATAAGTGACTTGCCCAGGGGCACACAGCTAGCAAGTTTCTAAGGCTAGGTTTGAACTCAGGAAGATGAGTCTTCCTGACTCTTGGACCAGCACTCCATCCACTGTGCTACCTAGCTGCTCCAATCTATATAGGCTAGATCTCTATCTACTGAGCCACATGCCTCAAAAAAAGCATTTGAGAGTAATTACAGATGTGATGGACAGAATCTTCTTGTTATCTTCTGGAAGACCCGAAATGTCATTTCTTACACTTAATACATAGCCTTCCCACCCCGAGTTTAGGAGAGTACAAATTTTAAGCTCCCAAATCTTTTCATATTTGTTTAGAAACAAAACCATAATAATAAAAGAAACTACATGAACATTCCCCCATCTTCCAAATATAAAACTTGCCTTCTGGGCGAATGTCTGCCTTTCTTTTCATAAAGCGTAGGAGTTCAGTTAAAGTATTTTATGTATCAGATTGTAGGATGTTTCTTAGATAATATCGAATTCCTCACTTAGCTTGTCTGCCGATCTTCTTACTCTGAATACTTTGACCCACTTGGTCTATGGTAAACTTGGGGAAAGGCTAATGTTCGCCCCACTATAATGAGACGCTGCCCCCAGAGTCTGGGAGGTACCAGTGATGTTAGCTGTTTCTGGGGGATCCATACTGCAGCTTTCCCACTGAAAAGCTTCTGAGATATACCTCTGGCCTTGCTGTTAAATCCTGGTGTGCATTAATAATATCTCTTTGAAAAAAGCAGCCTATACTAAATTCAGTGCTGAGGCCAAATTTAATATCCTTTAAAAAATAAGCTCAGCTGAGCTCAAGATTTATTTGCTTTAAAAATAGCCCTTAAAGCCTGAATATCAAGGGTATGAAAGAAAGAACACAGTTGTTTTGTTTCTAGGCAAAGAAGTAGTCAGGGAAGAACTGAGATTGTTCGTTGGATACTTGAATTATCTATGGCCTGGCTTTCTTAGAAGAGCTGGCTCTAGGTATTCATCTGATAAGTCTCCAGGGATGTGACAATCCTGCATTCCTAGTACATAAGTGGTAAATCAAAGAGAAGATTGCTTTCTGGTTGTTTCCTTAGTCTTTCCATATGTTTGAGGTTTCTGTTCTTCCTCAGGTTTCTTTGGCTGGAGCCAGAGGCTTTCACATTTGTTTTACTGGTCCTAAATATAGCTGTTGTTCTAAAGGAACTGTGTTAATATGTTTTTCTAAGGTTAAGTCCAACCTAGTATTGGAGCATGGAGTTGGTTAATACATTTGTTTATGGATTACCCTAGGGCATGTACATCAAATCGACGTATGATGGACTACATGTGATTACTGGGACAACAGAAAATGTAAGTGCATGTTACTTAAATTTCAGAAGTATTTTTAAAAGAAATGTCAAAAATCTAACATGTTTATTTTGATTATTATATTTTAAAATGGAGCATTTATTCTTTCTTTCTCCTACCTTCTCCCCCCACTCAAAACAAAACTGTTCTAACAAACATGCATAATCAAGCAAAACAAATTCCTTTATTGGCCGTGTCTGAAACTGTAAGTCTTTTCCTGGATCTCGAGTCCATCACCTCTCTGTCAGAAGGTTATCCTGTAATTTCAGTAGGTACCCTTTGCTATTGAGGGCTGAATACCATTTGCAAGAACAGACATTTTTATTGTTGGTTTCTGCTAGTAAAACTCAGCTTCAAGGCATGTTTTTTTTTCTTCTATGTGATCTGTATTTACTTTTCACCGTTTTGTACTCTGCCCATTTTTCATTCGCATGCCAAATAGCATCATTTTTACCTCTGTGAGTAGTGATTTTTACACGAACAAGGATTGGTGAGCACAGTTGTTTTGCAGAAATTTTTACTTAAAAGCTTGTCACCATATTAGTAGATTGCTATATTGGATCAACTACCTGGACTTGAAAATACCTTCCACTTACAGAGCTGGATTTTGTAATGATATTCTTAAGTTAAATTTGGCATATATTCATTAAGTGACTTGCTAGATGCCAAGCATTATGCCAGATGCTGGAGATACAGAGACAAAACAACTTTTGCCTTCATGGATCTTTCATTTTACTGAGTAAAATGATATTACACAGTTATAACACAAGGATTTGAATGAATGGGGCAGAGGAGAGATTGGAATATCAAACAAAAGAGTATCCTAGGAATATTTGAGGGGTAGCATAGGGGATCTGGAAAGACTTCATCTTCTTCTCCCCCCCCCCAATGGCACCTGAACTTGGAGTCTTGAAGGAAGACAAGAAATCTGAAAAGCGGAAGGGAGCATATTCTAGGTATGGAGTGGGAGGTCCTTCACAATTCCTTAGATGTGGGAGAGTTTGCATATAGATGCCAAGGAATAGCTAGTAGCCCTGTTTGGCATGAATGTAGAGTGTGTGGATGGTATTCATGGAAAATAAAGTTGGAAAAGTAGTCTGGAGTCAAATTGTAGGGAACCTAAAATATTCCAGGCTAGGTTGTTATTTTCTACTCAAAGACATTAGAAAACTTACTCACTCAGTAGTGGGTGATTGGCATGTCCATACCTGTGCTTTGAGGAGGATTATTTTGGTAGCTGGTATCAGTGGATAGGAGAGGGAGAAATGAGAGATGAGAAGGTGGTATAGAAGGTTATTAGCATTAGGTTTATTTATCAACTAGTGCTGAAGTTCTAAACTAGGCTGTGAAAGGGGAGAAGAAAAAAAAGATGTGAGAGATCTTGTAGAAATAGACTTCATCAAACATGACAACTGATTATATTTGGGAGAGGCAAGGGAGGCGTCTAGGAAGATTCCAAAGTTAGGAACCTGTGTGACTGGAAGGATGCTGATGCCTTCAACATTAAATGAATGAATGAATGAATAAATAGGGAAATTTGGAGGATAGGTAGATTTGGGGTAGGAGAGGAAGGTAATGAGTTCTATTTTGGTCATGTTGAGTTTGAGATGTTTATAGGATACTCAGGTATCTGCGGGTGCACAGTAATCACTTAGCGATTCAGTACCAGACTGTGGGAGAGATATTAGAGCTGGATATCTAGATTTGGGTCATTTGCATAGAGACGATAATCAGACTAGTTGGAACTAATGAGATGACTAAACTAGAGCATCTATATAGAGAAGTTCTGGATTAGAGACTGGTGATAGTGATAGGGTCTCACCCACAGGGGTCAGAATATAGGAAATGATAGAGCAAAGGAGACTGAAGAAGAGCTGTCACTTGGATAGGAGGGAGAAAGTAGTATCACAGAAACCAGAGGAGAAGGAAATTATGCAGAAAGAGTGTGAGTGGGAGGGATGTTTAATAAGAGAAGGTATATCCTCGATGACACAGTGGAACGGGAGATCATAGGAATCTAGGGAGGAGAGTTCAGGGAAAAAGGAATTTTTCACTGAGCATATGGTGACACTGAATAACAATATTGATATTTATCTAGTGCTTTCAAGTTTTTTAAGGGTTTTATAGATGTTATTTCATTTGAGCTTCCACAACTCTCTGGGATAGATATTTTGGGATGTCAACTCCATTTTTCAGATGAGGAATTCTCAGTGAAGTTAAGTGATTTGCCCTAGTAGGTGTCAGAAGTAGGATATGAACTCTGGTCTGTTGTAACTGGAAGTAGATTTGCTAGCTAAAGGACCAAGGGAAGGATCAGTTAATCCAAGTAGAGCATAGTAGAAGTGAATGGTAATGGAAGCCAAGATGATCTAAAGAAAGCCATTAATCCTGTGTAGCCATTTCACTGTTCCATTTCTTTCCTTTAAGGACCTACTTTGTAACAAGTATTGTGCTAAGCTCTGGAAGTAGAAAATTAAAAAACGAAGCAGTTCCTGCCCTCAAGGAGCTTATGTGTTATCAAAGGGAGACAACATGTATACATAGTAGCATATACCAAATGAATAAATTAGTGAGTAGGGATAGTGATACAAAAAAAAGAAAAGAAAGAAAAAAAATCAATGAAATACCTAAAAAATACATAGAACACAGAAAGACATTCAAATAGGAAAACGGACACCACACTGATACCACTGTGTTAAATTTAGTATATACTTAAAAAAGTAAGCTTTTCACAACTTGGAGGGAAAAAGTGGAATAGTAAGAGGAAACCTGACCTAACCAGTGGAAAAAGCCGGGCATTCACCATTTAAGTGCTTTTGAATGCTACCTCTCTTATCAACCACTTGCGTGATTAGGGCAGATTACTCGGTGTCTCTGGCCTCGGTTTCCTCATCTGTAAAATGGGAGGGTTGGGCCATATCTTCTCTAAGGGCCCTTTCCACTCCAAACTTTATAATTCTTGTACTTCCTGACTGTAGTAAGAATTGTTGTGAGGAAAATGCTTTGTAAGCCTTAAAGTGAATCTCTTCAATTATTATTTTAAAAATGTTTGTTTATATCATTCATCTCATTGCAGCTAGGTGACATAATGGATAGAGCATTGGGCCTCAGTTCAGGAAGTCATGAGTTCAAATTTGGCCTTGCCACTGTGTGGCAAGTCATTTAACCTCTGCCTCAGTTTCCTCAACCTGTAAAGTGGGGATAATAATAAATAATAATGCCTGCCTTCCAGGGTTGTAAGGATAAAATGAAATGATATTTATAAAGCATTTTTCAACCCTTAAGGAACTATATAAAGGCTATTATCATTATTATTATTTTCAAATATATGCCTCAGTTGTAACAGAATAAAAAAGAGAGGGGAAAAACAGTTCAACAAAACTAAATGAATGAATGAATTAAAAAGCATTCACTAAGTACTTACTATACAAAACACTGGGCTAAGAAGTTCTGGTTATAAATGGAAAAGCCAGATAGTGCTTGCTTTCAAGGAGCTTGCCACCCCTTCTGAAAAGAGGGCGGTAGCACGTAGGAGGTATCACCAACACATCTAGCTTCTAGACAGCATCTACAGCCAGGAAGTACAAGAATCATAAAGTTTGGAGCGGAAAGGGCCCTTAGAGAAGATCTGGCCCTACCCTCTTGTTTTACAGACGAGGAAACTGAGGCCAGAGACACCAAGTAATCTGCCCTAATCACACAAGTAGTTAATAAGAGAGGCAGCATTTAAAAGCGCTTAAAGGGTAGCTTCATCTAACAATACATGTAGTGTTTCATACCTATAGTCCCCCACCCCTGCAAAGAAGGAAAAGGAGTACAATTCTGTCCTCTTTCCTTTGGGGCTACATTTGATTAATTATACACCTTTGAGTTTCATTTTGTTGTCGCTCTTCCCATTTCATCATTGTAATTCTTGTGTTTATTTTTCCCCTTTGGTTCTGCTTATTTTATTTTATCTCTCATAAATCTTTGGGCTTTGCTATTATGATGTGAGGTTATATTATAAGGCATATTTCACCATGCTGTTATATGAAGATTTAATTTCAACAAATCTCTTTTAACAAGAAAATAGCAATATGATTTAAGATAGCGATTTTCTAGAATCTAGTGAACACAAGCTTTAGAAGGTGTATAAGATGGTGTCTTTCACCTTTCCTCAACTAAATACCAACCTAAGATTTGCTGGTCTTTATATCAAATCTTGCTATATTGGTTTTATTTGGATTAGTGTTGGCCATCCCCATGCAAATCACATCTCCTGTCACCATTGGAGTGACACCTCAAAGGATGTACTTCGCACAAAGGTGTTGAAATGGTTCTTGAACCCATCCCCTAGAAACTGGCACATATTCCAGATGACCCAGGTCTTTTGTTCCTATTGACTCCGTCCTCTATAGCACCTAGTGAGTAGAGTGAGAATCACACAGGCTCTCAATTGGTTTTGATCAGTTGAACAGAAAGAGGATTCTTCTATTCTGTTTTTCCCAGAGTTGGAATTTTTCATCTATCAGTTCTGTAACTGATCATATTGGATTACTTGAACAGAACTGTTTAGTCCCAGATCTCTATCAGGCCTACTTGGCAGCAGTTTCTATCTCTGATAAACATGTGGAACATTATAACCTTACTACCGAGAGGCCCAGAGTCATCTTTTTATTGTGTGTGGTTTAAAGGATAAAATATGAGACTCTAAACAAAGCTCCCTTTGAGTCTGAATGAATTTCCAGTGGAAAAATCCCATTCCCCTAAAACTGCTTTCTGAATCCTAAGAGAGTGAACGTGGCATAATGGATAAAGAGCTGGACTCAGTTTCTTAAGCAAGTCACTTATCCTATCTGACCCTCGTTCTCCCCATCTATAGATTGAGAGGGTAGACGCCAGCCTCTCAAATCTATTCTGCACCCTAAGCTGTGTTCTTATGAATTTCCCTTCACATTTAAAAAAACAAACAAACAGGGAGACTGCGGATTTGCTTGAAATGTTCCAGATTTGGCTTGGAAATACAGATCCAAGGATGGGGAAATACAGGAGAGTAAAGATAAGTAGACAGATTTCAAAAAATGCCTCTGGAGAAAAGAGGCTTTCCAAGGGCTTATGTCCTGTTGAGTAATGCACTTGGTAGGAGGTTCCTTGTTGGCTGGCATTGCTGGGCCCTGCATGTATTACTAGTCTTTCAGGTGAGCCATGCCTGGTTGTCATAGTATCGGGGTGAATGTTTTCAAAAATAGCTGTCACTGTCATGCATACCTTAATATTGGACCTAAACACATCAGTGAAGATTTCTACTCTTCAATGTCATTGCTACTTGTTGGGTGCCACACCTTTTGGGTGAGAGAGAAGCCTATGTCTGGGATATTAATCCATAAATATTTATTAAGCACCTATGGGCTACTCAATGGAGATAAAAAGATGAACACAGAACATCCTCTGCTCTCAAGCAGCTTGCATTCTAGCAAGGGAGAAACATGTACTCATCTAAAATATACGATACGTACAAAATAAATCCCAGTTAAGTCACTTAACCATGTTTACCTCAGTTTCCTCATCTGTAAAATGAGCTGGAGAAGGAAATGGCAAACCACTCTGGTATCTTTGCCAAGAAAACTCTTAATGGGGTCAGAGAGTCAGACACAACTTAAAAAATGGCTGAACAACAAACAAAAGCAATCAGTAAAATGACTTTAGTACACCTAGGTGGTGCAGTGGATAGAGTTCTGAGTCTGGAGTCAGGAAGACCTGAGTTCAGATCAGGCATTAGACGCTAGCTGTGGGACCCTGGGCAAATTACTTAACTCTCTTTGCCTCAGTTTCTTTTTTGGTAATAAGAAATTGCCAGTGCTCTTTTCAAATTCTTAGTTTATCGGGCCGGAGCCAAGATGGCGGCCGGAAAGTGGGGACCCGTGTGAGCTCCCTGCTGAGTCCCTCCAAAAACCTATGAAAAATGGCTCTGAGCCAATTCTAGAACTGCAGAACCCACAAAACAGCAGAGGGAAGCAGGGCTCCAGCCCAGGACAGCCTGGATGGTCTCTGGATGAGGTCTATCCCACACGGAGCTGGGAGCTGGGAACGGAGTGGAGCAGAGCCCAGCCTGAGAGGCGTGGACCAACCAGACCAGGAGCCAGGCGCAGCGGGCCTTAGCACCCTGAATCAGTGAGCTGCGGTGGTTACCAGACTTCTCAACCCACAAACACCAAAGACAGCGGAGAAGGTCAGTGGGAAAAGCTGCGGGAGTGGAAGGAGTTCGTGGTTCAGCTTCTAGCCCCGGGGGCAGCTACAGCTGCTGCTGCTTCTGGCCCCAGGCCCACCTGGTGGGAGGAATTAAGTGGTGGATCAGAGCAGGAGTGCACAGCCTGCTGAAGATCTAAGCCCAGTCCGGGTTGGGGGTTCTTGGGGAAGGAGGAGTGCTGGTGTGACAGAGCTGGCACCTCCCCCCCAAACGTGGAACATAGAACTCGCTAGTCTACAAGCAGTCACACCCCACTAAAAAACTCAAGGGTCAAGTTAGTTGGTTGGGAATATGGCCAGGCAGCGAAAACACACCCAGATTCAGTCTCAGACTTTGGATTCTTTCTTTGGTGACAAAGAAGACCAAAACATACAGCCAGAAGAAGTTAACAAAGTCAAAGAGCCTACAACAGAAACCTCCAAGAAAAACATGAACTGGTCCCAGGCCATGGAAGAGCTCGAAAAGGATTTGGAAAAGCAAGTTAGAGAAGTAGAGGAAAAATTGGGAAGAGAAATGAGAAGGATGCGAGAAAACCATGAAAAACAAGTCAATGACTTGCTAAAGGAGACCCAAAAAAAATACTGGAAAATACAACACCTTAAAAAATAAACTAACTCAAATGGCAAAAGAGCTCCAAAAAGCCAATGAAGAGAAAAATGCCTTGAAAGGCAGAATTAGCCAAATGGAAAAGGAGGTCCAAAAGACCACTGAAGAAAATACTACTTTAAAAATTAGATTGGAGCAAGTGGAAGCTAGTGACTTTATGAGAAATCAAGATATTATAAAACAGAACCAAAGGAATGAAAAAGTGGAAGACAATGTGAACCATCTCATTGGAAAAACCACTGACCTGGAAGATAGATCCAGGAGAGGTAATTTAAAAATTATTGGACTACCTGAAAGCCATGATCAAAAAAAGAGCCTAGATATCATCTTTCAAGAAATTATCATGGAGAACTGCCCTGATATTCTAAAGCCACAGGGCAAAATAGAAATTGAAAGAATCCATCGATTGCCTCCTCAAATAGATCCCAAAAAGAAATCTCCTAGGAATATTGTTGCCAAATTCCAGAGCTCCCAGATCAAGGAGAAAATACTGCAAGCAGCCAGAAAGAAACAGTTTGAGTATTGTGGAAACCCAATCAGAATAATCCAAGATCTGGCAGCTTCTACATTAAGAGATCAAAGGGCTTGGAATACGATATTCTGGAGGTCAATGGAGCTAGGATTAAAACCTAGAATCACCTACCCAGCAAAACTGAGTATCATGCTCCAAGGCAAAATATGGATTTTCAATAAAATAGAAGACTTTCAAGCTTTCTCAGTGAAAAGACCAGAACTGAATAGAAAATTTGACTTTCAAACACAAGAATCAAGAGAAGCATGAAAAGGTAATCAAGAAACAGAAATTGCAAGGGACTTACTAAAATTGAACTGTTGTGTTTACATTCCTACATGGAAAGATGACAAGTATGATTCATGAGACCTCAGTATTAGGGTAGTTGAAGGGAATATGCATATATATATGTGTATGTATATATATATAAGTGAATGGGTATGTATGTATATATCTGTCGGCGGCCGGACGGGTGTGCCCCACAATAGCACCCCGTTCTCCCCGACTACCGCCTCACACTCACCCTGCCCACGGGTCTTCGGACGTCTCCGGTTCCTCCCCCCGGGGGACGCGAGAGGAGAATCACCAGGCAGCTACCGGAAGCGACAAGCAGCTTTATTGCAATGGCGTACCAGAAATCTTACAAAAGTCCCACTGACCCTCTCTGGGGTGCTCCTTATATTGGGTGTTTCGGGTTAGCTCCTCCCCAGTTCCTCCCCGAAGGTGGAGCCCTTCCAGTTGGAGCCGCCCCGGTACTGACGTGACAGAAGCCACACAGGCACTGCTGCGTCAGCAGGTCCAGACTCCCTGGCGTCTCACTACCCTTTCAGGAGGCCCAGGTCCAGAGCGCCCCTAACAACTCCCCCTTTTTGTTTAATGACATCGGCTTTCACAGCCTCTAAGGAGCGGCGCAAAACCCTAATCATACAGGAAATCAAGCAGGGCAGGCACAAACAGATGAGAAAGGCTAGTATGAGAACAAGCCCCCCAATGGAGGCCCATTGGAGCAACTGGTGGACACTGAGAGTGTCCCACCAGGCCTTAGCGTTGTTATAGTTCTCTTCCCAGTCGCCATTGAATTGTATAGTGGCATTCTGTATGGCCGCAATGACCTCATCTAACATGTGCAGTTCAGTGGTGAAAGTAGTGGCAGTGCTAGAAGTCTTTCTAATTGTGCATACTGGGAAACATGGTAGGGAATAGGGGTTACACAGACAGGATGGGCTGCAGGTCACCAACTGGAACATCGGGAGATTTGGGGTAAGGGCCCAATGCGTGGGAGTCACTGCCAGGGGTGGCAAGACGGCAGGAGCAGCTGTGGATGGGGTCGCCAACTGGATCATGGCAAGCAGGCAGCTAAGGGCGTTGTTCAAGGCAGCCCTCTTTCTCTGGACGGTCCTGTTCTTCCCTGGGCGTCTACGGGGGCGCAACCTCACGGACCCGGCGGAGGGGCACCCAGATTTGTTCTCCCGTGGCGTCATCTGTAGAGACACAAAGATACCCTCTCCCTCTGATTACAACCCTTCCCGGCCTGTGCCACACCCCTTTCTCGTCTTTCCACCAGACCGTGCTGCCCTGAAGGCACGCAGTTGGTGGTGTTTCCTTCTGGCCTGGTTTCTGTTTTTCACACCGGTCCCCAGCATAGTACTTTAATGCGGGCGTGAGGCCATCGTCACGAATTTGTAAAAAATTGGCATTAAAAGTAGCAGTAAAGGTATCTGTAGCAAGCTGCGCATGGGTCAGTCTACCCACTACTCCCCCTTTTTGTTTTATGACAATAGGACTCACATACATAAGGGATTTAATTAAACATCTTTCATTCTCTACGTGAAACTTGTCCCGGTGTAAAGGCTAAATATTAGAATCCTTTCTATCTATTGTACATTCAGTTCCTCAGCAAGTCAAGTTCATTGTTTAGGACCTACATAACTCAAACAAGTTCTTTTTCTGGGCTGATGACCTTGCCCGTGCAGAGAGTGCAGAGAGTTTCCAAGGGCCTTGGGAATGTTACAAAATAAGGAGAAGCAACATGGTCTCTAGGAAGGGGTTACATAGAGAACTCTGTGTGCTATCTGTTGCTGTGCCCCTGAGCAAACTTATTCAAGGTCGAGTCTTACCAAAAATTATGCAAAGGAGTGCACAAAACTTTCCTTCATAAAAAATCTCTCTTTCTCAGACAGCTTATAATTTATCCTGATATTATTAATTACCACCTTCTCCACATAATTAAAAAAAAAGGAAAACTAAACTCACCATAGTAAATACTATCTCTAAGCAACAACATCAATAGCTTAATTAATGATCTCACAAATTTCCCAAATGATAGCAAAACAATTAAAGACAAAATTTGGTAATTTAAGATTTCTCAAATTACAATTCGGAACCGAATAACAGTTAGATTATAAAAGAAATTGCGTTTCTAACAACACAGATGATATAGCTGAAAAATTTGAGACGTATAACAAAATATCAAAAAAACCATAATTACCATCCATTAAAACTTGAAAACCAAGACCAATTAATTTCCATTTTGGTGGCTTTACCGCAGTCAGATAGGACCCCAAATTGCTTAATACAGAGAATCATTCATTTCATTACCAAAACTTCACATTGAAGAAAATCCACATAAAGTTAATGTAAAGCAATTATTTTTAACTTAAAACAGGTTACATGTAAATAGCATGTATCTTATATCAAGTAGTGTGCCAAGCACGTTTACAATCATGCGATCTTTGTAATATCCCTGGGAATGGATTCCACCACCATTCCCTTATTGAACAGTAAACTACAGTAAACAGAATTTTCTCAGGGTTATACAGTTAATAAATTTCTCAATGCCAAATAACAATGTGCACCTTTTAAATTATTCAAATATGAATTTCTAAGTTCCATTCACATTTTTCTTGGGAAAGTTTTACAAATAGTTTGCAATCACATATTATAATTAGCTCGGTTTAAAATGTGCTGGGCCAGTATTCTGGGTAAAAAGGAGACCTAAGAAATTTGAATCATTGCGAAGAAGGTATAGACGGTTTCCCTTCCAGGCAGAGGGGGTTGATAATTAATGGAACAGCAATCATAATAACTCATAATAAGCAACATCTTTACTCTAATCAATATTCGTATAAAATTTAATAGAACCCACCCACAAATGGTTTTTAACACTAAAACAGTAATCCCAAATAACCTAGTTAACAATCTTACAAGTTTCCTAAGTGCTGGCAGAAGTGTTTTAGCTGTGATCTTAACAAGGTAGGGTTAGCAAGGCTGAGAAAGTAACTTAACCAGTTTTACACAATTGTTTTCATTTTGTAGTTTCACCAAAATTCAAATTAAAGATCACTTTGTCTAATCTCATATCTGGTCACTTAAATTTTACAATGTAGGAGAATTTTACTACAATTCAGAAGTACAATAAAAGTACAAACAGAAAAATTTCAGATGACATTAACTGCATTCCCAAATCATTACATACATTAGGCTTACCAAGCATAGAGGCTTTTCTTCTCCTCATAGTTGCAGAGCCTGGCTGTGGACTGAAAGGGGGAAAGGTGCTGGGAAGCTGCAGAGTCCAGCACCTGAATTAAAGGTCTAAGGAATCATTGAGGGGTCCCTGAGAGATCTTTACCTTCTTATAGGGGTTGTCAGGTTTGGAAGACTAGGAGCAAAAATCGTAAGTTCTGGTGGTGTGGGAGCAAGGACTTGGGGGACAGGGAGGAGAGGTTCCTCTGTTTACCTATTGCCTAGAAGTGTGGGCTTCAGGGGTCCAGGGCTATAGTCAGCGGGGTACGAGAGGGCAACAAAGTAGCAAAGTCAAGAACAGGGAATAGAGCCTTTGTTGCCACATGTATTTTAATTTCTACAGTTTCTATGTATTATGATTAATTTATTTGAGGACTTTTAGGGGAAAGGCACATCAGAATAAAAGGGCCTAAATAAGAAAAAGCAGCTTGTACACAGGGCAATTATTTTGAAAAGAAGCCAACTCTCTATTGTATATTTGCAAATCACTTTCTAAACTTTCCAAGTAGCAAACGTAGGAAAATCACAGCGAGCTAGAAATGTTTTCACCCAGGCGGACTGGGTTATATCTATGGAGATAATTCCTATCTGAAGAAGTATTTTTGTTTCTCAGGACTACAGTAACAGTCTTTTGGGTACACTATGTTCAGATTGGCTTTCACGTTTAGCTTTCATTTCTCTGTTTTGGAAGCTTTAAACCACTTGTTTCAAATTCAAACAGGAATGAGGGTCACTAAATTGCACATAAGGATCTCTGTAGTTGTATATTGAAAACTACTTATTAACTCTATAGATTTAATACCGTTATGTCATTAAATATTTTCCAACTTTTCTATCTATACTAGTCTCATGGTGATTCTCATTCACCACACAGGAATTAAAACATCTTTGTATATACTTCTGACATAGAGCTGGAATTCTTAACCCCCCAAGGAGTCTACGGATCGGAGGGGGATACAGAATATCTTTTGTCATATAAACTGATTTTTCTTCACATTCATACGTGTATTATTATGTTGAAAAGGGTTTCATATACTTCACCAGATTATCTGTGGTTAACAGAATCTGCTAAATCAAAATCTTAATGGTTCTAATTTTTTCTCGAGTAAATTTTACTTCTGTGTTCACTCCTTAGAAACTTTTTGGAAGTGAGAACTTTGAATTTGCCAGTCTAAGGTGAGTGGGACTCTGGAAAAGATCCAGTGGTACCATGTCCCTTTCTCCTCATACCGGGGAGCTCAAAGTGTCTCTTTAGTAGAGATTCATGCATTTTCCGAATTTGCATTTCCGAATTTGCCTTAGTGCCAAATGGTATGAGAAATTCTGACTTTATCTTAAGCATCAAATCAGGAGTAACACATTTGAATTTCAGGGAAAAGGTCCCCGCCTCCTTTCTTATCTCTCCTCACATCCCAAATTGGCCAGATTTGGGATGAAGGGAGAAAGAAAGAGCATTATTTCCAACAACTATAAACCGTTAAACAAGAAGACATTTTCCTCTCTCCTTCTCCCCCCCCCCCCCCACCCTCCCGCTCCTCTGAAGAGACTGGAGTCAGGGAGGGAGAGAAAGAGATAGTGGACATTACAGGGTGTCAGATTACATACACAGAAACACCACACACAGAAACACAGACACAGAGACAAAAAACACAGAGAGGATTTTTTGAATCCTATGCACAAATTGCTTGGCCCTCTGATGTAAGGGAGGCCAGGTGCCGTGCTTTATTGGGGTCTTGGAGACCCTGCTTTTAAGATGATCAGAGGCAGATCGCTGGCTGGTCTCTTCCAGTTGTTTAGGAGACAGCTTTCTCTTACTAACTTCTTCAAAACTTTCATATAATGTGAGGAGTTGGGGGAGGGGCTAAAGGAGACTTCATTCTTTCCTCCAGATCATATTCTAAGTTGCCTTTTTCTGGTATCTTGTCCTTGGAGTCTACCGAGTGTGCAAATTCCTCCTCTTGCTCTGTTCCGGGAGCCACATCTGTAATTCGGGGAGTGATTGTACACCCCTGATCTTGGCCATCTCGTATATTTCTTATGAATGTGGCCTGATCTGTGGCAGTTCCTAAGCACTCCGCCTGCCGCGGAGATGGGCAGATCCACCCCGGTGTGCTCCAGCCACGGGCTGACCACCCGGATCTTCTCCACCCACTCTCTACATGTCCTTATATAAATTCTAACGCCTTGCTCCTTACAGACCTTGTAGATCTGGCAGGCGAGTACGCCTTTGTCCTCCGGCTCAACACGGGCTTTACAGACCTTCGGTCCCATCCCAAGGGCTCAACCTGTCTCCTTGGGTTCTGCCTGGTCTTCCGCTCCCCTTATCTAATGGGAGCAGGAGCGGCCTCACTGGTCAAGCCCCACGTTGGGCGCCAGGTGTCGGCGGCCGGACGGGTGTGCCCCACAATAGCACCCCGTTCTCCCCGACTACCGCCTCACACTCACCCTGCCCACGGGTCTTCGGACGTCTCCGGTTCCTCCCCCCGGGGGACGCGAGAGGAGAATCACCAGGCAGCTACCGGAAGCGACAAGCAGCTTTATTGCAATGGCGTACCAGAAATCTTACAAAAGTCCCACTGACCCTCTCTGGGGTGCTCCTTATATTGGGTGTTTCGGGTTAGCTCCTCCCCAGTTCCTCCCCGAAGGTGGAGCCCTTCCAGTTGGAGCCGCCCCGGTACTGACGTGACAGAAGCCACACAGGCACTGCTGCGTCAGCAGGTCCAGACTCCCTGGCGTCTCACTACCCTTTCAGGAGGCCCAGGTCCAGAGCGCCCCTAACATATATCTATGTGTATATCTGTGTGTGTGTGTGTGTGTGTATATATATACATATATATATATATACACACATATATATATATATACACATATATATATAAAAGAGAGAGAGAGAGAGCAGACAGGGTGAGTTGAAGATGAAGGGAAGATATCTAAAAGAAATAAAATCAAATTAAGGGATGAGAGAGGAACATACTGAGAGAGGGAGATAGGGAGAGATAGAATGGGGTGGATTATCTCACATAAAGGTGGCAAGAGGAAGCAGTTTTGTGGGAGGAGGGGAGAGGGCAGGTGAGGGGGGAATGAGTGAACCTTGCTCTCATCAGATTTGGCCTGAGGAGGGAATACCATACATACCCAGTTGGGTATCTTACCCCACAGGAAAGAAGAGGAAGGGAGATAAAAAAGGGGGGGGACGATGGAGGGGAGGGCAGATGGGGGTGGAGGTAATCAAAAACAAACACTCTCAAAAGGGGACAGGGTCAAGGGAGAAAATTCAATAAAGGGGGATGGGTTGGGAAGGGGCAAAATATAGTTAGTCTTTCACAGCATGAGTATTGTGGAAGGGTTATACGTAGTGATACACATGTGGCCTATGTTGAATTGCTTGACTTCTTAGGGAGGGTGGGTGGGAAGGGAAGAGGGGAGAGAATTTGGAACTCAAAGTTTTAAAAACAAATGTTCAAAAACAAAAAAAAAGTTTTTGCATGCAACTAGAAAATAAGATACACAGGCAATGGGGTGTAGAAATTTATCTTGCCCTACAAGAAAGGAAGGGAAAAGGGGATGGAAGGGGAGTGGGGTGATAGAAGGGAGGGCTGACTGGGGAACAGGGCAACCAGAATATATGCCATCTTGGAGTGGGGGGGAGGGTAGAAATGGGGAGAAAATTTGTAATTCAAACTCTTGTGAAAATCAATGCTGAAAACTAAATATGTTAAATAAATAAATCTAAATTAAAAAAAATTCTTAGTTTATCAGGGCAAAACATTATGGTATCCAGGTGTTAGGGAAGCTGGGTTGCACAGGGTAGAGTGCTGGACCTGGAGTCAGGAAGACTCATCTTACTGAGTTCAAATCTGGCCTCAGACAGTGACCCTGGGCAAGTCACTTAACCCTGTTTGTCTCAGTTTCCTCACCTGTAAAATGAGCTGGAAAAGGAAATGGCAAACTTCTCCTGTATCTTTGCCAAGAAAACCCCAAACGGGGCCATGAAGAATCAGACACGACTGAGACAACAGAACAGTATCCAGGTGTCAACCTGTAAGGTCTAGCCTCTGAAATTCATCTAAACAAGGCATTTCCATACAATAGTCTTGTCATATTCCATCCTCCCTGACCTCCTCCTCTTCTCTAGGCTAAACACCCCAGCTTTCTTCATAGGGCATGGTTTCCCATCGTAATAGCCTGTTAAAATAAATAGAATTTTTGATCAATCGGCTTTATAATGTCTTTCAGCAAGGCCAATAAGAATTTATAGGAAGTCAGGAGTAAAGATGATTATTTTTTAAAGGATTGTATGATCCATTGGGCAAGTCACTTAACCCCTTACTGCCCCAGACAACTTGTTAAGACTCTAAATTGCACTGGTAAAATATACCAGGAATACTCTATACCAATGAAATCATAGGACCCAGACCATCTGAAAACAACGTGGTCCTTGGGTTGGATAGATATTAACATGTTTGTGGATCTGTCTGTATGACTGTTTCTATCTGTGTGTATATTTCATATGGATAGATAACAAGCAGATACACACACACACATACACACATATACACACACACATACATGCACACACACACACATATATATCTATATATATATCTATATATAGTTAGCTATAGTTATTTCTCTGTAAACCTAGCCTGTGAGTAAGGGATAGAGTTACTGTGTGTTCCTCAGACATATACTGCATGGATAACAATATGCATGTGTCAGTAGAATCTCACACACATAGATACTCTGACTATAGCTAGATAAAGTGTCTTGTTTGTTCTTATCCAGTCTCCTGCTGATAAATCTCAGAGGATTCATGCTGGTGATGAGGTGATTCAAGTTAATAAGCAGACAGTGGTAAGTCTTAACAACGCTTTTAATGTTGTTTTGTTTTGAGCATCTTGCTACGTCCCCCTAGAATCTTAATTGGGTCTGAGGCAGTTTCCTTGTTGTTGCCTCTGTTGTTGACTTCTCCTTAAAGGAGTGATTTGTCAGACATAGGCTATATTAAAAGCAGATGTTCTAGATCCTTCTTTAGTTTTTGAAGTTACTTTTGGGCAGAATCTTCTTGTAGCCTTTTATAGTTATGACTTGCCAGCTTCTAGAGGAAGAAAATCATTTGGTTGTTTCAAAGAATTATTCCGGGACAATATTAGAACTTTTAATTGTTTTTACTTGCCTCTGTGCTTTGAAACCCCAAGGCACCAGATTTTGGGGTGTTAAAAGTTGTAGCTGAGGCATTTTTCACCTTTCTTGAGGTTCCCACTGATCTTGGTGGTTAGACCTGCTAACCTTCTAGTATGGTAAATTGTTACATGTCCTTTAAAGTGCCCACGTGTATGTAGTGTATATGGACTGTCATTGAGAATTTTCAGGTTTATTTTGTTTTGTCACTTCAACATCTTGTAATTTGACATTTTAAAAAGTATATATGTATACATAGATATATGCAGATTTCTCCTTCAAATAGTGATTCTGAATTTTGATTACCTGTTGAAATACTTTCCCCTTCCCCTCCACTTCCCTTTTGAAGGTGGGATGGCAATTAAAAAATCTGGTTCGGAAGTTACGAGAGAATCCTACGGGAGTGGTGCTCCTCCTCAAGAAACGCCCCACAGGTTCTTTCAACTTTACCCCTGCTCCGCTGAAAAACCTACGATGGAAGCCACCTGTTGTTCAGGTACCAAGAGCTAGTCTGAAGCTTGCGAACAAGCTAAATGGGCAACGGGTTCTTTTTCTTGGAGGTTGCAAGATTCCTGCTTTCCACCCTCTCCCCCTTCTCCAATATTCATTTTCTTTCATTTTTTGGCTACTAGTTTTCTTAATGATTTTTCTACATTAAGCTTATGAATTATGAATCTTTGGCTTCATTCTGTATAATTTTCAAGTAACATTCTTTTGAGCTTCTTTTTTAGAAAGCAGGTCCTTGTCTTTCACTACAGTCTTACCCCGCACCCCACCCCCCAAGAAACAAACGAGATAAACTCAGAAATTGTACACATATATGAAGGACAGACTTCCTTGGACGCTAGTCTCAGAACTCTTAGAATTGAAACATTAATGATTACTTTCTAAACATGGGAATAACACTAACATAATAGGAGACAGAATTTTGAGGGATTTAGAAATGGTTGGATGGACAGATACAGAGTGGTTGTAAATGGTCCAGTGCATTAGGGAGTCTTCAGAGGAGTAATAATACGTAGTTAGCCCTATGTAGCCTTCCTATTTTTAATCAATGAATTGAATAAAAGCATAGATAGTATCCACATCAGATCTGCAGATGACACAAAGCTCAGAGGCACAGCTGCCACACTGGATGACAGGATCCAAAAAGAGCTCAACAGACTAAAGCTTTGGGCTTGCTTTAATGAGATGAAGTTCGATAATGTAAATGTAAATATAAAATGTCAATGTAAAGTCTTACACTTGGTTGCCAAAAATCAACTTCACAAGTACAAAATGGGGAGGGGGCATGGTTAGATAGCATCTGAGTCAGCAGTTTAATGTGTTAGCAAAAAAGCTAATGCAGTTGCTTGCAGGAATAGGGAGGTGGTATTGCCATTCTACATACTTCCCTGGTCAGACCTCATTTGGATTTTTCACTTCTTATAGTTTAAGAACTATCTTTTTATAGGTAAGTATCCTCATAGATGAGCTGAGATCATTCAAAGGAAGGCAACCAGGTATAGATGCAGGCCCTTGAGCCTGTCATATCAAGATCTTCACTTAATAATTATTTATTTCCCCCACAGTATCTGCTCCTTGTGTTTGGTGATCCATAGACTTTTTTTCACCACGTGTGTACTTTAAAAAATTGATAATTAAATAATGAAGGGAAAATTTGACTCTCAATATAATTTTAAGATTTTGTGTTTAAATGATTGAAAAACAATTCATTTTATGCCTACTTTTCTCTGAAAATATGGAAACAGGTAAAATGAAAGTCACTATAAAGTTTATTTTTCATTTTCAGTAATGGTAGCTAACTTTTTTACGTGAAAAAAGATTCATTAGTATTTTGCACTTGAACGTAAATTTTTAAAATTGAGAGCGGGATGTTTTTAGAACAGAGTGTACTATAACACAGTGGCCCTTCATAGTTAATGGGATTGGGAATAGAACATTGTTTTCCTTCTCTGAATTCTTATACTCTGCTCTTAAAATACAGACCTTCACCATCAAGATGGGAAGAGGGGAGGAATTATGAGAGTAAATAAATTTGTTAATTAAAAAAAGAAATTTAGAAGAGAACTTCATAGGACTGAAAATTTTAGAGGTCACGTAGTCCAACCTTCTCATTTCATAGATGAGGAAATTCAGGCCCCGAGAGATTGCATGACTTGCCTGAGCTCACACAGGAGAATGAGCTAGGGTTTGGACCTAGAGTCCACATTCTAATTTCTGAACCATTCAGAACTTCTTTAATATAGCATTCAGCTCAGCAGTAACAGCTAATAACTAATAGTTATGTAGAAGTCCTTCAGGGTATCTATATGCCATCTCATTTGGTCCTCACAGCAAACTCTGTTATTGTTCCCATGAGAGAGGCTCATTTGGTCCTCACAGCAAACTCTGTAATTGTCCCCATGAGAGAGGCTAAGAAGCTTGTCTGGGCTCCCGTAGGTAGTAAGAATCTGAGGCAGGATTTGAACTTAGATCTCCCAGACTTTAAATGCAAAGTTTGGCTGGACCACACTGCTACTCAATGTAGGACTGAAGCAGTGTCTCAAAGGAGACACGCAAATGACTACTTGTCTTTTCAGGGTCTTTATCTCTAAAGAATATATCTTCCTTTCTTGGCTGTGGAGGTTGGAAACTTGTTATTGCTGTTTTAATTTTTGCCCAGTCAATTTCCTGACTTACCTCCCCTTATGATTCTAAAACTTATCCCTTATATCACATTTAATCATCTTTTGCTTCCCATGAGAGCCAACATGCCATAGTGGATAGAGGGCTGATCTTAGTGCAGATAGATACTGATTTTGCACTGATAGAGTGAATTCTGCTCCACAGCTTCCTATATTCATGAAAGCATAGGCCTCATTAAAAAAAAAGTGCTCCCCATTATGTATGTGTTCCCTTTACCTTAAGCCATGAAATTCCATTTTTGACTTTCTAGGATCCAAAAGTTCTCTTCTGAAATTATATTAGGAACAAAATAAGGGAGTATCTGTTTCTTAGTCTTATACTTGGTTAATGAAAAGTCACAGAGATGTAGGTAACTATTAAATGTGCTTGCCTTTCCAGTGAGTTATACTGTTAGGGGAATTTTTACTGAGGGGGAGTTGTTCAGTGACAGCCTTCTCATTTATGCTACTTAGGGTCTCAAGCTTGAAGCACGGTAGTAAGATAACTCCCAGTTAACTCAATGTTCCAGCAAATCAAAAAGATACTCAATAGTTATAAAACAATTGTAGACATTGAATTTGTCAAAGGTGAACAGACATTTAGAGATAGCCTGCTGTGGTCGAATAGTTTGGGTGGGGTGGGTAGGAAAATGTCATTTTCTATGCCTCTGTTTCATCCTTGAAAAGGGGGGACCTGAGATTAGCTAATTCTCTCAGTAAATACTTTTGGCCCCTTGGAAGATGGGACTATGTAACTACCTATCCTCGCCTTTTTTCTCTCTGTTCAACACTCACCCATCCTTTAGGACCCAGCTCAAGTTCTACTCCACCATAAAGTTTTTCCTTATATTACTCCAGTTCTTTCTCTTTTTTTTGGAGAAATCTTAGAGAAGTTATTGTCTGTTTAATTAATTTGACATTTAGTGCAAAATTTTTATTTATATTTAAATCTCTTATCAGTTTAAATTAATCTTCAATAGGCCTTTCACATATTTGCCTTGTCTCCTCCATTAGACTATACGCTCAAAGACTATAAGCTAGAGGATGTCTAGCACAATGCCTTACACATTATAAACACTTGAATGTTTGTTAATTTCATTTACCACTGACATCAACCACCTGGCTCTTCTCTCCTCATTCACAAAAAGGTGCTGTTAAATTCCAAACAGGCAAAGTTGCTGATTTCATTGAACTAGTGCAATTTTTTAGTGTTCTTTGAGTTCATACTAATTTCAAAATAATAAAACTAAAAATACACCATGGTTCAACATTTCAGGTTGGACATTGATGAGCTAGAGATCATTCAGAGAAGGAAAATTATGTCACATGTTGATGGAAGAACCTGGCAATCTTTTAGCAAGGAAAAGAGAACAGAGGACATAAAAGATGTATTCAAATAATTGAAGGATTGTTGCTCAGAACTGGACTTGCTCTGATTGGTACCAGAGGGTATAATGAGGAACAATGGAGTGGACATTGAAAAAGAAATAAATTTAGGCATGAGGTCAGGAAAAACTTAAATCAGTTGGAGAAATCCATAAGTGGAATGATCTACTTTGGGAGGCAGGGAGTTCTTTCCTTCTGGAAGCAAAAACGAGGATGACTATTTGTTGAATATGTTGTATTAGATGAAGTTCTTGTTCATGTATGAGTTGGTCTAGATTTTCTTGAAGGTCTCTTCAATTCTGAGATTAAAAGTCTTAATATTTGTTTGCTGAATTGTAGAGGGACTCTTTTGAATCAACAGTGACATTTAAAGATGGTCATATCTTTTTAAAAATGCCGCAGTGCCACATACAGTTGCAAGTTTTAGGTTATTGTAGGAAAACATGCCAGCTGACCCTATCCTCTCCCCTTTGAGAATGTTGGGGAATGGCAGGACCAAACATTTGCAGGGAGGAGGAAGTAGAAATGATTGCTAAGGGAACCAGTACTCTCCCTATATTATCTGCATCACTGGAATGTTTTTTTTTCAGACCTCTCCTCCACCTACTACTACCCAGTCCCCAGAAAGTACCATGGACACATCACTGAAGAAAGAGAAATCAGCTATTCTGGATCTTTATATCCCTCCACCACCAGCTGTCCCCTATTCTCCCCGGTATGCAAGTAATCATGTTTTGGATACACAAAGCTCCTTTTCACTGTGGATTTTTAATGGCACATATTGAATAGCACATATTACATGTATTTTTGTAGGAGTGAATTTTGAAAGCATTATTGCATAAATAATTGAAATTTTTAGTTGGAGAAAGAAAGGTAATATTCTATTCATAAATTTCTTAATGTTCCCTCTTCCCTCATGGCTAGTATAGAAAATTTCAAATTGGTAATGAGTATGGGTCTGACCAAACATATTTTGAAGTTTGAGGATTTGAGATAAGGTATAAAATCTGTGCATAATCAGATATGTTCAGTTCTTCATCTTTGATGATAAAATTTATCTTAATTATTCCTAAACGGACAGAGAAATGAGGTAGTAATAGAGTACAGTGCATACTCTAATAAGAAGACAATGTTAAATTTGGGTCAGCAGTGACATTCTGTACTTTTTGAAAGTCTGATATTTCAAGGAGAAAATAAACTCAACTGTAGTGTTCACTGCCTAATCATAGAAAAGAAAGAACTGCTCTCCTAACTTTTCTTCTAGGTTCTTATGAGCTATTTAGAGAAAAGAAATGGTAAGGATTAGAAGATACCTCCATTACTCTCTGTATATCACAGAAATATAGCAATGACATAGAATTACATAGAAAAACAAAATCCAATCTGCCATGTATTTAAAATCTCATATTAGCCATGGTTTGTCCACATCCTCAACTCCATTATTGGAACTTAGGTGGCTTTCAAAAACCATCATCCCCACATGGTAATAGAGGTGGGAAGATGCAAGAGTAGGGAGTGAAATCTGCTGATATGGAGGAAGAAGTCAAAGAAAATGGAATTTTCAAACTAGTTGGAGAAACCATACAAACTCAACCAAAGGAGCCCTTTTCAGAGCAACATGGCAGCCAACTTCAGAAGGGGGCATAGATTAGCAAGGAAAAATAATGTTAGCTGGGGTTGTTCATAGAAGATTTTTCAGATAGGTGAGTTCCAGTTTATACTTTAAAAGAGGTAAGGGACATGGATTCACAGGAGGTAGGGAAGGTAGAGGGTATTCCTAGTGCACAGAGGAACACTCAAGTGGGTTATTTATACATATCAAAACTTCTCAAGTGATTCAGGCAGATCAGTTATTTGTTTCAGTACTTTTTGCATTTGTCTAATAGGCTTTGTTAATAGAAATCACTTAATACAAATTTAGCTACAGAAGCTATACAGCCTTTTATAAGATAGCTTAGACAATTTGACCTTTATCATTGTCTGTACTGACTTCTGAAAATAGTCAAACACTTTCTCTTATTAGAATAAAGAGTTCTTTGTGCTGCCTGGCATGTGTACATATAGTTAGATTTTAATTAATGTATTTATGTGTCTATATAGGTATACATATATATGCATACATGCATATATACATAATATATACACACATACATATGCACATATAAGTATATACATATATATATACACACACACACATATATATATATATACACATAAACACACACATATGCACAAATCTATCATGCACGAAGAATATTCTCTCCCCCTTGAATCTTGGCAGGAATCTTTCTCTTGGCATGGGAGAAGTGATTTAAAAGATTACATTCTTAACTCCTGGCCTGATGGGATTCTTGTTATTAGCCAACTTTTCCAGCACAGCAGAGACTCTGTAGTTTAAGTTGCCACTGTGACCTCTTTAGAGCAGTATATTTGTATAATTCTGAAACATAACAAAAATATTTCATTTTACATTTCTTTGAAAGGGACTTATGATAACAGAGATCTGAGGGGATTTGTATTTATTTTCAGAGGCACTGTTGGTATGGAATAGTTGTTTTATTCAATTCATTTCAGTAAGCATTTATTTTAAGTGCCTGCTGTATCCCAGGCACTGTACTAGGCACTGGCATTGCAAAGACCAAAATGATGTACTTCCTGCTTTTAAGGAGCTTTTTATGTGCTCCTAGGAAACAGGATGAATTGCTTAAATATGTGAGGACAAACTTCAGTGGACACACCTCAAAATCTAATTGGATCATAGATTAAGAGGTGGGAGGACAGTTAGACATTATCAGTCATTTTACAGACAAGGAAACTGAAACCCAAAGAGACTGAGTGACCTGCCTAAAGACACACAAACAGTAAGTGCCAGAGCCAGGATTCAGATCCAGGGCTTTAGATTCAAAAATCAGAACTTTCATCTATAGATGAATAGTAACTGTATGCTGCAATTCCTCTTCAAAGTAACGCAAGATACAATGATTATTTCACTTCAATGTCATGTTAAGGGACCTTTTTGAATTAACGTAATTGTTGGATGTGAATTTTCAGGGATGAGAAGGGGAGTTTTGTTTATGGAGGCCTCAGTAAATGTAAACAGCCACTGCCAGGTTCGAAGGGTTCGGAGTCCCCGAATTCCTTCTTAGACCAGGAAAGTCGAAGGCGAAGATTTACTATCGCTGATTCAGATCAGTTGCCTGGCTATTCGGTGGAAGCTAATGTTCTGCCCACAAAGATGAGAGAGAAAACACAGTCTTATGGTGAGTTTATGGATGTTTTCTTTTGTTTGGTCTTTTACTTCTTCCTCTTCCCCTCCCCCTTCCTTATTTGGAAGTGCTGGTTGAACTTGGCACACTCTTAGGGTAATCTGAGGAAAACGTAAACTTCAATGAAAATCTAAGTATGAAACCATGTATTCATCTCTCTAAAGTGAAACCTTGTTCTGTCATTACTCTATCAAAGCCCAGCTGGATGAGATCAGATTACGCTTTTAGCTTTTGGTACATGCCTTTTAAAATTTTGGGTCACTATGTTCTGTAGACATGTAGCCTGTCATTCTTTAGGCCCTTTGTCTAATTGCTTGCCTTATAAACAGAATGCTTTGGAATACTTTCCATATTCTTCAAGTGTTACTGCTACTGCTTAAATACTTGTGGCATTATGAGTGGAATGACTTCTTGGTGTTCCGGAAAATTTCTGTTAAGTGTTAACGTTCATGCCTTGTCATCTTCTTTCTCTTGTCTATATAGGGAAGCCTCGGCCTTTGTCAATGCCTGCAGATGGGAGCTGGATGGGAATTGTGGACCCATATGCCAGACCTCGAGGACATGGAAGAAAAGGCAAGTTGTATTTTATTTTCAGACAAACCCAAGGAGTTCTCAGCCCTTATCTGAGAGGATTAGCCAATAGGAGTTCATTTAAACATGGAGCACAGTTTATTTGAGAGTGAGTGAAGAGATTTCGGTTCTACTCCCCAGCTCTTTTTTTTTTGGAGGGGGGAAGGCAGGGCAATTGGGGTTAAGTGATGCACCCAAGGTCACACAGCTAGTAAGTGTGTCAAGTGTCTGAGGCCAGATTTGAACTCAGGTCCTCCTGACTCCAGGGCCGGTGCTCTATTCACTGCACCACTTACCTGCCCCTTCTACTCCCCAGTTCTGCCAAAATCTCAGTACTGGGTTTTTATTCACATTTTGGCATCCTCCATGCTCCCTGGGAAGCCTTGAAATATTTTGGTGTCACCAATAATGTAGAACCAAGAAATAGTTGGCTAATGGGTTGAATTTGACTCTGCGCCATTTGTCCTTTCTAACCCCATGGGATATGAGCACGCTAATCCTGGCCTCTTTATTCAGATGTGGGCCTGTCTGTGAGGTCTTACAGCCACTTTTTATAACCTGTGTGATGTTAAGCAAATCAGCTATAAGATCAGAGAGCATGATTCTGAGATCCCTACCAGCTCTGGATCTGTGATCCGTTGGGTTGGAGTTGGGGGATAGACATGCAGTGAATTGGTATTCCACAGTCCTTCTAATGAATTTCTTGAAAATAGTCAACGTGTGGTATTATGCCTTGTAGTGTCAGGGTACTACAATTTTGTCCTCATTTCCCCTGATTTTGTCTTTTTGTTAAATAATGGGTCTTTCCGTATAATATTGAAATAAATCCCTAGCCTTCTTTGACTTTTAGTGATTGTAGTTATCATTTCTGTATAAAATTCAGAAGTGTTATACAGATAAAATAAGGTGAAGTATGAAGATAATATATATGCAAAATTCCAATTTACTGTATCTGTCTGAATAAAAGCCTTACTGCCCTCCGCTCCCTCCCCAAATCATATCTGTATCAAATCTGAGACAAGTATATGTGTAGATGTTTAAAATAATCCATTAATAAACTCGTTAAGTTTAATTTCATTTGGGGGATACAGCCTATATGTGGCTTGATATGACACATTAAAATCTTCTAGGGTTGATCAGCAGTTTTAAGGATTTCTTGCCAACTTGGCAAAGGTTGTCTCCTTTATTTAGCTGCTGGTTAGCATACATATCAGGAGTATAGCATATAATAAAGAGAAGAGTGGAGAGAAGAACCCAGATCTCATTAATGTTCCCTGTCACCATTTTGCAAATTGTTATCATTGGAAAATCAAAATAAAACCAATAGATATTATTGAGTGCCTATGATGTGCTAGATGCTGGTAAAAGAAATAGGCCATTAAGGATCTGATAGACTTGTTGATAACATACATGAAGGGTAGAACATTGAAAAAGTAAAAAGAGTAAAATAATTGAAGACAGTAAGACGTCAGAAGACCATATGGACAAGTGAGTACTTACAAGAATTTTGAGGTGGGTTTTGAGTGGTCGGTTTGGATATTCATCCAAATTATTCTGACTATATTAAAACAGGTGAAGATGCCCTATGCAGGTATTTCAGTAACGAGAGGATACCCCCAATCATCGAAGAAAGCTCCTCCTCCCGGCATCGTTTTTCCCGACCTACGACCGACAGACATCTAGTCCGGGGTGCAGACTACATACGAGGCAGCAGGTGCTACATCAATTCAGATCTTCACAACAGTGCCACCATTCCCTTTCAAGAGGAAGGGAGCAAAAAGAACTCCGTTTCATCATCCAAAAAATCTTCTTCCACAGAACCATCACTACTGGTCAGCTGGATCACAAGGCTTAAGTTGTTGACTCACTGAGATTTGCCTTTGTCCTGAACTCTGTCACCATCTTCTGTTACTTAAGTGCCTTTGTTCCTCAGCTGACCTCTTTGTACTTTGACCTACAGTATTATGTAGTGACCTTCTTGTTCATTTTTATTTTATTTTATTTTATTTTGAAAGCAAGGTTTGGAGTAATTGGACAGGAATGAATTTGGTAGGTGTAATGGTGGTGGGCAGAAGAGGAGGAGAAAACAAAATTCAGAAGTATATCATCGTCGAACAAGAAGATTTTGGTTAGCAGCTGGAGACAACTCTGAACTGAAAGTCAGCGTGATAATTTGATACAGGAACAGATAAGGGGACTGTTTTGGTGTGTGGCAGCACTTGTACTTATTTTTTTTTGTAATTATAATGATGGGAGACCCTGTGGTCGTGGAGATATTATTTTGGGTGGGGGGCTTAGCTCCATGGCTTCAAAGAGCCAGTGGGGAAAACACCATGTTCTTTGTGGAAAAAAGCTGTGTGTTCTACAGCTGAATAATATAGCAGCTTTGACTTGGAAACTTCAAGTCTGGGAAATGTTTTTTGTTTTCTTTGAAAGCAGAGAATAATGTTGGGGAATTTGTTACACTTGGTCATTCCCCTTTTGGTGGAAATTTCATTGCAGGTCATTTAATTCTGGAGCATACAAGCACCCATTAGCTATGGTTTACTACACATGCAAGAAATACATCCTCCTTCAGTGGTTATTTGTGCAGTTTTTGGTCATGTTAGTACGTACTGTCTTTAAAGGGAGAAAAAAGCTATAAGATTGATTTGCTGGTAACCAAAGCATCTTTCAGAAAAATAAAGCAATTGGTCTTTAGGCTTATGAGTGACTCAGCAGTTTGTGTTTTCAACTGTTAAGTGTCTTTATCCTAGGAAAGAACCTTTTATCAAAATTTTGCTATTCAAAGATACCTTGGAAATTCTAATGGTCAATAATTTTCAAGTAGACCTGGTATTTGGGGGGAAAAAAGTCATAAAAGTGTTAGGATATAAATTGTGTTTCAATGAATGTATGATATTTTATTAGAAGAAGAAAAGTCTTATTGTGTTAATTTAAGTGTTTAAATATAGTTGTATATTTTTCTTACTCTTATCAAATTTGTAGTTGTTATGTTTCTGTTACTGCGCCATGTATAAATTAGACAAAGCCAGGGGCAAAACTTCTTTAATAAAGGCAGATTTTCTGACTCCCAAGATTTCTCACAGCATTCCATTTATGTGAGAGTTCTTGGTGGAGCTTCGGATGGGGAGGGGTAATCAACATGGAGTGGAGTATTGATAAAAAAACAAACAAACATGGATTCAGAAGGGAAAAAGACCCTGCAGAAAAAAGGGACTGTTTAGGAGAGCTGACCCCAGGCAGCGCTAGCCTGTTTATGGAAGCTATTTCTGTCAAAGGTTCTCTCTCCACATTTCCCCACCTCAATGCTTGGAAGTTTCTCATTTTATTATTATCCAGCCTGAAGTTAGTCATTTGAATCTCTAATAAAAAGCAACTCTTTTTTAAAAATTGCAAAAAATCTTTAGAAGAGCCATTTCCCAATTTATGGGCACTTATCTGTTTCCAGGCCTTTTTCACAACCAAAAACGATGCTAAAATGCTTGTACTTAAGTCTTTTCCCTTTATTTAACCTCTTTGGGGTATGTGGGTGTATGCATGTGCATGTATATGCGTGTGTGTGTGTGCACGCACGCACATGCATGTGCTTACATGCATACTGCCCAATAGTATTACTGAGTCAAAGGGTATGTATGCCCAGTTCAGCACTTGTTGGGTATATGTTGGAGTAGGTCTGACTCAGTCCAGTTCAGATTCAGAGTTGGAACAAGATGAAACACTAGTATGTCATTCGAACAATTAACCAAAAAAAGGTGTACTTTTCCACAGCATAGAAAGGATACTTTATCACTTACCCACTCAGTTTGGGTAGATGAGACTTCTTACCTCATCCTCTGCCATCTTCATGAAAATATATTTGGACAGCAGGGTAGGCAGTGGTAACTTGTGGTGTCAGGATATTCAGCAAGTCTGAAGGATTCTAACTCCACATGGGATGGCTTTTTTTAATATACTTAGATGTCCAGAAAGTTATGCCTTGCCAATACGGCCAGAGGTTACCAAGAAAGTTCATTAAAAGGATATGTGCCGCCCAAATCTTAGCTCCCTGGGTTAGTCAAATCTTGGGGCAGCTTTATTGCTTACAGCAGAATAGTTCTAAATTTCTGTCCAGAAGAGCTGGATTGATTGACCGCTTCACCAATAGGGTATTAGTGTACTTGTCTTATCACATTCCCTCCAACAAATGTCATTTTCCTTTTTGGGGGCTTCTTTGGCAGTCTAATGGGCAGAACTAATTTTGTAATTCTCTTATTAATTGACTTGGAACATTTTTTCACATAGTTGTATGATAACTTACTTTTTTTCTTTTAAGACGTACCTGTTCATATCTTTTGATCATTATCTGTTGAATAATGCTCTATTCTCAGGTATTTATAAAGATCGTTAATTCTTAGATACCAGGCCTTTATTTTTTACTATAATATTTTATTTTCCCCGCTTACATTTTAAAACATTTTTTAAAACATTTTTTAAAAAGTTTTGAGTTTCAAATTATATCCCTCCCTTCCTACCCTCCCTGCTCCCTGAGATGGCAAGCAATCTGATATAGTTTATACATGTGCAATCATGTAAAACATTTTCATATTAGTAATTTTGTACAAGAAGACTTGATTAAAGGAAAAGGAATGCATGAAAGAAAGACGTTAAGAAAGAAAGTGAAAAACAGCATGCTTCAGTCTGTATTCAGATAGTATCAGTTTTTTCACTGGAGGTGGGTAGTATGCTTCAGCCTTAGTCTTTTGGGATCGTCTTGCATCATCGTATTGCTGAGAACAGCTGAGTCATTCACAGTTCTTCATTGTACAATATTGCTGTTACTATGTACGTTGTTCTGCTTCTGTTTGCTTCACTTTGTATCAGTTCATGCAAGTCTTCCCTGTCCGAAATCATTCTGTTTGTCATTCCTTATAGCACAATAACATTCTGTCACAATCATATACCACAGCTAGTTTAGCGATTTCCCAATTCTAGGGCATTCTCTCAATTTCCAGTCCTTAGCCACCACAAAAGGAAGCTGCTATAAATAGTTTTGTGCAAATAGATCCTTTATCTTGATGTCTTTGGGATATAGACTGGGATACCACGCCTTTATAGAGAAGTTTGTTGCAATTTTTTTCAGTGAATATGTTCCCTTCTAATTTTAACTGCATTGATTTTATTTGCATGGAAACTTTTCAATGTTATGTAATCAGAATTTACCACTTTATTTTCTGTCATCCTCTCTATTCTTTGTTTCATAAAACTGCTCTCATTTTCCGTAGTCTTGAAAGGACTCTTCTTCCTTGTTACTCTGTTTATGATATGACCTATGATAGTTATATATTAGATCTCTCTGGAGTTAATTATGGTACAAGATAAGAGAAGGTCCCAATGTAATTTCCGCCGGACTGCTTTCCCGCTTTCTCAACATTTTTGTCGAATAGTTCTTATCCCTTTAGTTGAATTTTTTGGATTTGTGGAACTTACACGTGCTAATACGCTGATGTGTTTTATTACATCAAGATCTCAAGTACCTGCTCAGTTCTACTGACTGACTTTCTGGCTTTTAATCTTTAGCAGATAATTTGGATGATTAAGGTTTTGTAGTGTACTTTGAGATTTGGTACCATTCACTTTATTTCTAGATTTCTGTTACTGTAAAGAGCAATATTACGACTGTTTTGGAATACATCGGACTCTCACTTTTGTCTTCGACTGCCTTTCGATGTGTGCCCAAGAAAGGGATCATCGGGTCAAACGCTTCTGGACATGAGTGCAAAATTCCAAATTGATTTCCTAAACTATTGGATGAACTCATGGCTTACTAATAGCAGTGTATTTCTGGGCCTGTCTTCTGACAACCCCTACACCATTGACTTCTCAGTTTTTGTCATCTTTGGTAACTTCCTGGGTATTAGGTAAAGCCTCAGAATTGTTTTAATTTGCTTATTCTTAGTGATTTGGAATATGTTTTCCTAGGGTCATAGGTAATTCACTATTCTTTTGAAAACTTTTTGTTCATATATTTTGGCTACCTGCCAATTATTGAATGACTTGACCATTCCTTTTTGTCACCCCAAACATAGAAAAAAATATAGAATGGAAAATGCTAGGTTCCAGTTTTCCCTCTGTAAAATGAGGTTATTGGATTGGATGACCTGTAATACTCTTTCCTGCTCCAAACTCTCTGTGCTCATGTACTGCTAGATGGAAGAATTGCCAGGGACCTCTTTTATTGAACTTTTAGAGACTTGCCACATCAATGAGTTAGAGAATGTTCTGAATAGATGGAGACAGAGCTCATATTATATTGAGCTTGTGTGTTTTGGGCTGAGAATAATTTAAACTTTGTGTTGAAGGAAGTCTACAAATTCTTTTCCCTGAAGAAATGTCCTATGTTAGTTTTCTCATTAAAAAAATACTTTCAGTGGAAAGCAAGGAAGGGTCCAGAGTCCAGGCCCCCCACCCCCTCCAAAGCAGTGCTCACTTTTTATGAAAAGTGCTATGACTCCATTTCTTCCAAAATAATTTGTTGCTTCCAGAACAGACACAGCTGCAGTAAAAATGTAACAAAAATATTTTCCAAAATTGGTTAAAGATACCAACTATATCTGAGGCACTAGTTTAAGTGCTGGAAAAGTTAAGTGCATATTCTTCAGCCAAGTAAACTATAGCCATTAGTCACTTTGCATCAGAACAGGGGGAAACTTTTTCTATTGAGGACCACAAAACCACAAAGTTAAATGGAGGGCTGTCCACTAGTATCATAATATATCACATGTATTAAAAATAAAAAATAGTATATCTAAATTTTACATTTTTCCCAGACTGTGCACACAGTAGGTACTTAATAACACATTCCTTGAATTGAATACATAGTACTTTTTGGTCATTATGTATTTTCACATGTGCTCTCATAAAGTAAGTAGTTCACCTACCCATTTTGCAGTTCAGAAAACTGACCTCAGAGATTGACTTGCTCAGAGTCATATACCTAAGGTAGAATATAGCTTAGCTGGGAAGTCCAACTTGCCCTCAATCTCGAAGACACAGCCTTAGCCCACTAATGGATATTGCCTCAGTAGAAGGAAATTTTAATGGAAAAAATCCCACATATCCATTTCTAAATTAAGACTAGTAAGCACAAAGTTTATTCAATAAATAAGATGAATACTACAGAAATGTAGTTCAATTTTATAGTGTGGTCAGTTGGAGTGAAATAAGGCTAGAAGAGGGAAGGTGGAGAAAGAGAAAAGCTTACTTGAAATTCAAAAACCTATTTTATTTATTAGCAACTCATGTTTTCATAGCATTTTATTCATATCATCTCATTTGACGCTCCCATTATCCCTGTGAAGTAGGTAGTGCAATTATCATAATCCCCATTTTACAGACAAGGAAACAGTCTCTGTGAAGTTAAATTATTTGCCATCATCACCAGCTGGAATTTCAAGCCCGGTCTCCTGACTTTAAATCCAGGACTCATCGACTGTATCATACTTACTTTATTTCAGTGGAGGAAGGGTGGGAGGATATTTGCCCCTTTACATGAAATAATGTGAAAATATTGTCAGGATATGTTGTAAAAAAAAGATTTTAACTCCTACTTAAATTTGGAAGAAATGTTTTGTCTTTGATGATTCTCTCCATTTTTAACAGAGAAATGTTAACTTGAAAATGGAACAATTGTTACATCTTATTTTACAGGGGAAATATTAACTCCCCTCTTGTGCTGTCTTAGAATATCACTACTTAAGGACTTAGAGTCATGTTTTTTTGTAATGATAGACATAAATATGGTGGATCATGTAAATAAAGCCAAGGGCTATGTGTAATGTTGGTTTGGAGATCCTCCCCATCTCCACTCGTGCTTTATAAGATCATTTCTCAGTAATAGTAAATTCATATTTTTGTCCCCATCTTCACTTATGTTTCCTAGAATACTTTTTTTTTGAATGACCCCAGCATAGATTGCTCCTTTGGAGATTATTTGGGACCCAGACTTTTGAGAAATGGAATGAGCTGGTTGAGGTATGGTGCTACCACCTGGCCTAGTCAATGATTGGTTTAATTGCTTTTCAGAAATACTTAGAATATCTGATAATGTATGCTTTCCAACTTGATGGGAAAGGAAGAGTCTGAAGAAAAATAACCAGGAGTGGGTTAAAAGGCAACCAGGGATTTTTTTGTTTCCCAAAATAGATACCTTAAAAAATATTAGTTCATGCTGACGAGGATGATATCTGAAAACTATGATAATTTAAAACCATGTAAGATCTAGAATTGGTACCAGATGGAATTTTAAACGTCCTAAAATGCAGCAGTTGTCCAATAAATATTTGCAACTCTTCTAGCTGCCAAGTACAGCCCGGGTGTGTGTGGGGGGGTTGTTCTATTTATCCTTGGCAAATGCTGGAGCTGGAAACATTCTGCTGTGGCAAGGGCAAATTGAACCTGGAGTTTCCAGAAAAATAAGAAAAAAAATGGTTGCACCAAATTCAGGTTAGTCTTACTCAGGGATAAGAAGATAGTAAAATTATGTTGACCAGAAATGAGTCCCAGGTATCTATCTCCTGTAAGGAGTCTTAAGAATGAGCAAAATCTGAGGGTTTTTTTAATATCTGGTGAATATTATTGTCCATGATAATAATACTAACTACCATTTATGTAGTGCTATAAGGTTTTGAATATCATTTGAAATGAAATACTATTTCATTTCACCTTTAACTCTGAGATGTAGTGCTAGTCTCATCCCCATTTGACAGATGAGGAAACTGAGGCAAACAGAGGTTAAGTCACTTGCCCAGGGTCCCATGGCTAGTAAGTGTCTGAGGTCAAATCTGAACTCAGGTCTTTCCGACCCCAGGTCCAGTGATGTATCTACTGTGCCACCCAGCTGCTTTGAGGGAGATGGTGTTGTGTAATAGAATAAGCATCAGATTAAGAATGAGAAGCTATCGGTTCTGTTCCCAGTGTCAGCAATTATTAGTTGTGTGGATGAAGGTGTGTGGTCACTTTGCATCTGTGGGTCTCAGTTTCCTCATCTCTAAACTGAGAGGAGAATTAGATCATCTTAAAGGTACCTAGTAATGATTTTGTGAAATTCTCAATTTACATACCAGTCATTAACCTAGGCTGTATGTTGTATACTGTTGGTGCATCGATTTATTTATGAAGACTTCATAGATTTCAAGATTTCAGGCTTTGATGATCAACGAACAGGTTACGTCTTCAGCCTGCTAGACACTTGTCATCCAAGGCTTTTTGATTTCTGCCCAATAAAGACAAATGGAAAGGTTGCAATCATAATGATCTCCTGGCCACAATCATGCTGTTCTCTCACCAACCCTGTATGATACCACTTCACTTTGTTTCAAATTCATTTGCAACTTGTAAAAAAATAAAACCTCTGGAAATGAAATTAGAATTAAAATTTAAAGACATGAGAAAGTTGGTCTTTGAAGCCATAAAAATCTGGGTGTGATATATTTTTGCTATGTGACCTCAGACAAGTCTCATAACCTCTCAGGGCTCTCTGAAACCCTCTAAGATTGTAAGTTTCAGGGAAGACGCAAATCTGAATTGGTGGAGGTACCCTAAAGCAGACCTTCAGTTGGGAGTTTCCTGTGCCCAGAAGTCACAGGTCCAGCCTCTATCCATATCAAGGGAAAGGAAGAATAATGACTGATAGTGGGATTATTTTCATCAGGTATTTTCCCCTCTCCAATAAAAATAGGTAAGATTGTATTCACATAAATATGTTCATACATATCATATGTTTATACCTACATGTGTCTCCATCTCAAATAGTTTAATATTTCCATTTATAAGTGTTTCTACAGTACTTTAAGATTTGCCAATGTACTTACAAATATCTTAGTTCATCCTCACAACAACCTTAGGAGGTAAAGGTTACTATCTACATTTAAAAGATGAGAAAACAGACAGGCAGTGACTGGGTCACACAGTAAGTCCCTGGAGACTAGATTTGAAAGCAGCTTTTCCTGACTCCTGGTCCAACATTCACTTCATCGTGTGGTTACTTCTTTTGCCCCAGATGGATAAACTAAATAAGATTTGCTAATGGAACTGTGCTGAGATGCAGGTTGGATTCTTCAGTTAGAAGGTGTTTTACTGTAGCTCTTTTGACATATCAGATTCTCAATATTTTGTCGAAAGAAAATGAAATACAGGAAGGACCCCCAAATGTACCTTTTGCTAAACTAGTCCATCTCTGAAGTTGGATATTGTCCTTTAGTTCTGAGGATTATGGGCTTTTCTTTTGATCTCTTGCTACTTGCTAACACCCACATTCTGCCTTTTAATTCTCATCATCCAACTTAGGTCACCCTCTTCTGTCGGAGTTCTTAGATTAAAACAATGTAACAGATGTCTGAGACTGAATTCTAATTAAGCCATTCTGCTACATTTGGGAATCAAGAAATTCGAGATGCATTAGCAGGTTTTTTTTTGGGGGGGGGAAGAGGGTTTAGCTTATTTAAAAAAATATTTGATAACTTTTAATTTAATTGTTTTTCTTTGTGACCGTATGTATCTTATGCATTTAAAAACATTTGGAAAAGGGATCTATCAGCTTCGCTAGACTTGCAAAAGGGCCCATGACAAAAAAAAGATTAATTTTTTTGCACTATAGTAATGAACTTGTGTCCTAATTTAGAGTAATCAGACCCTAAAGTAGATTTTAGCTGTCAAACAATTTGCTTGTTCAATTGACCAGTCGCTAAGTTCCCACCACTTTGTCAGGAGGTTGCTCATGGAAGGGGTGACTTTGACGATGATGGAATGCCCTGCTGTAGTTTTTGCTGGGAGAATACTTCCTGACTCAGATGTTTCTGCTAACTCAGAGTTCAATAGCTCTTGACAGAGCTGTGCCTCTGATTTACCAAACTCACAGAACTGTAAGATAACCATGATTTAATTTCTCTACCAACTTTTCTTTCAACAGCCCTCAAAATAAGCACTTTTTTTTTTAGCGACTAAAGGGGCAGACAACTGGAAAATCTGGCCATCTGGATGGCTCAGTGACCTTTGCTTCTTTCTAATGTGCAGTGAAGTATCACACAATTTCTAGTGATTTTTGCTACCATGTTGGAGCAAAAAGCACAAAAATGAGAAGTAGCAATTGTGAAATTATACCAGATGATCCACTTTCCTTAACAAGTGTTGAATTTGTAGCTGGCTCAATAGAAAAGTAAGAGCACATGGCCCTTTGTCTCTCAGATACTATGATGTCTAGAAATGGAAAGAGAATTTAAAAAGTTGACTCCCATCACTAATTGCTTTTTCCCAACCCTTAGAATTATAGATTATTAAAGCTAGAAGGAACATGAAAGGCTATGTAGTCCAATCCCTTCATTTGACAGCCGAGGATAGCTGAAGCTCAGAAAAGTTACATGACTAGTGACATGACTAATTAATATCAAAACTAGGACTTGAACCCACCCAGGTGTCCTAGTTGAACATTTTTTCAATTGGACCAGAAGTTGGGTGTGACCAAGAAGAGTTGAATGGAGATTGTAGGTGGAACATGAGAAACCAGAAATGAGCCATTGGGATTCTGAATTTGTTTGCTCCTATATATATCATATGTATATATTTTTTCAAGAAATGAAATGAATGAAATTTTCAACAACATTTTATTTAATTGGAATATTAAGAAATAGTATCTTCGATATGATTTGCATCATTTGTGATGCAAAAGTTGGTGCACTTTGCAAGATTCACGTGAACTCAATTCAATAACTCCCCATTGCCGTCAGTTTTAGCACATTCACTCTTTATGCATTCAATCAAGTGTTGCATCTGTGATTTTCATTGAGCACGCCTTCTTCTTTAGCATACCCCAGAAAAAGAGTCAAGGGGGCTAAGGTCTGTTAATATTCCAAATATTTCAAAACATGCATTTTTCCTATGTGTCCAGACTTTAGGGATACCATATATGTATATATATATAGATATAGATATATATAGATATATAGATATATATGTATACACACATACATATACATACATATATATGTATATACACATATATCTCCTTGCTCCTATATATCATCTATCCAAGTTAGGAATTCCATCCAACTGAACACATGTATTGTGTGGGCCCTCCTTAGACACAACCCTAATTAGAAAAAAAAACCCAAATGTTTAGCTAACAAAGAGATGCAATCATAGGACACAAGAATCTCTGATTATCATGTGCACTCAGACACTCTTGATGGAAAAGATATAATACCTGTAATTCAGTGTACAGTATTGAAGATGTCCCAGCTTGGCTCTGCTTCTTAATACCTATGTGATCTTGGACAAATTGTGTAACCTTCCTGGGGCTGAATTTCCTTGTCTTTAAAATGAGTTCAACTAGATGACCCCTAAGTCAAACAAGGAGTATTTATTAAGAACTTGTTTATAATAAATAACTGTTCTAGGTGCTAGGGATATACTTTTTAGGAATTATCTTTTAATAGAAGAAGCAACAAGTACATATAGCAAATGTATACAGCATAAAGTGAATAAATGCAAATACAGAGATATATTTATACATTATATTTATATATGATAAAAATAAATATATATTTCACTACTTGTGTACATGATATATCTATACTCATGTGTATATATTTATAGAGTGGTATATATTTATGTGTTACATATCTACATATATGTGTATGTATGTATATGTGTGTGTATATACTCAAAAACACACACACACAAGTAGTGAAATACAAGGTAGTAGGAGAGGTAGTGCATTAGCAATGGAGATGGGTTGGGGGAGATCTGGAAAGGCTTCATACAGAAGATGGTGCATGAGGTGTATTGTAAAGGAAGAGAGGGACTCTATGAAGTGGAGGTAAGGAGGGATTGCAATCCAGGCATGATTATGGGAGATGGAGTATCCTGAATGAGGAAAAGAGAGAATTCCAATTTGGCTGGATTGTAGTGTGAGATGAGAGTAACATCCAGTGAGGCTGATAAGGAAGGTTGGGGCCAGGTTGTGCAGGAATTTCAACACTAAACAGAGAAGTTCACATTTTATTCTAGAGGCAATAGGAAATAACTGGAGTTGGCTGAAGAAGTCCTTTCTAGTTCCAAACCTCACTTATTGGGGTGTATTTCTTTGTGCGTTTAGATTCAACTGGATTATACTTCAGCTCTGTATATCCAAAATTCCCTTCCCCAAGCTTACTATAAAACAAGGGGAGCAGGGAGTGGGGAGCTATGGCCCCCCTCCCATCAGCAGAATCTTACTGTTTTTTCCTCTCTACTACTTCCCAAACTACTAGGCCTATGACAGTCTCTCTCCATCCATGTATCTGTCTCTCTATTTCTAATCTATCTAATCTATCGTTTGTTCTGCTGGGTTTTAAGTTCACTAAGGATAGAGACTATATCTATTGCTGGAGTGGAAAGAATGCTGGTTTCAGAGAACCTGGCTTTGAATCTTGTTTCTGACGATCACTACCTTTGGGACTTTGAGCAAATCAGTTAACATTGTTGAGTCTCTGTTTCCTCATCAGCAAAATAGGGAGATTGTATTATCTCTGATGTCCCTTTTCTTCCATCTCTCAAACCCCATGATCTATGTGTGACTGGCACCTCAGCCCTTCCTGCTCATGTCTTCTCCACCTCCCCTGCCCTGTACACTGTCTTTCCCCGTGGAAGGGTTCTTAACCTTTTTTGTGTCATAGACCACATTGGAGGTCTAATGAAGCACATGGACTCCTTTTCAGAATAATATTTTTAAGTGCACAAAATAAAATATGTAGTATTACAAAGGAAATCAACTATATTGAAATAGTTATAAAATATTTTTAAATATCAAGTTCATGGTCCCCAAGGTAAGAACCCCTGCCTTATGCCTAGGCCAGTGTCATGCACACAAATGCTCAATTGTTTCCTGGGGATATATAATGACTACAACTACCTGAAAGAAAAGAAATGTGCATAGAAATGCAAAGCTGAATGAATAAATGGAGTGGGAAAAGATAAGAGCAGCTAAAGAAGCTATTATGGATATGTTGTACATAAAAATTAATTTTAAAATATAAATAAATATTACATATGTTTATATGATGGTGGTGGTGGTGAAATACTGGATGAATTATTTTAAAATGAATTTGCATAAGAGGGAAGGAAAAGACAATTGTCTTTTATATTATCTGTGTTAATGGAATTACTGTTTCTATGGATAATCAAAACTTGGCTGTATACATTTATATCATGATGCTATAGCAGACTAAATCCAAGGTTAGATGCTACATTAGAGGAAGAATGTAGGTAAATAAAAACAAACAAGTATCTTTCTAGGCGCAGTGGAAAGATCCATTTTAACCTTTGAGTTATAGAATCTGAATTCAAATTCTAGCTTGGCCAGAATTTACTACTTGTGAGACCTTGTGTCACTTAACTTCTACGATCCTTACTTTCCTCATCTGTAAAAGAGGAGGTTGTCTTAGATGGCTTCTTGAGCTATTAGCATGATCATTTTAGAGTTAGAAATGAGCTCAGGGACCATCTGGTTACCACAGTTATAGACTTGGTACTTGAAGAGACCTTGGAAATCATCTAATGTAGAGGTGTCAAACTCATGGCCTTTTAGTCTCATCACCCACAAAACTCCAGAGTGCAACCTGAACCCAATTAAAGTGTAATTGAGAAATGTTGAACAAAATTAAAATCCAACTTAACATAGACAATGTTAATTTGTATTTGTCTAAGTCAATATTAGGCGCGCAGAGATCTGTTTCTACTGGAGTTTGACACTACTGATTTAGTCCAATCCACTCATTTGTAGATGAGCAAACTGAGATCTGGGTGGGTAGGTAGCACAGTAGATAGAGTGCCTGGCCTGAAGTTAGAAAGATTCATCTTCCTGAGTTCAAATTTGACCTCAGACACTCACTGTGTGACTTTGGGCAAATTGTTTAACCCTGTTTGCCTCAGTTCCTCATCTGTAAAATGAGCTGGAGAACAAAATGGCAAACCACTCTAGTCTCTTTGCCAAAAAACAAACAAAACAACCAAATAGGCTCAAGAGGAGTCAGACATGAGTGGAAATTAACTCACAACAACAATAACAAATTGAGGTCTATACTCGAGGACTCCATTGCTTTTATGAAAGCATAAAATTTTGTTTTCTGAAAAAAAATATTTTTTTGCTTCTTCTTTAAACAATGGAGATATTTAATAGGAAATATACCTCCATATACTTGTAGGGTATGAAATGGAAAACTCCATGACTTTATTACACACACGGCAAATCCCACGGCTCCGAACTCAGGTGGAATCAAGTTACAGGGCCTTCTTAGGAAAATCACTTCAGTTCTTTCTCTCTGTCTAAGAAATAGAAGGCATGCTGAATCCAAAACTTTTTTTCCCTTTAAAGTATTCACAGTCTACCACATGCCTTGGATTTCATTAAATTGGCTCTCATCCTGAAGAATAACATTTCACCAGGTGTCAGGGCTTGCTCATTTTTATAGGGAAAATAAAATCTGGCAGTCAACAGCGACTGCTTTGGTTATAGGACTGCCCTGAGAATGTGAGCACTTTCAGGAGTCCTACAAAGGGATCATTTAAGGCATGTGCAGCATGTCTCACATAAGCCCTAGAAAACTTAATGGGGTCTATCCTGATTGCGTAGCTTCCTCCGAAGGGTTTAGGGGAAATGGGGAGTATTTTTAGTGGCATGATGATTGGTTAAAGGTGGGGGCAGTATTTTGTGTCTTACTGGAGCCAAGTATTTTTAACATGAAATGGTGCAATATAACCAAGCATGTTTGTCCTGAGGGAAGTGACTGGATCCTTTGGGAATATTGATGTAATGGTTAAGAGACAACTGCGGTTTGGGGACAATCAAATCTAATGATTACCTCAGATGTGAATATGGCTGTTAAGTCATTCTGTTCACAAAATGACCATTTTGGTTTTGTTTATGGTATAGTGTGCCCATCTAAATTGTTGGTGAACCCCTTTTCTTTCATATAGGAATGTGGAGAAGTCATAAAAAAGAGAATAGAAGCTATTAGGGAAAAGAAAACTTCAATCAAGGTACTATTCAGCAAAGACGCAAGCTTATTAAGACAGACTTGACTGAAGAAAGGTAATCTGTTGCTGGAAGGAAGCATTCTGATACCACCATCTGTCCAGGGTGAGACAGTGGGGCTTATAGTCCAAGACCAAAGAAGAAAGAAGAAAAACAGGATTTTGCTTATTGTGTATACCATGTATTTCCAGTTTCCTGAAGCAAAATCCAGTCACATTTCCTATGAAGAAAAATACAGTATTCTTTTAATGAAATTCTTCAGTTATGTCTCTGTGTACACCACAGCCCGGGATTTAATGAGACTGACTACAGAAATCATTCTTTGCCTTGACATTTATCTCATCCAGGGTGTCATTTAGGAACATTAAAATATGACTTGTGTCTTGGTCTCTGCAGCAAAAGTAAATGGCCCTTCAGCATCTCTGAAACTCACTCAGGCTCACAACACCCCAAATGCAGAATGGGGATTGACAGAAAAAACCTACAGCCAAGCCCAAAGTAACCAAATAAATTCCCCCTCCTTCTCTAGGGGCTTGTACTTCTGTCAGGGACTACTATCCTAGGGTTAATGCCCCATCCTTGACCACCCAAAAGAAGACAGCATTTGGAGTTGCTAGAGAACTGAACCATCAGTTTCGATGTTTTTTTGTTTCCCCAATTCCTCAATTAATTAATTGTTGTGGGTTTGCATTTCTGCAGCCCCATTACTTGCCCTAGGAAATCTTTACATCTTAATTCTTCTCCTGGACCAGATGGTTTCCCGAAGGGGCCTCACATGTCAGCAACTGAGGCAGAGTCATCTATTTTCATGTTCAGCTCGGGCTCTCTTGATGTCTCCTATTCCCTCTTTCAAAGTACTGGCTCAAAGATGTAGCCCAGATATCCTGAAACTAGTTTTGAAACAATTATTCTCATCCTTAATGTTGCATAAATGGGCTGAGTCAGGGAAGTATATCATCAAAGCCAGAACTCAGTCTCAAATAAGACGTAAATGGGGATATTGATGCCACATATAGGGAAACTTCAATGCCAGAATAAAAACTTTCTTGGTTAACTCTGTTAAGTTTGATTCTTGTGGACATCATCTCCATATCACAGTGCATTTGGATCAGCGACGTAAAGATTCATGGGGAAAAGAAAAACAGAGGTAGTGGGGAGAACAGTTAGGTTAATCACTAATTTTCTATCTTTAAAACTCAGACTTCATTTCTCATTCTCTTTCTTGACTTGATTTCTGAATTTGGTAGAGGCCAAATTTTCTTTTCTCCTGGTGCTTTCGCTCCTTCTTTTGTTCTGATTCCATCTCTATTCTTCCATGTCCCAGAGATTCTTTGACCTTTTCTTTGGTTGTTGGGACTAAAGGATAGGTCAAAGAAAACACAGTAAATAAATGAAAGTGAAAATGAAAGAAAGTATTGAGCTAGGTATAGTGGTACACAGCTCTAATCCTTGTAGCTAACCAGATGTCTACTCTAAATCTGGCACCATATGGGGAACTCCTGAGAGGGAGGGTGAGAGACAGCACCATGCTGCCCAAGGAGTCCAAGTGGGAAACAGAGATGGCCAAAACTTCCAAGCCAATCAGTAGTGGGATTGGGCCTGCGAGTGGCCACTACACTTTCTGCCTGAGACAGAAGGCCCAATCTCAAAAAATTAATTGATTGAAAATTTAAAATAAAAATAAAAATGGTGGACTCTGGTTCTAGTAGTGCATTCCATTCAGTTTTGTCAAGCTTGATCTTGAATCTGGTAAGGCATGGACGGATGTGGACACCTTTATCTGGGAGCACTAGCAGAAGAATTATACATAGACTTGAGAGTTAACAAAGGGAAAAGCCTTTCTTCAGGCATTGAAGAAATCTCATGGGATAAAATACCTTTTACCTGGCTCTGAGAATAAAAGCAGTAATGCCTTTTTATCACTTTCTTCTTAATAGTCTGGCATGCCTCAGATTTTCAGGTTACCTTCAAAGAGATTAGTTTGACCCTATTTGGAGGGAGATAAACAACAGGTCTAATTGCCTTTTTATAAAATTTTAAATTATTAAAGACCTCACCAGTTTTAGTCATAAGATCCTATGTTCAGAAATTACAAACAGAATGGAGAAAAGAAATGAATTTCAGAAGACTCATCATGTGCCCATTTACTGATTTTTAATGAATTCCAACTTTTAATAGAAAGGGAAGAGACACGATCTCTTACATAGCAGTGTGGATTATTTGTCTTAAAAGAGCATAGTACACTTCAGGGGTTGACGCACTACTGAATTCAACAAAATTCTTTGTTTCTCTGCATTGTTACCCGTTTCCCTCTTACTCAGATATCCCTGCTATATTCTAAAGGTAATCTGCCAGTGATATGGTGTTCACTGATCATATTATCCTCCCCATTGTCAGGGCTGGTTCTGGAGATATGATGGGAAAAGTAGTTTGAATGCAAGCAAAGCACCAGGGAAATATAGTCCAGTGACTCAGTACAACTATCTCATGATTTTAGACAGCATGGCGAGACTATGAGGCCTAGGAAGGTTGAACTAGGGTCTGCAGTTTTGTGAAATGTTGAAAGGACACTGTAGTGATGAGAGCCAAGAAGGGGAGGTGGACTGCAGTAGCAGTAGTTGATGGCATTGGGTGTACCCAGGTTCCACTGCAGTGACTAGAATCTTTGTCCACTAGAGGCAGAGATTACAGAAATAATTAGAATGGAAAAATATGCTTGATCATTACAGAACTCTCTGTTGGCTGAGAATCTAGGTGTCCTTTTCCTTTCTGTCCCCAGAGATTGAGATTTAAATCCAAAGTTTCCTGATTCTATTTTAAACTGTTCTTTACTGTTTCAATGACATTTTAAAGCCTGGTTTCTCTAGAACAAAAGAAGAGATCGATCTAAATTGTTTTGAGAGGATGTGTTTAATTGGGGGTAGAGCACATGGGTGTGGCAAGGTCCAGAATAAAGGTGTCAAATACATGATCAGTTGGCCTCGTGTGTCCACAAACCAGATTAAAATATAATCTTGAAATATTTAAGAAAATAATTAAAGATACAATAAAACATGAATAACATATGTTATAACTCAGTCAATATGTGGCTGTGAGGGATCCTTGTGTATGGATTAGTGGCCCTCATTTCTATTTGAGTTTGATATCATTGCTTTACAATTTACACGTACTTCACAGAATATCATTGGCTGAATAGGATCCTTTCCAGTTTGTAATTTGCATGCTGCCTGGGGGGATAATGAACTTTTAGGGGGCATTTTATTAATAATTTGGACAACTCCATGAACTCTGCAGCACTTTCTCCCTTTTCTCCCCCGACAGTGTTCCTCTCAATTGGTTCCTTTCAATATGCCTACAAATATGCTCAGGTCTTCCCAAATCTAAGAACAATAAAAAACAAACAAACAAACAAACTAAAAGCCCTAATCATATTTCTCTCCTCACTATCAAACATCTTAAGTAAGTAATTTATACCCAAAGTTCTTTACCAAACACTCTCTCCTCTATCCCTTGTTTCATCACTCTGATGAAACAGCTCACTCAGAGTTCACCAGTGTTCTCCTAATTGCCCCTTTTAAATTCTTGTATTCCTTCACTTCTCTGCAACATTCAACACTGTAACCTATTATTTACTTCCTTGGCTTCACACAGTCTACACTTTCCTGTACTAGGTGCTTTTCTTCTTCTTAATTCCTATTACTGGGTCTTCCCAAGGCCCTATCTTTGACCCTCCTTTTCTCCATTCTTTCTTTCTTTCTTTCTTTCTTTCTTTCTTTCTTTCTTTCTTTCTTTCTTTCTTTCTTTCTTTCTTTCTTTCTTTCTTTCTTTCTTTCTCTTCTCTTTCTTTCCTTCCTTCCTTCCTTCCTTCCTTCCTTCCTTCCTTCCTTCCTTCCTTTCTTTCTTTCTTTCTCTCCTTCCTTCCTCCCTTCGTCCTTCCTTTCTTTCCTGCTTCCTTCCCTCCCTCCTTCCTTCCTTCCGTCCTTTCTTCCTTCCTTCCTTCCTTCCTTCCTTCCTTCCTTCCCTCCTTCCTTCCTTCCTTCCTTCCTTTCTCTCTCTTCCTTCCTTCCTTCCTTTCTCTCTCTTTCTTTCCTTCTCTCTCTCTCTCTCTCTTTCTTTCTTTCTCTCTTTCTCTTTCTTTCCTTCCTTCCTTTCTTTCTTTCTTTCTTTCTTTCTTTCTTTCTTTCTTTCTTTCTTTCTTTCTTTCTTTCTTTCTTTCTTTCTTCTTCTTTCCTGCTCTTCTCTTCTTTTCTTTCTTTCTTTCTTCTTTCTGCTTCTTTCTTCCTTCCTTCCTTCTTCTTTCTCCTTCTTCCTCCTTCCTCCTTCTTTCCTTCCTCCTTCCTTCCTTCTTCCTTCCTTCTTCCTTCCTGCCTTTCTCTCTCTTCCTTCCTTCCTTCTCCTCTTCTTCTTTCTTTCTTTCTTCTTTCTTCTTCTTTCTTTCTTTCTTTCTTCTTCTTTTCTCTTCCTTCCCTCCTCCCTCCTTTCTACCTTTCTTTCTTCTTTCCTTCCTTCCTACCTCTCTCCTGTTTTCTCTCCTTCCCCAGACCTTTCTCATGCATGAACTTCAGACAATACCTTTCTAAAAGGATGTCCCGGTGCCACCTCAAACCCAACATATTAAAAATGAATCTTTCTCCTTAAACCTGTTCCTCCTTCTGACTGTGTTATTTCTGTCAGTGGCACCACCATTCACAAAGTCTCCACTGAGTGTGGATATTATTTTTGACCCCTACCCAACCCTCACCTTTCATATCCGCAGAACAAGCCGTGTAAATTCTGCTTCCATGGCATTTTCCACATATGTTCCCTCCTCTTTGTTTCCCACTGCTTCCACCTCTTTGAGGCAGCCAGGTAGCACAGAGGACAGCTTACATTTACATACATAAACAAAGCAGCTTAGGTGGCACAGTGGATAGAGTGCTGAACTAAGAAAATTCTAGTTCAAATTCAGGCTCAGACGTGCACTAGCTGTGTGATCCTGGGCAAGTCACTTAACCTCACCTGCCTCAGTTTCCTCAACTGTAACATGAGGCTAATAAAGTGTGCATAACTCCCAGTGTGTTGTGAAGATCAGAAGAGATATCTGCAAAGCACTTAGCATAGTGCCTGGTACACAGTAGGTACTTAATAAATGCTTGTTTCCTTCCTTCCTTCTTTGGATAATCTTAAAGACCAGGATTCCATTGGAAATTCTTTCAGTCACTGAGCAGTAGCTGATTAAAATTTTTACAAAGTTCAAAAATCTGCTAGAATAATATATAGCCCAAGATGGTGGTGGTGTTGAAATTTAATAAGGAACATATAATATTTTAAAATTGAATAATTAACCTTTTGATTTTTTAAAGTTTGTAGCATTTATTCTTCTGAACTTATTAAAGCTTAAAGCACATCATTAAGACTTTTAGGACACTCTGTATATCTCATATCCTGCCATCCAGGACAGAGAGATCCCTTTTTCTCCATATTTTAGTAATGTTACAGTGGTGTGGTGTTTTTGGTTTTTTAAAAAAAAACATACAAATTTGATAGCTTGTATTCTAATCTCATTTCAACAGTCTGTAATGCTCAGGTAAAAACATGCCATAGGTTTCCTGGGGGCAACTTCACTGTCATTTTTTTAAAGCCTTGTAAATGACAGGTGGATGGGTGGAGTGGTATATGAACTCACCGTATTAGGGAAGACAGACAAAGGAGGGCGGATCACAATTAATTTTGTATGATCCTCACTGCTTAGGCAATTTAGAAATGACTTCATTTACTTTTAAGTGGCTATGGGGGGGAGGGGGACTGTAAATTTACAATAAAGCAGGATGCCTGTAGGTAATTTTAGGAATTTTAAGGTGTGTACTAAATCGCTTTGCTTAGTAAATATAATTCCATCTTGTATGTGCCATATTCTCCTCCATGAATACTGTTGAGTGATTTGGGGGCCAGGAAAGTAGTTTGGGAAAATTAATACTTGTGAAAAAAAATGAAAATAGTGAGAAATGAAGTATTGCTTTGAATGATGGGAACTCCTCCTCCACCCCTGGCTAAGTCAGAAAAAGAATCACAGAATTTCAGAGCTTAAAACAATCTTGAAGGTTACCTCTCTAGTGAATTCAACCCCTTTCCCAATGGTTGAATGCCTTCTACCTAACGCACCACAGACCAGTGGCTGTCTGGTTTCTAAACACGTCCAATAAAGGGGAAGCCTCAGCTTAGTTGCCTAAATGACTCCCTCTTCTTTTTTTCTGGGAAGCTGGATCACAACTTTCAAAGATTGGGTGCAATATAGGGTCCACTCCTCTTACCCAGCCTCCTCAAACTGGCTTTATTCGCCCGGGGAGACTCCAAATTTTAGAAGTGGAAAGTGAGCAGGTTTGAAAATCTGGAGGGCCCCTGTCCGAGCAGCTTAAATGGAACATATGGTAACAGACAGATGCTCTGAGTAGGTCAGCTTGGGATGGGAAGGGGGTTGGGGCAGAAAGGGGATATCCCTGCCACGGACCTACATAGATTTTAGCTGAAATGACATTAAAGAAAGGGCATTAACATCTGCTTTGCCACTGAACTCTAGGGACCATGAGAATCTTTCATCTAACTTGTCGCTGAAAACTTCCATATGTGTTGTCTCTTCCGTTAGAACGTGAGCTTTCCTTGAGAGGAGGAACTGTCTTAAATTTCTATTTGTTTCCCCAGTGCTTGGATAGCGTTTTTCAAGGGGTAAATGCTTAGTAAATATTTTATTCATTTATTTATTCATAGAGAGTAGCAAGATATATGTTCCAGGAATAATGACACTGATGTTCACTGACATTTCTACGATACTGTGGTTACTAAGTGCCTGTCACACATTATCATCTGTTGAAGAAAATGGAGATGCTTAGCCTAGAGAAGACAGGATAGCTATCTTCAAATATTTTGAAAGGCTGTCATGTAAAAGAGGAAGCAATACTTCAGGCCCTCCTTACCTCCTGCCTGGACTCTTGCAATAACCTCCTAAATAGTCTTTCTGCCTGCCTCGTCCATTCATCTTCACAGCTGCCAAAAGGATATTCCTAAATTCCAGGAATTTTGACCACGTCCCTCCCCTGCTCAACAAACTCCAATGGGTCCTTTTTGCTTCTAGATTAAAATACAGATTACTCTGTTTGGCATTTTAAGTCCTTTACTACCTGCTTCCAACATAATTTTCCAGGCTTATAATACATGAATCTTCTTCATATACTCTTAGGTCCAACCAAACTGACATCTTTACTGTTCCCCATACATGATTTTCCATCTCCCATCTCCACGCTTTTGCTCAGGCTATTTCCATTACTAGCATGTACCCTGTTCACACTCTTAGAATCCCTAGTCTGCTTTAAAGCCCAGATCAGATCCCATCTCCTACCTGAAGTTTTTCCTGATCCTCCAAACTGTGAATTGTCTCCCTTAAAAATCACCTTATATATTTATATACATCATTACCCCCAATAGAATGTAAGCTCCTCGAGGGCAGGGTCTATTTCGTTTTTGTCTTTGTACCCCAAGCATCTAGCATTGTGCTTGGGATGTAGTAGGTGTTTAATAAATACTTATTGATTTTGCTTATTGATTGATTAGTTTGCTAGGTCCCAGAGGGCAGAGCGAGGAGCAGTACCTCCTAGGTACAAGTAGGGAGATTTTGGCTCAGTGTAAGGAAAAAACCTCCTAGAAATTCTGCCTTCCAGAAATGCGTATTGGGATGGGCCCAAGAGGACATCAAGCAGAAGATGAATGCCTACCAGTCAGGGGCTAAATAAGTGTTTTATGGATAGTCAAGCCATGTTGTGAAAGGGATTCCAACATTGGGTAGGGGATTACTTCTGGTCCATTATAATTGTAACAAATTATAATAATAATAAATATTATTATCCACATTTTCTAGAAGATGGTCATTGCAATGGTCCAGACAGGAGGTAAGGAGCACCTGAAGTAGTCTATTTCCTCTTTCATGTGATAGAAGAAAGAAGGTCAGAGAACTGAACAAGAACACATAGCTACTAAGTGGCAGAGCTTTGACTCAAACTGTTGTTGTCTTTCACCATAGAAAGAAATGGAGAGGAATAGAATTTTTTTGGGGGGGGGAAGGGTTTAATTACTATTCAGATTTAAGTGAGCATAGGCATTGACCACATTTTTTAAGTTTAATTTTTTTCAATTAATAAGCATTTGTTTTCCTTCTTTCCTTCCTACTTCTTCCCTCTCTCAACAATCAAATAACAACAAACTCCTCATAACAAATAGTCATAATCAAGCAAAGTGAATTCCCACAATGGTTGGGTCCAAAAATGTTATGTGTCATTCTGCATTTTGAATCTATCAGTTCTCTGACAAAAAGGTGGTTAGCATAATTCATTTTCAGTCTTCTGGAACCGTGGTTTGCAATGGCATGGATTAGAATCCTCAAGTTTTTCGAAGTTGTGTTTCTTTTGCATAAATCATTCTGGCTCTGTTCAGCTGAGTTCATACAAGTCTTCCCAATTTCTCTGAAACTATCCATTTCTTATGGTGCAATAATATTCTATTACATTTGCATGCCATACCTTTAGCTATTTTGTGTTAGGTGGCCACATCTCCATCCCCTTAGTTTCTAGGGTTTTTTTGCTACTATAAATAGATCTACTAATAATATACTCATACATATCGGTTCCTTCCCTCTTTCATTGATCTCTTGGGAGTATAGGCCTAGTAGTGGTATGGTTGGGTCAAAGGGTGTTCACGGATTACTAACTTAAAGGGCACAGTTCCAAATCACTCTTCAGAAAGGGTAGATCAAATTACAGCTCCATCAATAGCACATCTGTGTGCCTGTTTTCCTATAGCTACTCCAACAATTGTCATTTTCCCTTTTTGTCATCTTATTGGGTATGAGATAGGACCTCTGAGTTACTTTAATTTGCATTTCTCTAGTGATTTGAAGCATTTATCTCATTGGTATGACTATTGATAGCTAAGATGTCTTCCTTTGAAAACTTCCTGTTTATATCTTTTAACCATTTCTCTCTTGAGGTATGCCTGGTCATGTCTTTGTGAAAGGCCAAGCACCCAATAAAATCATTTCTTCAGGTCTATATATCTAGATTACGCCAAGTGAAGCACAAAACAATAGTCATGAGGTAGAGGCTTAGCTATCACTTGTCAATGAATTATTGCACTTTGCACAAACTTTGTTGATTCATTCAGAAGTTTAGCAACTGAACTAATTTGAAAGGGACGTTTTCCTGTTTGTAACTTGCTCTACTTAAGCAAGCCATTGAATTGACTTTTCTGGCCTGTGGACTCAGCAGCAATGGGGGTAAAGTGTTTTATGGTTAGACTTTGATCTATAGCCTCTCTTTTAAAAAAATGGGGAAAGTGCATCAAATCAGTGGCTTTTTTTTTCAGACATTCCTGAAAGCAAGACAAAACAAAGTGGAGCCTGGTGTGATTACATGGTGACGGTTAGAAAGGCAGAGGGGCTTGTGTGTTGTTTATTGAATGAAAAGTTAATGTTTAGTAGAAAATGACCAAACTAGAGTGATATCTGGAGGCAGCCCTAAAAGTCTGATGTTGAAGCTTTCTGCTATCTTCTGCTCATCATCAGGCATGAGATTTTTTTTTTTTTTTAGAAATTAACATTTCACTAAGAATGATTTCTTCTCCCCCACTTTAAAAAGATGGGGAATTATGGGTGTGGAATATTACATGCACTGTCAGACACAATTGATGGGTTGATTGATTTTTACTGAACTTCTCTCTTTGTTCTTGTTATAAGGGATGGCTTTCTGGATAGAGGAAAAGGGAGAGATATATTTAGAAATGAATGTGATGTGATATAAAAAAATGACAGAATTTTTTAAAAGAAAAAGTAAAATTTAGTTTTTAAAAGAATAGTAAAAAATACATGACCCAACACTGAAATTTATCTTAGGAATCCAAGCACATTTACTTCTTTGAACCCAGTGGATAGGAACAGTGAAGGCAGATTTGTATATTATCAGACTTGAAGCCGTCAGGACCTCAGGACTGCGTTTCCCTTTCTCAGTGGAAAACAGATACCAAGGTATGGATTAGGAATCAGTAGATAAAGTTAGACAGACTGGAATCATCAGAGTATTAGTACAATAGGAAAGCAGGATGGAGGAAACTCAAGATACAGGAAGTAGCCAGGGTACTTGCATCCAGAGGTCCCCAGCTGCTCTCACTTTGCCAGAAGGTTGTAATCAGATGGTACATAAAGGCCACAGAGCAATCAACCCCATTGGTGTCAGTTCCTTTGATCTTTAGGTTGGCCATGTAAGGAGAGTGAGCAATATTTTATGAAGGTAACAAAGGTCTGGAGAACTAATCAGTTCTCTCTTCCTCTCACCTCTCGCTCTTCCCTCTCCCCACCCCCCTCTAACCCCCGCCCCAACAAACACACACGTTTGGGAATTTCCAAAGTTTTCTTTTCTTTTTTTTTTTCCTTTTGTGTTATTATTATGCCTTGTATCAAAGCATCTCCCCTGAAGGACTCTGGGAGAGCATGTACTATGTGTATCCTTTGTTTTTCTCTCTCCACCCAACACACAGCTGGTCTAGTGTATCTACTATCTCATCAAGTAACTTGGGCTTTGAGTATGGAAAATACTCCTACCCCCAAATGATCTTGGCTGTTATGAATCTATATTTTAAGATCAGAGAAAAGCTATGACCTAGGCAACTTTTTCTGAGCCACTCCCTTCCTTATGGGGTGTGCTAATGTCAGAAATCAGTGATCAGACTAGATGGGAGTCAAAAACATAGGAAAAACAGATTATGACTGGGAACGCAGTTGGTCTTAAATTCTCCAACTACTCTTCCTCCCTCTCTCTCCTTGTTGGTGGTCAATAATCAGGACTTGCTTTGACCTAGGTCATCAAGCCAGCAGAGAAGTACTCGCTAACCAAGGACTCACACCTAGTCGAAGAGACAGAGTAAGGGACCAAGATATCATCACTATGTTCCCTGTTTCCAAAGATACCAGAACTTGATCTGTTGTATTATGATGATGATGATGATGATGTCTGAGGCAGAATTTGAACTCAGGTCTTTCTGACTCTGAGTCCAGTGTTCCATACACTATACTCACCCAACTGCCTATGCTGCAGAGAGGGAGATTGCTTCAAGGTTGCTGGTTACTGGGATTCAATAAGGGAAGGACAAATTAGAATCTGGGTACAGGGATAGCAGAGTAAATTCGATCTCTCTAAGCTCATGGCTATCAAACTTCCTTCCCTGTATTGCTTTTCTAGGGAGAAAAAAAAATCCTAGGGTTAGAGAAAAAGTTGGAGATTGAAGTTAGTCATCCAAAGCCCCACCCATACCTGCTCTAGGGATCAAGGTCAAAAGACAAGGGCGAGAAACCAGAAAAACTCAATATAATCCATTGGGGGCTAGAGGCGTTTCAGCACGTGATTGCATGGTATTAGAGCCAGGTCTACATGCCTAGCCTTTGTTCAAACAAGACCCATGGGGCCAGATTATTTTAGACACACATGATTGGTTGCATTGACAAACTTACTTCTGTTCTGTGTGGCTGAACTCCTGGATATGCAGCTTTATACACATTGTGCAGTGGAGATTAGAATCTGGTCTGTAGTGATACTTTAACCTACTTTTGTGTGGGAATTCTGCTTTGAGGTTTCTTTGGAAAGGTTCCCTTCATACAATGTCTTAATACTCTTGCTAGTCTGATGTCAAGGTGATATAAGGTTATTCTCTAATACTTGACATATTGATAAGGGCTTATTTCATTGTTTTGGAAGAAAATCTTGGTTAGGTTCACAGAAAAATCACAGGGTTAAGAGTCAGGACACTTGGATGGTAGCCATGCTTTACTATTAACCAGTTGTATATCCTGTGGCTGATTTAGCAGTCAGGTGGCGCAGTGGATAGAATGCTGGCCCTAGAGTTAGGAAAACCTGAGTTCAAATCCAGCTTTAGACACTACTAGCTGTGTGTGATTATGGGAAAGCCTCTTAACCTCTGTCTGCCTCAGTTTCCCTAACTGTAAAATGATGATAATAATAGTGCCTACCTTCTAGGGTTGTTGTGAAGATCAAGTGAGGTAATATTTATAAAGAGTCTGGAATATATAACTACTTAATAATGCTTCCTTCATTTAACTCCACTGGGCCTATTTCCTCATTTGTAAAGTAAAAGGTTTGAACTTTATAATCTCTCAGGTCCCTCTCAATTCTAGCACTCTATGACAGTCAACATTGCATAGTGGTTAGAAAGGTGACTTTGGAGCCAGGAAGGTCCAAGTATTGTCTCTGACTCATGGGTCAACCTGAGCACATCTCTTAACTCTTCAGTGTTCTAGACCAGTGTGTCAAACCCAACTAGAAATGGGGTCACTACTCTATACCTAAGGATTTCTGTGGACCCTACATGTTGACTTATTTTTAAAATGCAATGTTATCTATGTTTTTATTCTATTTTTAAATTTATTTTGTTACATTTTAATCTGGTTCATGCCACCCTCAGAAGTGTTGTGGGCTTCAATCAGGCTACATGTTTATCACCTGTGCCTAGACAACTCTTTAAGACCTTGAGTTGCAGAGATGGTGCCAACCTGCCTCCATAGAGGGCATTTCCTAACAAGGGATGAAATCACAGATCCAGTCTTGTCTCTGTTCCACACAGAAGAATTAGGCGAGGCAGTCAGTGATGAAAGCAACAGGCCCTTTTTATTTGGCTTAAGGGAAGACATCCCTGCCCCGCCCTGCCACAAACCCACCCACCTAGGACTGAATAGAAACTACCCAAATAAACACCAGAGGGGAGACCAGGAAAGCAAAAGAAGAGTACTAGGGCAGCCTAAGGGATTTGGGACTAAAACCTCTAAATAAAGGCTGAGGTCTAAACCTTCTCCCACCTTCTCCAGGCATGCTAAGGCCAGGAAAGACAGCTCCACCCAAGGCAGCTCTCTAACCAGCCCTATCCCAATCATGACCAAATACATACCTATACACACGGGGGCCAGAACTAAAGCTATATCCATATTGATATCTATTATATCTATATTTATATCTACTATATCTATTATATCTATCTGTATCTATTATATCTATATATCTACTATATCTATATTATATCTATCTGTATCTATTATATCTATATTTATATCTACTATATCTATATCTATTATATCTATCTGTATCTATTATATCTATATTTATATCTACTATATCTATATCTATTATAGCTATATCTACTATATCTATCTATAGCTAATCTACTATATCTATAATATCTATATTTATATCTACTATATCTGTATCTCTATACCTATATATGCATACACATATGTATGTATGTATGTATGTATGTGTATATATGTATACACACACACACGCACACATACACACATATATATAGACTATAAGGAGCACCATTAGAGAGTCTTGGGAATGGAATTCTTCATGATAGGAGAAGAGAGACCATGCTGGTCTGGAAAGCAGCTGTTCCCAGGGCATGTTGCTCATGGTGACACCAAGTTCTTGCTATTCATACTCACTATGTGCTTCAGGGTAAGTGCTTTATTGAAAGTTACTCAGGAATCAGAGCCTTAAGTATTCTATGGGGTAGGGGAAGTGGGCCTCCTGATCAGGAGCATCTGATTGGTTTCCCCCTCTCTAATAGGAAATTACTGGTTTTGCAATCTGAGGTCTGGAGTTCAAAGCCCAACTTACTGCTGACTACCCTGCTTACTACCTGCATCACTTAGGACAAGTCATTTAGCCTCTCTGGGTTTCAGTTTCCTTATCTGTAAAATGAGGGGGTTGGAGTAGATGACCACTTGTCTTCCTTCCAGCCCCAAATCTATGACTTTATCTTGTTATGAAGTCATAGACTGGGAGGGAGGTACCAACTGATTAGAAAAATTGGAAGTTTCTAACTTGGAAGAATCCAAGTGGGATCAAGGCAGGGAAGAGGAAGAACAGAAGAAGAAGGAGAGAAATAGAGCCTGAGAAGGTAGAAAGTCAAGGAGAAAACTCTTGCTTTTCCCCTTGATGGAGTGGAACTGGGGCTTCCTCTTACCTATGGGCCTAGTCTCCGCTTGGCCATCTAGAGGAAGATTTTGTATTCGAGTTCACATGGGATCTTGTAGAGATGCTCCTCATACCTTGCTATGGAATCAATCAGTTATTAAACATTTAGCAAGTGTCTGCTATGCTAAGCCCTGGGGATACAAAGAAAGGCAAGAGACAGCCCCTGCCCTCAAGGAGCTTACAGTCTAATGGGGGAGATAACATAGCAAACAAGAGTAGAAAAGTGCAGAAGGTATCTGGTAAAGGAGAGCATAATGAAGTCCACAGGAGTATAGGTAGGTAAGAAATGAAAAGATGGCTAACTTATGTTTCTTCCTTAAATGGAGGTTCTGGAAGGAGGGGTTTCTGCTCTCCAGTGGGGGAGGGGAAACAGCAGCAAAAGTAAGGTTAGCCCTAGGGAAAAAAAAAACAAACATTTCTTCATCTGTAAAATAAGGATACTGATACATCTAAAAACTACTTCAGTCTTCCCAGGATGCTTTGAGTGAAGAGAAAGAAATGCTGTGGGTATCTGGGTGGAAAAGGTAGCGACAGAAACTACTCTATCTCCCCAAGGCCACCTGGTTGGCATGTGGCCAGGAACATATGGTGTCCCTGCGTCATTTGTTTCTTTGTGTTTATTCATTTCTGATGTTAGGTAGATAAGCATTGGAGACAAAATGGACCAAGTTCCAACCTTATGTTCTTTAAAAAGCTGGAAAAGGGATTTCTGGGTTATGTGACCAATAAGATGGAGAACTAGACTTCTCTGGTCCCCATAACCTCTCAAACTTCTTAAAACAAAAATAATGTGCCAAAGGTAAAGCGTTTTCAATTGTTTCCATACAGGAGCAGGAAACCTGAGACCTTGGGGCCACATGTGGCCTTCTAGGTCCTCAAGTGTGTCCCTTTGATTGAATCCAAGAAAGATTTGTTCTGTGAAATTTGGATTCTGTCAAAAGGCCTAGAGGGCTACATGTGGCCTTGAGGCAGCAGGTTCCCCACCCCCTAGGACACATAGAATGAAAAAAACCAACAAGCTCATGAACTGACACCTACCCTAAGCATCTCCTCCACTGTTCACCAAGCTTAGGAGGCTACACTAGTCAATTTAAAGACCTGATACATGGGCTTGCAACAAAGCCCATTCTCACACTCAGGCCTCCCTCTCTCTTTCCATTGCCATGGAGGTCTAGGCTCCAAGGTGTTGAAGTTTGCCCAGGCCTCTGCTCAGGCTTCAACAGCCAGACAGCCCTGGGTTATTTTGTGCTTCAAAAGATCTCTGCAGGAGAGTGGAGGAACAGGGGAAAAGGGACAGGCCATGTTTCTGGCTTAAAATAGAGCTCAGCCCTATACCCCACAGCCTCCTTCCTCCCAGAACATGAGATACCCAAACTACAGAAATCATTTCATGCCTATACATACAAACACTGCATGCTTGAATGTGACTGACTCTATTTTACCATGATTACTGCGATGAAAATACATTCAGATAGGAGATCCAGAAGGAAGTGGAAATTTTCTGGTGGTCAGGGTACTTCAGAGCAATCTCATAGGATAAATCCGTACTGACCACACCCTTTTAGACTAAGGACAAAATTGAGGACTCCCAGAAGGTAGCCAGCTGTCTGAGAACCACAGAGAGCTTGGCACTTACCTGGTGCTCCCTCTGGGGTTGGGTGGAACATTTAACTTGAGAGTGGGTGCAAGACTTCATTGTACTTGATTCTTATGGTGAATAAAATCAGGTTAGTATCTAGCAACTCTTGGTACCCAAAGAGAAACCACGCCTTATACCATCTATGAATTGTCTTGTTTGATTTTTGTTTGTTTTAGCTTGAAGTCAGTTTGTAACTCAAACTCATTCATGATCAACAAGCATTTATTAAGTACCTACTGAGTGCCAGGCATCTAACCTTAGGGGCTTAAGATTTCGTATCCTTGCTCTGGGTGTCTAAACTGTTGCCTGTTTAAAAGAAGTTAAAATTTCAGGAAATCTCTTTCCGATATGGAATCCCCAATGGTCCATATGCTCATTATATCTGAGTCATTCCCTTAGCATTTCAGGTTTTAAGATATGTCCTACAGAATGCCTTTCCTAGTCAATGCCTTTACTGCTGGTTTTTGCTAATATCTCTTGTAGTGGAAACTATCAGAGACAGACTTTAGATGGGGATTGTTTTAGGCGTGAAAAACTGAGACCACTAAGGAAACGCTTCCTCAATCTCCCTAGGCTTTATAGAAAGAATGATATATTATTATTATTTATAATAACAAAACAGAAATTAGCTAATTTACCTTTGAAAATGAAATAACCCAAGCAATAATAATCAGGGAAGAGGAAAAGGAAGGAAACAAGCATTTATTAAGTGTCTATCATGTGCCGGGCACTGTGCTAAGACCTTTACAAATATTATCTCATTGGATCCTCACAAAAAATCTAGGAGGTAGGTGCTATTATTATTCCTATTTGACAGTTTAGGAAACTGAGGCACACAGAAGTTAAGTGACTTGCCCGGGGTCATACATCTGGTAAGTATCTGAGGCTGGATTTGAACTCAGGCCTTCCAGACTCCAGACACAGTAGTCTATCCACTGTCGTGAGCAAGAATACTAAATAGAGAAAAATGTTTTTTTTCCCCCAAAACTTTTTAACTTGCTTGGGATACCTCTGCTTCGTCCTTTATCTGAGTTTTTCAGCTCTTTCAGTTAACAAAGACTTAGTTGTATTATCACCGTTCTTTACTCTTTAAAGAGCGAAGCCAGCTCAGTCTGCATCCTTGAATTCACCCGATGTGGCTAAAGAACCACCATATCTGCAAACAGAAGACTTAGGCTGGAGTCCTCCTTACTCTTCTCATTAACTCTGTGACTGTGGGCAAACTGTTTAATGTCTAAGGGTCTCATTTTTCTCATCTGCAAAATAGGGAAGCAAAACCCAGCCCATGTTTCCTCTTAGAGTAGTTATGAGAATCACAAAAGATAATGCATATTAAAAAATATTAGAGGTGGAGAGGAATGGAGATGTCATGTAGTTTAGGGTTATCTAATAGAGCTAATGTTTTACAGTTGAGAAAACTGAGGCCCAGCATAGACAGATAAATAAACTGGTATTCAAACTGAAGTCTTTCGATTCCTGGTCTGGATCTCTTTCCATCACCCATCATACAGCTTTCATGAAAGTGCTTTGTAATGGTGAGTTTTTGTTATTGATTCTCAGAGCAACCTGCTGATGCAAAAACATGTTTTGTCCTCTAAATACATTTTTTTTTTCTTCTGGAATAGCGTTCCTTTCCTAGGCTTCCCCTCTGCCTTATAAAGTAGAGGCATTTGTCCCCAGTTCTGTCTAATTAATCCTTTGTAGGCTGTCTCTCAACTTACTCAGCAAATTGATTTTTTTTAAAAGAAAATATTTTCTATCACAAATAATATTTGGTGAACAAAGTTAATCTGATCTGCAATAGAACTGTAAGACGAACTATTTCCTTCCTAACTTGTGCACTTGCCAAAACGACTGTCAGTCACTCAACAAACATTTATTAAATGCCTACCAGGCACTGTGCTAAGTGACAAAGTAGAAGACAGTCCCTGCCCTCAACAAGCTCACCAGTTAATGGAGGAGGCAACACGCAAACAGCTGCAAGATAGATACAGGATAATCTGGAGATAAATCAATAAAGGGAAGGCACAGGCATTGAAGGAATGAGGACAGATTTTTTGTAGAAGGTGGGATTTAGTTGGGCCTTGAAGGAAGCCAGGAAAGCCAGGAGGTGGAGATGAGGAGACAATATTCCAGGCATGGGAGGACAGGCAGTGAAAATTCATGCAGTGGGGAGATGGTACCTACAGGGATGATAAAAGTCTCATCCAGGTTATTTTGCCCCTAGCACTGTTAGAGCATGGTCCCTCACCTTTTTCTCACATTTATACTGCGGTTATGTGACAGCTGCCTTTGCACCCACCTCCCCGATTGACTGATAGCTTTCAGTCTTACATTTGCTTCTCTCCAAATACTCTATGATCTTAGTACACTGGACCTAAGTGCTATTCATTTCACAAGCCACCCGGGTCTCTTGAATCATTGCCCTTGCACTGGCTGGCCTCACCTCATCTTGGGAACGCTCTTCTTCCACCTCTGCCTCCTGACTTCCCAGGGCTCCTTTAAGGCTCAGCTGAATCATTATTGGTTAGAGAAATACAAATTAAAATAACCTTGAGATATCATTCTACACTTATCAGGTTGGCTGAGATGATTGGAGAGGAAAGTGACAAATGTTGGAAGGAATGTGGAAAAATTGGGACACTAACTCATTGCTGGTGGATCTGTGAGCTGGTCTAACCATTTTTGAGAGCAATCTGGAATTATTCCCAAAGATTTACTAAGCTGCCTATATTCTTTGACCCAACGACAACACTACTAAGCCTATTTCCAAAAGGAAAAAGGAAAAGAACCTATATGTTCTCAAATATTTATAGCAGCTCTCTTTGTGGTGGCAAAGAACTGGAAACTACTGTCAACTGGGAAATGGCTGAACAAATGATATATGATTGTGATGGAATACTGCTGTGCTACAAGAAACGATGAGCTTGATGATCTTAGAAAAACATGCAATGACTTTCACAAAGTAACAAAGAATGAAATCAGAAGAACCAAGAGAGTGTTGTATGCAGTAATATCAATATTGTTTTAAGAACAATGTAAGGTACGTGAGTCATTTTGACTATTATAAATATCTAAATTAACCACAAAAGACATATGAAGGAAGACTCTCTCTGCCTCAGGAGAAAGAAATGATAAATAGAAGTCTGTATACAATGGTTTTATATATCTATACATACTTCTGTCTAATGATAGCCATGTCTAGGGTGGAGGAAGGGAGGAGAAGAAAAAAAGGAAATTCACTTGATAACTTTTTTCTATATTTAAAAGGAATAGCAAATTGTACATAATAGATTTGTAGCTTCATGTTCAGTCATCTTTCTTGTCTATACTATGTTTTGGAAAAGCTTGTTTTATTCCATAAATTAAAAATTAAATAAATAAATAAAATTTTAAAAAGACCTAGCTGAAATCCTTCTGCAAGAAGCCTTTCGGGTCCTCCTTCTCTCTTTCCTTTCCTCCTTTCCCCCAGCTGCTAATGCCTTCCCTCTGAGATTACCTTCCATTTGTACTGTATATATCTTGTATATACTTAGTTGGTTTTTTTTTTTTACGTGTTGCCTCCACCATTAGAATGTGAGCTGCTTGATAGCAGGAATTCTATTCTTGCCTTTCTTTGTACCCTGGCACTTAATATACCACCTGGCCCAGAGTAAGCACTTAAATGTTTGTTGACCAAGTAAAGGAAACAAAAATAAATGCCAGTATTGCATAAATATATTTACTTTTACTTAAGGGCCTTCTCACTTTCTCTTGATTCTGTTTCCTGAATCACCATTTGCATAACCCTGTGCATCCCCTGTCTCCTGCTGTTTCTACTTTCCAACTCTGGGCATCTCCCTGTAGCTTTCTTTCTGAGAAATTCCTGCAGAATAGAGGTTTCTTCAGTTTGGAAGCTAAAAACTGGCTTAAACAGTTCTATTTATTTTTGAAGAAAATACAGTATGTGGCACAGGTCTTATCTAAAGGTGCCATGTAGATTACAGAAAGTAATTTCAGATTTGGAGAAATCTATTGTACAATGAATGGGATGTAGAATTGGATCCCTAGGTAACTTTTGTGAATACAAGATTGTTTTCTATAATCTGGGAAAGGACACAGGTGAGACACTTGGGTTTTGAGTATAATACATACCTCTTATCCTGGCTTAAGCAGTGATTAAACCAAAGCCTACTATTTACTTCCTTTTGGGAGAACAAAAATAGAGTTGAGAAGGAAGTTAAAATGCCCGAGGCTGTAGAGTATGAACACTAGGCCTCAGGCAATTAGGCCTTCCTTCAGCTAGAGCTTTTACAAGATGGAGGGACTGGTTGTGTGTATTAAACATGGCTGCTACAGTAATGACACTTGTGAAATGAAATATAGTGCAGATACTTAGACCAATTCCCATAAAAAGGATCATTAGTGCTTAAAATTGGTGTAATAAATTAAATTAATTTTCAATAACAAAACAAAACGCATCCTTCTGTCCCCCTTTTCCCCCCACCACCCTAATTCCAAACACTGCCCTGGAACTTATTACGCAAATAGGCATAACCTTAGATCCTGCATTTAAATTTATGGTAATTATTCTTAAATGTACTTTAATGCCTGGACAAATTTCAGGCATGCCTTTTAGCTGTAAGATGAGCCTCGCTTCAGACAGCATTTCAGACGGAGCCAACATCTTTGGCATTTGTTTTGGTTTCTCCCATTCCTTTAATAGTCTCTTCATAAACTTCTGTCAGCATTACAGCTCTCTGACTCCAACAAAGAAGAGTTGGACCACCCCAGAGTACAGTGTAGTCTGCCTACAATTGTAGATAACTTTGAAGTTTAGAAATTATATCGTGTGGAGAAAAATGCAGTTTCCTCCTTGGCAGTGATGCTTCTGGTGGGGTGGGAAAAATTTTTTCTTCTCGTTGAAAGGCAGCTTTGACATGGCGATAGATGGCTGGTCTCGGAATTAGGAAGCCCTAGGTTCAAGTCCTATTTCTACCAAAACTGGCTTTGTGACCCTGGGTAAATCACTTAACCTCCCAGTGCCCCTGAGCAACCTTCTAAGATGATAAATTGCAGAGCAGGTGCTGATTTTACTGGTAGAGGAAGTTCTTTCACTTACAGGTCCAGTCCTCTCCCCACCCCCACTCCCTAAATACCCCCAAACTAAACCTAAACCCACTGAGGAATGGAGCACAATGGAGGTTAGGTAGGGACAAGAGTAGTGAGTTACTAGCTTTGTACTGTTTTTTCCCTTTACAGATGGAAAACTTGGAGATGCAGGACAAACCATCAATCAAAGAGTTTTTCTAGAGGTTCAGATTACCTCATATTAAAAACAGTAAGGAGAAGGAGAGAGAGAGGTTTTTCCCAAGAGAGTTTTATGTATAGATATTAATCAATCAATCACTGTCAGTCAACAAGCCTTTCTTAAGCAGTTACCAAGTACAAAGTATTGTGCTAAGGCTGGAAAGGCGAAGAAAAGAAAAACATGGCATCTGCCCTCAAGGAGTTCACATTCTAATGGGAGGAGATAACACGCAAGTAATTACGTATATGCAAGATATATGTTGCAGATATAAAGCAAAGTAAATTAAATTCATCTAAAGTAATGTAAATTAAATTAATCCAAAGTAAATTAAGTTAATTTCAGAGGGAGGGTGCTAATGGAGGGGGTGGTGGGGTTAGGGTTAGCAGGCAGATTGGGAAAAGCCTCCAGAAGAAAGTGGGATTTGAGCTGAATCTTAAAGGATGCCAGGAAAGCTAGGAGGCAGAAATGAGGAGAGAGAGCATTCCAGGAATGAGGGACAGCCAGGGCAAATGCACAGAGGGTGGGGATGGAGTGTTGCAGGAGAGGAATAGCAAGTATGCCAATACAGCTGGATTCAAGAATGTACGGAGAGGAATAAATTATAAAAAGACTCTCAAAGAAAGGATTCAAGGTGTGAAGGGCATTAAAATGCCAAATGGAGGATTTTATATTTAATCCTAGAGGCAATAGGAAAACCCTGGAGTTTATTGGGTGGAGTGGGGTGGGGATGGGGAGGTATGTATGTGTATGAAATGGTCAGACCTACTGTTTAGGAAGATCACTGAGGCAGGTGAGGAAAGGACAGACTGGAAAGGGGAAAGGAGGCAAGGAGTCCAGTTAGAAGATTATTTCATTAGTCCAGGTAAGAAATGATGAAAGCCTGAACGGGGTAATGGCTATGTGAGTGGAGAGAAGGGGATGAATAGGAGAGGGACGATGACAGTAGACATGACAAAATTTAACAACAGATTGGGTGGGGTAGTGGTGGATGAGAATGAGGAGTTGAGGATGACACCAAGATTGCCTGCCTCAGTGACTGGGAGAATGGTGGTGCCCTCAACAGGAATGGCAATGTAAGTAAAAGGAGAGAGTTTGGGGGTAAAGGTGACTTTTCCCTTTAGGATAGTCAATCAACAGTTATTTATTAAGTGTTGATTATATGCAAGACAAAGGGATTACAAAGATACAAACGAAATGGTCTCTACACTCAAGGAGTCTGTATCTATTCATAAATTATGGATGATCACCTTAAATAGCCTGAGACTTTAAGTCTTGGGCATTCTTTTTTCTTTTGGTCATTTTTCTGACTAAAATGAGTCCTGGTTACTGAACGTCCAAACCTAGGGGCTAGGTAGTCCAATGTTCCCCTTGTTCTGGTGTGGTTCTCTTTTCCTAGCTCTTCTCTCTAGCTAGTTGATTGGCTGATTTCAGGTATAATGTGCCACCTGGTCTGGTTTTGTTCTGAATTTTTTCCCCCGATACTTCTGTAGATCTGTGATTTTACCATCATGGGTACTCTCTCCAGTGCAGAAAATAACCCAAACCTCTTCCTCTTATGCCATCTTTTTGGCCATGTCTTCCTGTGAATCCTTCATAAAGAATCCATCCATTGTGCTGGACAATTTCTGCTAGTTTTTACTATCTCAGGGATACCAATACTGCAGTAAATCTGTCCCATTTCATTGACTCATCTGTTACCTTGGTTTCTAAACCCAGCTCTGTCTTTAAGTACCTGTGTGACCCTGGTCAAGTCCCTTCACCTTTCTGGGCTTCATTTTTCTCCTCTGTAAAATGAGGTGACCAGACTGAATGATATCTGAGGTGCCCTCCAATTCTAATAATTTATTATTATCTCTATAACCTATTATGTTCATAGTATCCTTAAGGTTGAAACTCAAGTAATATGATGAACTCTGCTGAGTGGGATTAAAATTGCCCAGGTGAATTCCCAATGGAGGATAATTATCCCTCTAGGAAAAAACAAACCCATAGATTCTTTTTTCACAGTACTCTAGAGACATAATAATTCAAATAAATCAGAAAAGGGATGATAGGATGTTGCCCCAAAGATACATTTTAGGTCCTATGAGCTACCTGAGAAAATTAATATTACATAGGATTCCCACATCAATTTTTTTAAAAAAAATTATTTTTATTTTTAACTTATGGAATAAAAGCATTTCCATAACATAGTATAATAAGATGATTGCACATGAAACTTCAAATCTATTATGTACCACTTGCTTTTCCTTTTAAATATATAATAAAGCTATCATGTAAAATTTCTTTTTTCCTTTTTTAATTCTCTTTCCCTTCCTTCCCCACCCTTGAGATGGCTACCATTAGATACAAATATATATGTATATGTAAAATCATTCTCTATATATTTCTATTTATCAGTTCTTTCTCTGGATGCAGATAGCATCCTCCTTCATAGATCCTTTGTAGTTAATTTGGGTATTTATAATAGTTAAAATGACGTAGTCACTTTAAGTTGCTCTTCTGTGCCCTCTAGGAAAGTAGATTATGATCTAACCACTGGAGAAGATGACCAGAAAATGTAAAGGATCAGGAATTTCAAGTCCTCAGCAACTGTGTTTTGTTTTGTTTTTTCCTGATGACCCAAAAGAAACATAATGACCAGAAACTGAGTGCTGGAGTTCGTCAAAGTTTTGAGTGTGAGACTAATGCCTCATGGTCATGTTAGAATGTTCTCTCAGGTTCAAAGATGAGACAACACAGAGAGGGATAAGGACTGGGCAAATGAGAAAAATTAGCTCTATTTCTGTTGTGAAACAGTGCTTATTAGGTCAGGCAGCATGAGCCAAGTATTAGCAACTGTTTACATCTGGCGTATGGAGATATGATAAGTGTTATTGGCTGGATTAGGGAAATGTAGACAGACTATAGCTGTGTCCTAAGAGGGGATGTTTTGCCATTTTAAATGTGAAAAGAGTTGGTCTCTGCTGAGTAAATTCAATCAGAATATGGGAAACCAGAGTCATCTCAAAATTTGTTTTGCATCCAAGAGACCTAAACCTCTTAAATAACAATGAGCCCATTTTTATAAGGGGAGACATAGTCCTTAAGAGATGCATTATTTCAAACTTGGTTCTGTGGGAAATAGTTTAACTATAGAATAAGCTTGCCGTAAACTTCTAAGACATCTAGTGGTATAGTGGATAGAGTTCTGGGCTTGGAGAATAAGACTAATCTTCCTGAATTCAATTCTAGCCTTAGACACTTACTGTCTGTGTGACCCTGAGCCAGTCACTTAGTGCTGTTTACCTCAGTTTTCTCATCTGTAAAAAAAAAAAATGAACTGGAGAAGGAAACGGTAAACCACTCCGGTATCTTTGCCAAGAACACCCCAAATGTGGTCACAAAGAGTCAGACAGGACTAAAATGACTCAACAACAACAAACTTCTAAGATGCTTATAGAGATGAGATAGGAAACAGAATATTAAGAAAGATTTTCTGAAACTTAAGGACTAAAGAATCCCTACCCAGCTACTTTCTACTCATGTTACCTTGGAGAAGTCACAACCTGTCTGGGACTGTTTCCTCATTTGCAAAATGGAAGGTGAGGGATAGACTAAATGATCTCTAATATTTAAAATCTGCTCTGAATCCTATGATCTCGTAAAGCCTTTGTTTTGGCTCCTATCTCTTGGTAGCCAAATATACACCTTTCTGCCCATATCCCCCGAGCACAGCATTGGGTGTGAAGAGAATCAGATTCTAGTCTGACCCAGTGGCTTTGACACTAGTTATGGAACTAGGAAAGTCACACGACCTGCATGTGCTTGAATTTTCCTCTCTGTTAAAGAAAGATAAAAAGAGCTGCTTTATTTACACTAAAAGGTTGTTGTGAGGATAAAATGAAAACAGGCATATGAAAGTTCTTTGGAAAATTAAAAGCATAAATATAATTATTTTTATTATTATACTAATGACCTTACTTATCTGGAGGTCAGTCATTGGACTGAGTAGCTAAGTCTTTCACAGTTGACCATTGTTAGAATATTGCTGCTACTGTGTATGATATTCTCCTGTTTCTTCTCTGCTTACTTCACTCCGCATAAGTTCATCTAAGTCTTCCCAGGTATTAGCCTTCTAATATTAGAGAGATTAAAGGTAGAGATCAACTAGTCTAACAACATAATTTTTCAGATGAGGAAGAAAATGAGTCCTAGGTGCTAGGACATTCACCCTTCAAAATGTATGCTTGTCTTCCCTGGTATAGAATGTGAAATCCTTGAGTGTAGGGACTTCTGTATTTCTATTCCTAGAGCCTAGCTCAGTAATTGACATGTAATTAGCACTTAATAAATGTTTATTGGTCAATTTGTAGTGACCTCCGATATAAGTACTAAATAGCACAGCCAAGATTCAAACCCAGGTCCTCTAACTCCCTTATTCTCCCTCTTACTTCTGTGTTTTCATATATGTAGCAACATGGTCAAGGACTAAGTGGGGAAAGGCCTTTTCTCTGAGCTGTTGAACTAGCACTTTCCTTATGGGGCCTTCATTGAGACCTTACCCTTAAAGAGGCCTATTCACTGAATGGGCGTTACCTCACTCTAAGTGAGTACCTGAAAAGGCCTTAGCCTGAAAGGGCCAGGGTCTCCCAATGCATCCTGGGTCATCTCCAGTCATCTTGATGAATATCTGGTCACCGGATCCAGATGACTCCAGAGGAGAAAGTGAGGCTGGTGACCTTGCACAGTCCTCCTTCACTCAAATCAAAGTCAAGTGCAAGTCGTATCATCATTTCCCTGACGTCACAGTCCTCTTTGAAAATGAAGGACAAACACAACAACAACAACAACTTACCCTATCATGTGAGAGTCTAAGAAGTTTAATTTTATAGTCTCTCCACAAACAGAGGATTAGAAGCATCAAATTAGAAAGTGACCACTGCTGACAAACAGACCACTGTCACATTTTTCTGACAAGAGTCAGAAGAGACAGCAAGGAAAAAGACCACAAAAACCCTATAAAAATAGAAACAACAGTCATTGGGAGCCATTTCGTGCAGGGCCAAGCGATCCTACACACCTTAATTCCCATAAGAGTATTACTATATTAGAGTATAATACATAATTAATGTTCATTATGACAACCTTGAGTCATAAATAATTCCACTGAGTTCAACAAATATGTATTTTTGAATGTTCATTATGATGGATTTGAATGAACAAGGAAAAGATTTAATTACATTTTGTTGCGCCATTTTTTCAGTTGTGTCTGACTCTTCATAACCCCATTTGGGGTTTTCTTGGCAAAGATACTAGTGCGATTTTCCATTTCCTTCTCCAGCTCATTTTATATGTAAGGAAACTAAGGCAAACAGAATTAAATGCCTTTCCTAGGATCGTGCAGCTAGTAAGTGCCTGAAGCCAGATTTGAACTCAGGAAGATGAGTCTTCCTAACTCCAGGTCTGGCACTCTATCCACTACATGACTTAGCTGTCCCTTAATTACATATGTATTGCTTTACATATTTACATATATATTGCTTATATATATGAACATTACAAATATATATATATATTACATTTATATTGCTTAATCACATTTAAGAATCCCAGGATGGTATAATGCATTTCATTATTTGTTTTCCTTTTTAAAAAAAGTTATTGATGCATTTTGTTTTGACCCAATGGTTACTTCCTAACAAACACATGAAGTATGTTCATAAAAATTAAATGATTAATTGTGGAAAAAAAAAAGGAGGAATGCATCCCTTTTTTAGCTTTGACAACATAGTGCTAAAATAAGTAACCAGAGTTTTGTTGCTTCTCTATGTGACTTCATTTACATGATCGGAGTCACTTTATATATTGTTCTTTTGGTTCTGCTTTCTTACTTTAGCATCATTTCATATAAGCCTTTCTGGGTCCCTCTAAATTCATTGTATTTGCCATTCCTTAGAGCTCAATAATGTTCCATTACATTCCTATACCATATTGTTCAGCTATTCCCCAATCTCTACACACATGCAGGGGTCCCAAAGTCTTAGACTAAGACTGGTACCCCCCAAAGTAGATTTTGAGGTTACCCTATATTTTCTTCCTGCCATATCTTTTTATGCTCTATTTAGCATTTATTTTTTAAAATCTTGAGTTCCAAATTCTCCTTCTCCCTAAGTTCCTCTCCCACCCTTTGAGAAGGCAAACAATATACTAATTATACATGGGAAGTCTTGCAAAATGTATTTCCATATTAGCCATGTTGCAAAAAAAAATGCCAGAAAAATAAAGTAAATGAAAAAAGTTTGTTTCAATCTGAACTCAGAGTTCATCAGTTCTCTATCTAGAGGCAGATAACATTTTGTATCATGAGTCCTTTGGAATTATCTTGGATCATTGGATCGATTAGAGTAGCTAAGTCTTTCACAGTTGACCATTGTTAGAATATTGCTGCTAGTGTGTATGATATTCTCCTGTTTCTTCTTTGCTTACTTCACTCCGCATAAGTTCATCTAAGTCTTCCCAGGTTTTTCTTGTAACAGTAGCATTCCAGCACAATCGTGTACCACAGCTTGGTAAGCCATTCCCCAGTTGGTGGGCATCTCTTCAATTTCCAGTTCTTTGCTACCACAAAAATTGCTGCTATAAATATTTTTGTACATACAAGTCATTTTCCTTTTTATTTGATCTCTTTGGGATACAGACCTAGTAATGGTATTGCTGAGTCAAAGGGTACGTACAGTTTTGGAACCCTTGGGCATAGGCCCAAATCATTCTCCACCAACCACAGCCATATCTTCTAAAAATAATTTTATAGATATTTTGTTTTTATGTCACCTACATTTCAAAATTCATTCTCTCATCCTGCACCAAGCCATCCCTTATGACAAACTAGTTTTTTCTCATGATAAATAGTGCTCCTAAGAACACATTGGTACATATGGGTTTTTTTCCCCTCATCAATCACCTTCTTAGGATATAGCCCCAGTAACAAGATATCTGTATAACACATTTGGGATTTTCACAAAAACTCAGTTAAAGTAGAAAAAAGTTTCAATATTAAGGGGTAAGATTCCATTATGGAAAATTTGCTCATTCAAAATAATTTAGGTTGTGCTCTGTAAATAATAGATATTTCAATAGTGCTTTAAAGTTTGTATAGAATTTTACATAACATTATCTTATTTTATCCCAACAACAATCCTGTGAGGTAGCAACTATTCTGATATTCATTTTTACAGATGAGGAAACTGAGGCTGATACTAAGTGACTTGTCTAGAGTCACACAACTAGTGTCTGAGGTAGGGTTTGAATTCAGGTCTTCCTGAGTCCAAATCTAGCACTTTATCCCTTAAACTTTATCTAGTTGCACTGTATTTTCCAGAAAAAAACAGCATTGTGATCACAAGGAAAATTGAAATAAAAAAATAATGAATTCTAATTGTGAGTCTCAGCCGGTCTCCTCCACGTTCATCTCTTCGTCTCGACCCACAAGGTTTTTTCTAATATCAGTCTCGTCAGTTCCCTCACCCAGAGCTAATCTAGGGCTCTCTATCTTATTCAGTGAGGACAGTGCCTTGTCAATCTCAAGACACAAGGTAAATCTGATTTATTGTCATTAGTCATCTGAGATGCAGCTGAGACTGAAGTAGATTGAGCCTGCTGTGTCCCCAGTTTTATTCCAGCTACAAAATGTGCCACTTGGTGGCAGTAGCCAGTTCTGACCAGGTGTGACAGGCATTAATGTCTCAGTATTTTTTTCATCTGTAAAACTCATTCTTCTCTTCTGTGACTTATAATTTCATTGATTTCCTTTAAGTTCCAGTAAGGAAACTCCCTCTAAGCAATACTGTACAAAAACATGTTACTCTACAGCAGAATCAGTCCATTTCACTCATGACACAAGAGTGCAGAGTCCCTTGGGCAAATTGTGAGATAACTAGGTTGGATATAGTACAGGAACAGTAAATAAACCCTACTTCCTCAATGTTTCAGGGATCGGTGATTGTGTTCCTTTTGTGTGGGCTCTCTGTTCATTGATGTGGATTGTGAACCCTCTAGAACAGGGAGGGATTCTTAGCCTTGTTTGTGTCATGGACCCCTTCGGCATTCTGGTGAAGCCTGTAGAACCCTTCTTGGAATGATGTTTTTGAATGTTCAAATTAGTGCTCAGGAAATGCAGTTTTTAGGTGTAGCATGTATTTTAACTTAAGTTCTGGATGAGTGCTAAGTAAAATATGTTATATTACAAATGAAATAATTTACACTGAAATAGTTATAAAAATATTTTTAAAAATCGAGTTAAAGGTAATGATAATTTTAATCTTGACCATGGTTAAGACTGTGCTTTAGACTGAATAGAACTGGCTTTTGAGAGTCACTGTGGCCACAACATACCCAATCACCTTGAAGTCAACTTGGTGCTAAGCTTCCCGTGATTGTTCTTGGTTCCTCATATAACAGACATACAAGCCCATTCCTGGGTTCTGTTTGAAGAAGTCTCACTTTGGTGCGACCTGCCAGAACTTGCTCTCCACTGGCTTTTGAAACCCAGGGTCACTTGCATGTCACAATGAGGGCTCAGAAAAGAACTTTAGTGGAGGAAAACTTTGCTACTAAGGGGTAATTGATGGGTGGGAAGAAGAAAGGAGCATAGATTACCAAGTCAGTATTAAGATTAAGCATAATACGTATTTTAACTTAAGTTCTGAATAAGTGCTGATGAATAAATGAAAGAAAAAAATGAAAAAAATGACAAACCATGATGGCAATCACATATGTATCCCACATATCATAATATATCACATAGTGGAAAATTCACTCATTCAGAACACCTGAGAGAATGCTTCACTTTGTATTAGGAGTCAGCTGACTTGAGTTCCTATTCTAGCTCCATGGCATACTATGTATGACTTAATTAAGAGTCTCAGTTTCCTTATTTATTAAAGAGAGATAAGCCTGAATCACTCACAGGGTCTTTGTGGGAATAAAAATGAAAAATGAATTTGAAAGTGTTTGGAAAACCTGAAAGTACAAGACAAACAAAAAGGATTATTATAAACATGAAAACATAAGAGCCCTTCAACATACACCTGATTCCCTTGGACTCAGAAGCTGAAGGGCCAATGAAACAAGGTTTGATTTCAAATATTACAAATATTTACTGAGACCTTGCTTGAGGAAAACTATTGACTGAACTCAATGTAATTACTACTAAGACCCTGAAAATTCCCCCAGAATTTCACTGGAAATCCTACCAGATCTATTTTAGGAAATGTTTTTATCATCAATTCCTGGTCATTCTCTCCTGTCATTCCTTGAGTATTTTAATAATTTATCCCAATAATTTATCTCTATTGGGATTATTTTTCAGTTACTACTTGGTGGTTTTGAAATAGCTTCAAGGTCACTGAAAAGCTGTGGTAGGAGTACCAGCTCAGGAGATGCTTGCCTATAGCATTTCAATCTTTGTTTCAGGCTTATACACAGTTTCACTGGAACTAAAGATAAATGACATCATTGTACCTGGTTAGGTTGAGCTACATGTAAGTCTTCAATAGTGCTCGCTTCACTGAGAAGTTTTAAAAGCAAGGTTCAAGACAACTGGAATTTTGAAGACTATTAAGGTATATTAAGCAGTAGGTAATAGGTAACCAGTGAGAAAATACCTTGCCCTAATATTGCCTCATTTTCCCTCATCCTTATATCGTACTGACAAAAGAGGTGGGCTATATAAACCTATGCATTCTAGGAAATGAGGGTCAGATGCAACTGATAGAAGATACACAGCCCACTATCTGAAATTCACTGAAGCACCTTTGCTCCAGGTCAAAGGCTAGTTGGATGTAGGACACCACTAGGAGGCAGCATGGAGTCATCAATTTATTGATAAGTCTTAAATGGGCTTCTAATCTGTGTAAAATAGATGGAATTTCTTTATAGGAAGCTCTTGCCTAACAAAAGGAGGAACTTCACAAGAAAAGTGGCAGAACATTTGAAAGGTAATAAGTAAAAATGCTTGTGATCTGACAATTATTTGACTGTAAAAGGCAAATCATTTATCCTCACTTGGCCTCAGTTTCCTCATCTGTAAAACAGAAATGAAATAATATACTACTTACACCACAGGGTTGCTATGAGACTCAAATGAAGTTAAAAACCATAGAACACTTAAAACCCCCACACACATGTATATATACACATGTAGGTTATTAGTACTCTTGTCTTTGATGTCAGAGGATACTGAGAGGACCAAAGGCATTGAATGGGAAAATGAGAGGGACCACTTAATGCTGAGAGCAACAGACTCTTTTATTTGGCTTGTTTAAGGGAAAGTTCGGAAGAGGAGGCTCCATGTTTTAAGGGGAGACACTGAAAAGAATAGGAGGCAGGGACAACAAGGGAAGGAAACTAGGGCAGCCCAGTGAACGCCCCTGCACTAGAGCCAAGACCAAGACCTCTAAAGTTGGGTAGCCCACCAACTTCTCTCATGCTGGTGCCAGCGTAGAGACTTAACCCTTTCAAAATGGAAATGAGAAGGGCCAAGAGGAAGAGTTACAACCAGGTGTAACCACAATGGGTCAAAATGTTCTTCCTCTTGGGCTGTGGCTTTCTCTATAGCTGCTTCCTTGGCTTCTCCCCCTCTAGAGGAGTGTTTTTTGTTTCAAAAATAGGCTGAGGGAATGACAGATGCTTGCTTCAAAACCTGTGACCTCAGAGATGGGAAACTAATCTGATTCAGCTGAGACAGACCTTGTCCTTCCTATGAAACGTCTGAGTAGCTCTGATCGTGTAGCTTGATTACCAAGAGCTGAACCACTTGTCCTGAAGCACAGGCCAAGGAGTCCTATATCATCATGGAATCCCAGGTCACAGGACTCTGACTTCCTGTTACGTCCTGAAGAACATTTCCAAGGCTCTCTGGCAGCATCTTTGTGTATTCTCTCAGTCATGTTTATTGTAGGGTCTTTGGTCTCTCCAATAGCTTCAGGCACTTCTGGTTTCCAGCTTTGAGAGAGAAGTTGGATGATGCCACACACTGCTTCAGGAAAAGACTCCAGGAAGAAGCTGACATAAGAGGAGCTAGCAGTTTCCATCAAGTCCCTGTCCCATCTTGTTATACTAGAGATGTCAGGGTATTTTCCCCTTGGGTAAGATCTGGGACACTGTTTTTCATTTGAGTTGCCTTGCTCTCAATAGGAAAGCTCCTTCACTTTGTATTGTCTGGTATATATATTTCCTACGTATACCTTCTCTGATATCTGTTTTGCCATAGACTTGGATAAATGAGTTTCTTTGTTACTTCTTACGTGTGTTCATCGTGGCACTAGCATTTGGTTGGAAAGGAGTCCAGCATTGGATAAAAAGCTTGGGTCCTCTTTTCCCCCAATTAATGAGCAGCAATCAGAACTTTAGCTTGAACTTGAAACCCACATCCCGTAGAGCAGTGCTTCTTAAACTGTGGGTTGAGATCCCATATGGGGTCGAGAAAATTTTGGCAACAGTAAAAGGTTTCTGAATGTGCAACGACCAAAAACTAATTAAAAATCAAATGCATAATGAATCCAAGGTGTTTCTGGCAGCACTTGCCCATGTTGCAGGGAGCAACTTCACTACAGCCTTGGTGCTGCCATGCAATGCCAACAAAAGCTGCCAAAATGCACAAAGGGGTCCTGAGTAGAAAAAGTTTAAGGCCTTACCCTAGACTAATAATATTTAAGAGAGGAGATAGATCTAACTCTAGCTTGGTACCTCTTCTCTTTGAGGAAAGCAGAATGGCCAACCTTTTGGCCTCAACTGCCTGTTTCTCCTCTTGGCAGGAAATAAAGGCTCCCTTGGAGAAGGGTGGGTGAAAGAGAAGTTAGAGATGTCTATTCTGTCTCCCTTTGAGACCCACAATGACACCTCCCTGCTGCGTGTGGGGGATAGCCCTTGCTACATATAATGTAAGAAATGATGAAAGGGATGATTTCAGATGCACCTGAGAAGACTTGTATGAATTTCTGCAGAGAAAAGTGAGCAAAATTTAGAGAACAAGTTATACAATCATTGTAAAGAAAAGCCATCAAAGGACTTCAGAAGTTTGTCAATGCAATGACCACTAGAGATTAGATACATTATAAAGCATGCTACTCACCTGCTGACAAAGAGGTGATGGACTCATGGTGCAAAATGAGACCACACATTGTTGGACATGGCCAATGTGGGGATTTGTCTTCCTTCACTACGCATATTTATTATGAGTCTTTTTTTCTTTAATTTTTTTGAGGGGGGATTTGGGAAAGGGGACTGTGAGCAATAGAATTGTCAAAAAGAAAAGAGGGTAAATGAAATATTTTTAAAAAACGTACATAAGAGAATAGAAGGAAGGACAAAAGGAAACACAGACCAACAAAACAGCCTTGAAAGTTATATGTTTAATTTTTATGTATAAAGCAAATTGCACATAATAGAGATTTGTGGCTTTATATACAGTCCTTTTTTTCTGTTCTATTTTGTGTATGGAAATGGTCATTTTATTTCTTGTTCGTTGACTTCAGAATTTTAAGGGTGGAGGAAAGCAGACAATGGAAAATGCAATTTGTGTTACTGGTATTTCTTCTCATTCTCTGCATCTCACAGAACCCTTACATCACCTCTATGTAAAGCAAGAATGGGGCTGAGTTCAGGAGAAGCTGAAGAAGGATTGTCCCTCACAAATGGATGTTCACCCAAATTAGGTGTTCCCAGAAATCATATTGTTTTGTTGTCAGTCCATATTTATGATATCTTCACAAATCTTTTTTCACTTCTCCATGAATTTACCTTTCTTGTGAAATAAATGTCCCGAGACAGAGACTAGAGTCCATAAATACCAGTGAGGTTCAATCATTACCTAAAGGCAATAGGAATGACCAGAGAGCAATTTAATTTACATTTTAAATTCTTCTTCTGCCCATTACTTTTTTTTAAAGCAACTTTCCTGTAACATTTAGCTTTTCTTAGGGGTGAGGGGGACGTCTGCAAGGTAAGAGTGATGACTGATGTGTGAGTTGCTTAAAACCTTTTATCTATGTGCATCAAAAATATAGACACAGACCAAAGAGCACAATGCCTGTTTGCTTCTCCTGAAATCTCCTGCCAGTTGAAGTAAAAATCAAGTCAGTGATGAGTTTCTTCCCGTGATGCCAGCTGCTTCTAAGGCTTCATTTTATTAGGAAGAACCCTTGGATTATTTATCTCTGTGCACAGAACTAGCCTTTTCCTCTTACACCCCACTGTCTCCAGGCCAGGACACATAATTTTGCACTGCTGTCCCAGGGCTGAGTGAACCTGTGGCCTTGAGGCCACATATGGCCCTCTAGGTGCTCAAGTATGACCCTTTGGCCGAATCCAAACTTCACAGAGCTAATGCCCTTAATAAAAGGATATGTTCCATAAAACTTGGACTCAGTCAAAAGGCCACACCCAAGGACCCAGAAGGCCACATGTGCCCTAGAGGCTGCAGGTTCCCCACCCCTGGCTAGTCTAAGCAAACCTCCTAATGAGAAAGAAGTAGCTATCTACTTTTAGGCCTTTCGAGGTTGGTGGATGTTGCAGATGTGGAGAATTGCTTGTATACCATAGGCACACAACCAAAGGAGGGATCAGAGAGCAGGAAACTTTCAGGGAAAAAGCTCAGGTTTGGGAGACCATGGCTCATAGTTGTGACCATTCTTGTACTGAATGTTATGATAACGTGGAGATCTTTTCACATGAAGTGCTATTTGAGGCAACTCAGAAACCTTCATATATTTGTAGATGTTAAGGCCCCGATTTCTTCTTACTGAAATCCAGTTGGTCATATTCCAACTTGCTGGCCATGGTTGCTTTGAAGGGGGAGCAGAGAGGGCTGCTTGGGGTTTTTATGTTGGCCCAGTAAAGAATGGTAAGGACTGGGGTAGACTAAATGCTGAGTGAAAGACTCTCAGACTTATTCCTGGTGTCTTTATATTTCTAATTAAGCCATTGAAAGAGCCTTCACTAATGTCAACAATTTGTTTGGCAGGTGTAGAATTAAATAAAGTGTAGCTACCTGTCCAAGTAGGGCTCTGGTCTTAACTGTTGTTTGGCTTAATTTTTAAAATTTGAAACCATTGAGTAGAAACATGAGATGGTGTTTTTTTTTTTTTCCTAAGAAGGTGCAAACCAGTGAACCCAGATGGGAGTGCTAAGCGGGTGGGGCTCAATTGAAATGAGAGAGCCCTTGCATGGGTGGTTAAAGGGATGGATCTGTCCATTTTTAACTTGCCACTTGTCATTTTTCCTGCCCTTGTGGGTGAAAGAAATGAATTATAGTTGGAAGATGTCTTGGTGAGTGTTGCTAAAGATAGGCAGAAAAAGGATTATTTTAGTCTAGAATCCATCCATTGTTTATCAGCCTGTAGTTACGTTATTTGGTAGCCCATTATGAATTCTTGAGAAATGGGGGCAAAGGAAGGAAATTAATAAAATAATCTGAACCTGGGAGGGGTAGCTTACTGAAAACAGACAACTCTGATGGAAGTAGGAGAGTTAGGCAGAGGAGCTCTCCCTACATGTCTGTAAATAGAGAGCCTTTGCCTCCAAAACAGGAAACCAGAGCAGCCCAATGTTTTGTACATGTGTCCTGGAAATGAGTATACCGGGCAGTGTTTAGAATAAATGGAATGAGACAGATAGGACTTGCCTTCCCAAAATAGCTATGCCTGGGGTATTGGAATCAGAGAAGGGTTTAGTAACCATCAGAAGGAAGAACGATGAATTTAGGGAAGTACAGTAAGACTTCCTCTTCTTTCAAAAGAGCTTCATTCTCTGGTCTGCTTGTGAAGGGAACTCTGTTGTTGAGTGAGCCCTCCCAGTAGCGTCTGCTTAATTGGAATGAAAACCTCAGCTGTTGCCCTCTATGTTATGAGTTTTCTCAATTTTGGGGACACCTGAGTCAGCTCTCGGATTTCTCCCCCTTTTACTCCATGTAAGTAACATGACTCCTTGGTCTATGTATGGGAAGCAATTGCTGGGTGTATATATTAAGGTTGCAAAGCTGAGGGCAGCCCAGGGATAGTCTTGATTTTAGTGGGGTGTCTTGTAAAGTGTGAGTCTTGGGAAAGCAGATCTTCAGCTTGGCTCTTCGTAAACCTGCTATTTCAGCGACAGAATAAAATGTGGTATTGAAGGTGTCCTTAAATTGGGGGCTTGTCCGCAGGCAGTAACTTGAAAGGGCAGTGCTGTGTACTCAGGGTGTCTCTCTCCTGCTCTGAAATGGATGGAGTATTGATAGCTGTTTGGACCATCCACTGTGGGGCTGATTCAGACCAGCACAATGCTGCGTTTGTGTGTGTTGTGTAAAGTTCATTTGGGGGAAGTCTTGCAGTGGCATCCCTATCTGAGGGAGTGTGTGCTCTTTGTCCCTGATTTGCTGTCCATACTCCATCCCCCTCCCTTGCCCCTGCAGTTAAAATTCCCCTCCCTACCCTGATGCCTACAGTTGGTGGGGATTTCACTTCAAGCAAAATCAACATGCTGAAGAACTATAGTAGGGTTTGAAAGGAGAGCCAGGCACAGGCAAGGTGCTGTTTGTTTGGTGGGCTTTCATCCTGGGGGTTTGGGGAGCCCCTCTTTTGCTTGTATCTGTGTGGAGGACATTTAATTATTAGAGTAAACATTAGTTGTGACCTTTCACATAACGTCTTTGACTTTAGTAGTATTTATAATGATTATTATTAATTAGCCACTTCCCTTGCTGTTCTCAGGACACTACCACTTTCCCAATAGCCCAAGTCTTCAACTTCAGAGCCATCTTTGACTGTTCTTTTCCTCTCTTCCCTCCCCATTTAACATCCCCTCAGCTGTCCAATCTTCTCGATGATATCTTTGAAGTGTCTCTGGAATCTGTCTCCTTTTCACTCCTAGTTCACACCCTTGATATGTCTTTCTGTCCCATTCTAAGAACCTCCTGATTGGTCTTCCTATCATCGGTGACTTCTCTTTCTATCATGTACTTCAGATTCATGACAGAATAATCTTCCTAGTGCATAAGTCTGATCACATCACTGTCCTGCTCAAAAATTTTCAGTGACTCCCCTGTTGGCTGTAAATCTGGCTCCAACCTACCTTTAAGGCCTAATTGCATGACCCTCCCCTTTAGGAACTCTGTTCCAGGCAAGCTGGAATATTATCTTTCCCCATCCTGTCTTGATTTCACCTGCTTCTGCCTTTCCTCATTCTTGGAGCAGCTTCTTTCCACATCTCCACGTGGTGGAATCACAATTTGATCTCTAAGGTACCTGTAAGAGCAACTAATGCTTTCCTATTTTATAGATGAGGCCCCTGAGGCCCCAGGGGTCAAGTGGCTTGCCTGAAGTCATATAAATAGTAAGTAGAGCTGGAATTTCAAGTTCAAGCCACTTGACTCCAAATTCAGTGCTCATCTCTCTACACCACTCTGTTTTCTTCCTTCACAAAACTATTTCCTCGTGAAGCCTTCTTAAATTTTGTTAGAACATTCCGGACTGCTTCTTTACCTTAATCATATTCTACTGTGTCATATCCTTTTATGGACAGGTCTGTCAACCTTGTTAGATTATAAACTCCTGAGGGGCATTCCATGCTGGGTTTTTTTTAATTTGTCCTGTATCCCTATATTTTATGAAATATATCAATTGCTTAATAAGTGTTTGGGTTGAATTGACTTGAATGCCTTGTATTTGCATAGCATTTTTTTCATGTTAGAAGGTGAATTTGCAGTGGAGAGCTCACTGGGTCATCCCAATAGCCCTCTGATACTATCTAGTATCCCCATCTTATGGATGTTGAAACTGAGGCTCAGAAAAATTAAATGGCTTTCCCCAACTCCACAGGGTCAGTTAAATGGAAAAGGCAGGACTTAAACTCAAATACTGTGATTTCCAATTTAGTTGTTTCTATAATACCAGAAAATTACAGAATTTGGGGTCTAGGAGGAATCTTATAGATAAATTCTCTAGTCCAGTCCCTTGCTTTTACAAATGAGCAAGCTAAGGCTCACAGAGCATAAATGACTCACCAAATGCCATACACATATTCATTACCTGTCCAGTGCTTATCACTTGTAAGCACCGTCCAGATGCTTAGTGTACATAGGTAATGCATATATATTTAAATGTCAAAAAAGGCCTAATGCTTGCCCTCTAGGAGTTTCTAATATGGCAGATATAGAGCAAGATTTGAAAATAAAATTGTTCCTTTCCAATTCAAGTGAGGGAGGAAGGAGTTGGAGTTTAGGATTTTAGCTTTCTCTCTCTGTCTTTCCTTCTTTCCCAGTCTTTGTGTTCTGTTAAATGACAAGAACTGAAGCTTGCCTTCTCTGCAGGAGTTGCGTATTTCAGGTATCTACTGCATGAAGCAAGCACCCATTGTGCAGAGTGGAAATAGGAAGTTTTCTGCAGCAGCATGCTGGAGCAATAAGAGATAAGCAATTACTTCATGACTCTCTTGCCTTGGTCTGCTTTCCTTTTGACTCCTCCTGGCCCCTGTTTGTAAAGCTCACTTCTGCTTTTGCAGACATTTTGGAGCCAAGGGAGTGTTCTTGTTACACTCATCGGAGAGCAGCGCACAGAATGGGACCTGAATTTACTTGGCTTTTCCCCTTTTTGTTATTGAAAAAAAAAAACTACTGAGGTAGTACTGCCATCAGAGCTCACAGACAATTAAGAGAGCAAGGTGGCTCTTGCATTATCTCCCTGCTAATCTATGGTGGTCTTTCTCTGGTGTCGGCGGAGAGTGGTAGTGGAGGAGGATCATAGGATGTTGTTGGGAGAAGGAAGGGGGGTCACTCAACAGTTAGTTAATCATAGCTCCTAGACCAGGCAAAGTGGAAAGAACAGTCGCTGCTGTTTAAGCCAAATGACTTTGATGTCCATAAAGATTGGGATTTGTTGTGATGTGACTTATTTTCTTGTCCAGACTTTTAATTCCTTGGTTCAACATGTTCCAAGTGGGTGTCAGTTGCAAGACTTAAACCTGGACCTTTGAGTTGACTTATCTATCCTCTGATACTTACTAGCTACGTGACCCTGGGCAAGTCACTTTGCTCTGTTTGCCTCAGTCTCCTCATCTGTAAAATGAGCTAGGGAAGGAAATAGCAAAGCCCTCCAGTATCTTTGCCAAGAAAACCCCAAATGGGGTCACAAAGAGTCTGATGCAACTGAAATGACTGAAGGACAGCAACAATCTAATTACTATATCACAACCTTAAATTTCAGTTTTGTAAGACAGCATAGGCGGGTGATTTCTTTAGGGTCGGCAGCGTGGTAAAAAGAGGAAGCAATCCTACTGAGAGAAGCCTCAGGTCCAACCCCTAGATGAGTACACTTAGTTTAACAGAGACAGTGGGTGGTTCACAGAGCAGTGACTTTGGAGTCAGGGGGCCTGCCTTTGCATCCCAGGTCTGTAATTTACTAATTGTGTGGATAAATCACATAACCTTTCTGGGGCTCAGCTTTCTTAGCTGCAAGATGAGAGCGTTAGACTATCAGGGGTGAGGAACCTGTGATCTCGAGGCCACATGTGGCCCTCTAGGTCCTCAAGTGCAGCCTTTTGATTGAATCCAAGCTTCACAGAACAAATCCCCCTAATAAAAGGATTTGTTCTGTAAGACTTGGACTCAGGCAAAAGGCTGTACCCAAGGACCTAGAAGGCCACATGTGGCCTTGAGGCTGCAGGTTCCCACCCCTGGACTAGATGGTCTTTAAGAATACTTTCTGAATCTAAATCCTGTGATTTAGTGGCTCTCACTGGTGGATCCCTGAAATTGCCTGCCAGGACTTATAGACAGAACTGGAGTTCTGAAGATGAATTTCATCAACATTTGGTAGAGATGGGAAAGCAGAGATATAGACTAATAGTTCCTGATAGCTTCTCTGTCACCCTTCTTATAACCATAATCATAATAATGACAAAATGGCTAACACTTTTATATCAATTTAAGATTTTTGGTAAGTGCTTTACACACTGTGACTTTTACAACAACTCTGAGATAGGTGCTATTATTATCCCCCATTTTACAGATGAGGAAGTTGAGGCTGAAGTGAATTGTCGCCATTCATGTCTGAGGTAGACACTTAATTGAATTTGAATTCGGGCCATCATGATTGTAAGCCCAGGACTCTACTATGCCTCCTAGGGTTTGCGATATTTTGCAAGTGTTTGTATATTATGAGACTTGGTTGCTTACCAACACAGCTGTATCCCTTCCAGGATGAAAATCACCTTTTGATACTTCGTCTAGTCTGGATGCTTTGCCCATCCTTCTTTTCTTTAGGGTCAGTTCCTTCTAGTTCATAGCTGAATACTCCTGAGATAATCTGACTTTGTGGGTTTTTCACCCCCTTTCTATAGTTTTTTTCTCTTCACTGACTTTCATCGTATTATGAAGCAATTTAATCTTCTACCATTCTCCTCCCATAGATTTATAAATAAATTTGTATTCTAAACCAGTGTTGCTCTTGGCTGCCATATTTCTCCTCTCGACAAAGAGATCAAGAATACTTCGATATGAGGTGACCAAGTGTTTCATCAGATTTTTTTGTTGTCATTGGATGCATGATAAACCTCATGCAACCTCACCAAGTCAAGTCAGCAAGCATCTATGAAGTACCTCCTATGTGCCAGGCACTGTGCTAAGCACTAGGGATGCAAAGAAAGGCAAAAGATAGTCCCTGCTCTCAAGGAGTTCACAGTCTAATGGTGGAGATGACATGCAAACGACTATGTACAAACAAGGTATATACAGGACAAATTGGACATAACCTCAGAAGGAAGGTACTAAGGTTAAAGAAGACTTGGAAAGGCTTCTTGTAGGAGGTGGGGCTTTTCGTTGTAAGTCATTTTTTTAAAGTCATGTCCAACTCTTTGTGATTCTGTTTGGGGTTTTCTTGGCAAAGATACTGGAGTGGTTTGCCATTTCCTTCTCCAGCTCATTTTACAGATGAGGAAACTGAGGCAAACAGGGTTAAATGACTTGCCCAAGGTCATACAGCTAGTAAGTGATGGGAGGCTGGATTTGAATTTGGGAAGATGAGTCTTCCTGACTCCAGGCTGGGTACTTAGTGCTCCAGCTGAGACTTTAAGGAAACAAGGGAAGCTGGGAGGTAGGAATGAAGAGTGAGAGAGAGTTCCAGGTATGAGGGACAACCAGTGAAAATGCCCAGAGTTGGGAGATGGAGTATTTTGTCTGAGGAATAGCAAGGTGGTCAAGTGTCATTGGGTCACAAAAAATGTGGGGTAGGGAAAAATGGGAGGTTGGGAGAGAGAGCAAAGTATATGAGTCCTAAAAGCTTAGGATGGGGCCAGGTTATGAAAGGACCCAACAACTCCTTTATCAACCATCTTTGGATTATCTGCTACACTTTCCATATTCTTCTCGTTTCACTTAGAATGAGAAATCAAGATTACCGTGATTTTCTTCCTCCAGCATGGTGGTTCTGAAATGCTTTGGTCTTGGGATCCTTTTACACTTCTATAAATTAATGTTTATTTGGTTTTATCTATCAATATTTAGTGTCTTAGAAATTAAAACTAATTAAATTTAAAAATTAAAAATAACAATGAACTCATTAAATTTTAACATTTTTATGAAAAAAATGGCCATATTTTCCAAAACAAAAATAAGTTATTTAGCAAAGTGGTGTTGTGTTACATATTTTTGCAAGTCTCTTTAATGTCTGGGTTAATCAAAGACAGCTGCATTGTCATATATGCCTCTGCATTTAATCTATTGTGACATGTTTTTTGGTTGAAGCATTTAAAATAATCTGGCCTCAGACAGATATATAGTTGGGAAAAGGAGGAGTATTTTTATGGGCAAATTATGTTTCAGTAATACTACGAAAACAATTTTGACCTCACACACCCTCTGAAAGGAATATGGATTCCTCAGGCGCCCAGAGACCACATTTTGAGAACTGATGTTCTGACTGTATGTCCACTTCTTTTTTTTTTTGGAGGGGGGAAGGCAGGGCAATTGGGGTTAAGTGACTTGCCCAAGGTCACACAGCAGTACGTCTGCTTCTATTAGACAAGGATAAAAACAACAGTGATGATGATGATGATGATGAGAGGCAGCTTAGCACAGCGGATAAAGGGTCAGTCTCAGAATGAAGATCTTGATTCATGTCTTGGGAGGAGAAAGCAATAAGCATTTATATAGCTATGTGCCGACTATGTGCCAGGCACTGTGTGCTAAGTGCTTTGCAAATATTATGCCACTTGATCTTCACAACAACCCTGGGAGATAGGTGCTATCATTATCTCCAACTTACAGTTGAGAACACCAAGGCAAACAGGGATAAGTGACTTGCCCAGGGTCACACAGCTAGTGAGTGTCTGAAACTGGATTTGAACTCAGATTTCCCTGACTCCAGGCCCAGTGGTCTCTACATTGCACCCCCTAGTTGTCTTAGACATACACTCTGTGACCCTGGGCAAGTCCCCCAACCTCTCAGTGCCTTAGGCAAATTTCTGACTGTTGGAGAATAGTTGTCGATTTCCATTGGCAAAAGGAATTTCCTCACTGGGAGTTCTCTATACTGTAATAGTAGGTCCATACCCCCCAAAAGATAATAGTAACAAAAGCTTTAATAATAATAATAGCATTATTTTAGTGATAGTAATAGTAGCTATATAATGCTTTAAGGTTACATGTTTATCTCATTGGAGAATGCTCAAATATCACTTACATCATGAAATTTTCTGAGAAGTAGTTGCTTCTTCCTTTGAATTCCTAAAAGTACATATTGTGTCTCTCGTTTGATTCTTATAAATGCTCTGTCTTAACAATAGCTCTGGGGTCACAGGGGCTAGAAGCCTGTAGCTCTAGGTAAAGCAGGCTATTCTTTGGCTCATTTCTTACCTAGCCTGAGTCACTGAATGCTAGTTGCCTCAGTCAAACTGAGACCTGGAAAAGATCTTAGCTTAAAAGACCAAGGTCTTCTACTGCATCTGGGGCCATCTCCAGTCATCCTGATCTATATCTGACCATTGGGCTCAGATGGATCTGGAAGAGAAAGTGAAGCTGGTGACTTTGCACAGCCCTGCCTCACTTAAATCCAATTCACTTGCAAGTCACGGCATCGCCTTCCTGATGTCATGATCCTCTTTGAGAATGGACAAACAACAGGACAAAATACAGTTGGGTGGAGGTCTCCTCTAAAGAGAAGGGTTAGGTTCTTTCTTATTGATCTGGATCTTTGTCTCTACCATAGAACCCTGGGGAAAAATCACTTAAAACTTAGATTGGCTCCTATCTAAGGTCTCCCTAATACAGAGTAGAAATGTATTCAGTGCACAGTATGGATTGGGAACAGGATAGCTATTTATCCACATAAAAGACTTTCTTAAACACAATTGATTCACAAGTGCACATGACAAAGACTTAAAACTCAATGTAATAACATATAATCTATACTCTCCCAGGAGGTTAGTACTAAAAACACAAGCTGTTTTGTGACATCTTGGAAGAGGCATTTCACTTTCACCTCAGCTCTGTAGTGTCTGAACAACTCTTAAGGTCTATGTCTTCTGGTAAGCCAGGCAAGCCTTGAGTTCATTCTCCTGTCTGTGGCCACCTTTTCTTCTGAGAATCATGATATAGCAGGCACTAATAGAGGGACTCAGAATCTCCTGACTTCATGGACTTTATAAGATTGCTTCCTAGGGCAGTAACATCCATCTTGGGATTGCTGTTTGATCACCCATGCTCAGGGAAAGAAATACAAAGCAGAAGAAACATTTAAGGACCTGTGGCCTAGCCTTAGGCTTATACAGGCAAGTGAATACTCCATCTGCTGTGTGTAAGCATTGGAATAGGGAGATAAGAGGAACCCTTCTCTTCTGATGATGGGAAGTCCCAGAGAAAATGTTCCATACCACATGTTCTGGAGAGAAGAAGAAGATTGGGAGATCGCCAGAGGTGAAGCTTTTCATCCATCCCCTTTCCTCCTTTTACCTTTGGGAGAACAAGGGATTGGTGTGTTATCCCAAAGTGCCAAGTCTTTCAGCATTGATCCAGAGCCCATATGTCCCATCAGAAGCGGCCCAGGACCCCCTAGATCAGGGGGCTTCCCCCATTCCATTAGCTATTTTTGTGGTGCATGTTTCAGATCCTTATGAAGTTGCAAATTCCTTAAAGGCAGAGACCATACGTACAGTATACATATTTGTTGAAGGGCATAATGCCATACCTTATGCAAAGTAGTCACTCTATAAATATTTGCTAAAATACTGGAAGTAGCCATCTTTTCTACTATAATTTGTGCTGTAGAACATAGTATAATGTCTAGGATGGAAAAAGAAATAAGAGGAAAAAATCTGCCTGACTTCCTAACATTACGGTGACATTTATCATAGACATTAGAACAGTTGGTAAATAGACTAGAAGCTGATTTTTGAAAGCTTTCCATAACAGTGGAAGCCATCTATGGAAACTAGATTTTAAAAAATCCTATTATCTAACACAGGGGTTCTAAATGTCTTGTATCATGGAGCCCTTTGGCAGTGCAACCTGTGGATCTTTTTTCAGAATGTTTTTAAATGCATAACATAAAATATGTAGGATTACACAGGAAACCAATTCTATTGAGATACAGCTGTCTATATCTGTCTATCTATCTATCTATCTATCTATCTATCTATCTATCTATCTATCTATCTGTTTGCTAAGTTCATTGATCCTAGGTTAAGGACTCCTGATTTAATGAGACTAACTCACATTATTTCACCTTGCTAGTATTCTCTAGAAACTTCCCTCTATTTCTGCCAAAGCTAGTCCAAGTTCCATATTTTACAGAAAATTATTCACACTCATAAAAACTAATGGTTCGTCCATTGCATTTAACTCTGAGGAACATTTTCCTCTCTGCCGGTATCTCTTTAGTTGACCATCATTGTAGTGTAGGCCATTTTCACCAGGTGCCTGGACTACTGGAATAGTGTTTTCTTCATCAATCCATCCTCCACAGAGCTACTGGAGTGATTTTTTTTTCTATTTACCATTTACTTTAAAAGGCTTGCAGGGTTGGTTTTAGACACCATTGTAAAGTAAATGTACCTTCAGCCCCACCTTTAAACCTTTGTGCCTTCCATCTCTACTTTTGACCTCTGTACCCTCAGCTTCCTCTTTCCTTCCTTGGGGGCACTGTCTTTCCATCATCAAAAACATAGTGCTCTAATCTCTCTATCTTCCCTCAGCAAAACTAAGCTAGAGGAAAAGGATCTGAAACTCATTTACAGTAAAGTGTAATATTTTTCAGGGAGATTTGCATTTTAGAAAAAGATAAAACACCAATTCAAAGAAATGAATCTTTTCTACATAAAATGCTTTGTAAATCTTTAAATAATAATAATTGTGGAATTTCAGACATCAACAAACTGGTAGGAAAGGATTGAGTAGAGGGAGTCCTCCCAATATTTTTGAAGCTATCCCACCTAAGGGACCCCGTGTTTGCTACCAGTGGTGCCCTGTGAAGTGTCTTGGAATTGGAATAAAAGGATTTCAGTATTGTGAGACCTTAGGCAATTCAATTTAATTCACCTACAAGAAGGTCAGTTTGACTGGAACCTAGGATGAGGGAGGATGAATGATGTGAAGTAAGTCTAGAAAGAGTCTGGAGCAGATTAGAAATTATTAATTTTATATATTTATTTATATTTTGTCTCAGAGGCAATAGTCACTAAAGCTTTTCCAGTGGAGGAGCAATTCAATTGCCAGTCCTGTGCTTTAGGAAGATGAGACTGAAAAAGTGAGACCAGAAGCATGAAGGCCAATTAGGAGATGATCGTGACATGCCAGATGAGAAGTTATGTGGGCCTGAACAAGGGTGGTGTCCATATGAGTAGAGAGGACAGGAGAGGTGTGAAAGATGTTGTAGAGGTAGAATTGACAAGCATTGGCAATTTATTGACTATGAGGGATAAATAAGAGTCACAAAATCATCAAAAGTCTCATAGTTAGAATAGACCTTTTACTTTATTTGGTCCAATCCATATCTGATCAGGAATTTCCTCTCTAACGTCTCTGGCAAGCAATCATCTCGGCTCCATCTGAACTTCTTTACTTACTGCTTCCTCCAGGGTAGCTTATTTCACTTTTGGATGGTTGTGATTTTGAAGACGTTATCCTTACTTTGAACTAAAATCTGTTTTTGCCTCTGGGACCAAGAAGAACAAGCCTAATCCCCATTCTAGATGACATCACTTCAAATGTTTGAAGTCAGGTATTATATGTTCCTTAAATCTTCTCTTCTCTAGGTTAAACGTTTTAATTCTTTCATGTGATTGTTGTGGAACATTTTTAGGTCTCCTCACCATCTTGATTGTCTTCCTTTGGACAAGTTCTTGATTGTGCATTTCCCTCCTAAAATATTATGCTAAGAAATATGGGATTGAACTTAAATACACACTTTGGCCACAGTTGAGTACGAGACGACTATCACCTCCCTTGCTTTGAAAATTACATGTCTCTTGATATAGCCTAAGATCCTTGTTGGTTCATATTAAGTTTACGAACCATTAAAATCTCCTCCTAGAACTCTTGCCTATGTAGAGGCAGCTAGCTGGTTCAGTGGATAGAGGATTGGGCCTGGAGTCAGGAAGCCTCCATAGAATTATGGAACATTATGTTCAAAACATATTATTTTGTTTCCTTAGGTGTAAAATGAGGATAATAACACCTATCTCCAGGATGAAATGAGATAATATTGGTAAAGCATTTAACACAGTTTATGGCACATGGTAGGTGATTAATAAATGCCTATTTCCTTCCTTCCCTCCTCTTGTTCTTCCTCCTTCTTCTTCCTCCTTCCTTCATAGCTGTTGTTGCTGTTTTAAGAACCTGGCATTATTTGTGATTCTGCTTTTTTTGGATTGTAAGTCAACTGGAAGTAATTACTTTGGGAATGACCTATTAGCTCTCATCTAATTAGACTAGGAAGAGTCCTTATAGGATCAAAGATGATGATGATGATAATAATAACATTTATATAGCACTTCAAAGTTTACAAAGTCATATAATTATCTCATTTGATCTTCACAACAAGTTTAAATGATTTGGCCAAGGTCACACTACCAGTAAGTGGAGGAACTAGGTATGCATACAAGTGTCTCCAAACTCCTAATTCATTGTTATTCATGTCACACCACAGTGGAACACGGACTGATAAGGTCTCTCAGGAAGTAGTTTCTGAGCTTCTCCTTAAATATGCCCATTAATAGGTACTCCACTACAGCTGATTCCATTTTGGGATGCTCTAATTCAGAGGTTCTGAAACTTTTTTTGGCATCATGGGACCCATTTAGTAATTTGGTGGCTATTCAGAATCACATTTTAAAATAATTGGTGGAAATGTATTTCAGTTAAAGGTTGGTGAAAATAAAAATAAAGGGATATTTCCCCCCCATCCAAGTTCCCAGATCCCATGAGGTCTATCCATGGATCTCAGGTTAAGAGCCCCTGTTCTAATTTTTAGGAAGTTCCTCCTCTTGGAATCTGTCTCCCTGTAGCTTTCATCCATCACCTGTTTTGCTGTTGTAGCCACAGAGAGTGAGACTCATCTGTTTTACACAGCTGCTTTTTCAGGAGTTGCAAAACGGCATCTTTTCCTTCCTTTACTCTTCTGCATCTTTGTACATCCGTGCATCAATAGTCAGTGTAATACCTTACTGTGCAGGGCAGAATGAAAAGAAATGTGGTGGTCTGAAAATGAATGAGTTGCCTTGTGAAGCCATAAGAATTCTGTTTTGATAGAGGAGTAGCTTTAAGTAAAAGGCAAATGACTGTCAGAAATGCTGTCATTGGGAATTCATAATCCTCTTGAAATGATAAAGGATTGAACTAGATGACTCCTAACTTCCAACTCTAAGATTTTGTAATTCTACAGTCATTAAACATAATCTTCATGACCTTCTTTTCTCAACTGGATCTTAGATTTAGAGCTGGAAGTCATTTTATAAGTTTTCTAATTCATCAAGGTAAGAAAACTAAGATAGTTCTCTAGAGGGTAAGTGACAGATATTAAATTTCTGGTTGGGTCACCTGGCTCCAAATCCAGTACTCATTCCATTGTGGCTTTCTTTTTCTCACCCTCTGTTTTCATCCCATTTGAAGACATATTTGGATCCAGTGGACCTTTTCTGGCAAGAAACTTAGCTCTGAAGTGGTTTCTAATGAAGAGCAATCCCCTTAAGTGGTCTCACAATAAAGAAATCCATCTACATCACTGGCAAAAACTTTCAGGGAACAAATCCAGTATGAGTCACTTCAGTGACTTTAACCTGTGGCACTGAGCCTTAAATAGTAAAGAGTCATTTCATCATAGGATGGAAATAAAGTGTAATGCCAAACAATGGAACACATTTAGGAAATGGGGGAAAAAAGCTCATTGTGAAGTCTATGAAAAAGATGTCTTTTCATGAAGGGTTTAGTTGAATTACTATGCAAGTGAGGGCATTTGCCAGATATGGGCACTTCAGTCTAGAAGGATGCTCTTTTTCCAAAACCATATGGCCAAAGAAAAGTTCAAGCACTCAGACTTGGAAAGTGATGCAATGGGATGACACATTAGTCCAAAGAGCTAAACAAAGGGTCCAATCTAAGTAGCGCTAAAAGAGGAAATATCCTAATGGCTGCACCAAATCTCATCCTTTTGGTGTTTTCATTTGGACTCAGGTTGTTGCTCTGTGAGGTATACATGATTTCTGTGTACCTGCTTAACCACCTAGCACAAACGGCCTGGATTTCAGACATTCTGGCCTCGACCACACAACATTAGACTCTCGTAAATGAGTGGCACAATGGTTTTCAATTACACTAATACATAATATTGTGATTATTCCTCTGCAAAGTAACAAAAATGGGAAAATATCATAGTCCAAGTTTGCATTTACTTTGCTGGGGGCACAAGTTAGAATCTTAGCACTTTCTCCCTCCCCTCCCTCTATTTCACTTGTTTAGTACTTATTTAGGGGTTTAAACAGCTTTTAAAGACCTGCTCTATAGTAGTTAATAGTTAAATATGACAGTTTCTCCTGCACAACAAAGGGAAGGAAATATATTCTCAAGAGGATTATAAACTAGTCCCTAAATTTGGAGAGGGGGTACCAACTTATTCATTTATAAACATTTGTGAAATCAGCTCCTTTCAAAAGACCAGGAGGTATAGTATGGAAGAACACTGACTTTGAAGGCAAAAGACTTAGCTGCTGGATTCAAGTCCATTTTTCTTCCCTTATTTGTTATAGGACCTTGGCTAAGTCATTAGTTCCCTCTTCTGTAAAATGGAGGTAATAATACGTGTCCTATCTACCTCACAAAGTTGTTAGGCAAAATGTTTTATATTAAAGCAAGCTATCAATGTTAATCATACATTCTTAGAACTTTAAAATCACGATAATGACAACAACCTTGGGAAGTAGGAGCTAGTACTACCCCCATTTTACAGACAAAAAAAATGAGGCAAACAGAGGTTAAGTGACTTGCTCAGGATTACACAGCTAATATGCATCTGAGGCAGGATTTGAACTCAGGTCTTCCTGATTGGGTGTAGGTCTACCACTCTATACATTGTTCCACTATAGGAATCATCTAGTCCAGTGCTTGTTAAACTATGGGTTGTGACCCCGATATGAGGTCGAGAAAAATTTGGCAACGGCAAAAGGTTTCTGAACTCAAAATGACCAAAAATTAATTAAAAATCAAACATGTAATGAATCCGAGGTATTTCTGGCAGCACTTACCGGTGTTGCATCACACAACTTCACTGCAGTATTGGTTCTGAAAACAAAGCATGGGCACTTTGCACTGCACATGGCCTCAGGCCATGCAATGCCAAGGAACACTGGTGAAATGCAAAAAGGGGTGACTGGTGGAAAAAAGTTTAAGAAGCCCTGATCTAGTCTAGGGATTCTTAACCTGGAATATAAGAGACCTGTGCCTTAATTAAAAAAAATACATATTTTTGAATGTGTCATTTGGGATTTGTATGTTTGATTCGATAAGTAAAACAGCAAATCTCTCAGGATTGTGAGGCATTTGTTAGGCTTACTTAATGCATTTTAATGTGCTTTGAAAACAAATATTACCTTGTTAAAAAACAAGATGTAAAAATATTTAGGTTATAGAAGATCTAAGTGGTTTTTTTAGTCAAATCCACTTTTAAAAAATTACATAGTTTCCCACTTAAAATATATTTTTTACAATTATATTTCAATATAATTGGTTTCCTTTGTAATCTGGTATATTTTATACATTTAAAAACATTATTTTGAGAGGGGGTCCATAGGCTTTACCAGACTGCCAAAGAAGTCATGTCAGGAGGTTGAGTTACTTAAGAAATCAAATCTCTTTTCCTACTTTCATTCTTGTATCTATCAATTTACTTGATTTATATCCTCAAGTAGGATGTAAGCTCTCTTATTGTTTTTTTTAATTTCTGTATTTGTATCAACAATGCCTTATACAAAATAGACCCTTAAGCTTGCTGATATGAATGAATAGAATTAAATAGAATGTAATCTGGGAGGTGAGGTAGGGTAGTTTTCATCTAAACCTAATACCTAGTAGAGTACTTTGAATGCAGTAGGCACTTAGCGAATGTGTATTTAATTTGAAAGGAGGTATCCAGAGCCCCATAGTACAATCGAAGTGATCTCATTTATAAAGAAACCCCAGAGAATGGAATTTAATTTGTTAACCTCTTGCCTACATGTTTGGCAGACAGACTATTTTAGAAGATAGTTGTCTACAGCGTTTCACCTGGTCAAAGGCCAATCTTAGTAACCTCAGTTTAGGCTGGAGGATGAGTACTTTTCATAAGAAAAGAAAAAAAAAATCCCTAGCACTGAATAACTATTACAATGTTATTACAAAATACTTTCATTTACGTTAACCCATTTGAGCCTCATAACAATCCTGTGAGGTAGACAGGGCAGGTATTCTTAGCCTCATTTTACAGATGAAGAAATGAAGTCCTGGAGGGACTTCTGATATAAAATTCAATGCTCTTTCCAATGTATCTCAATAAGTTTCCAAATATCAACATGTTCACACTGATGAAGCATTTAGGTGTCACAACAGGTAGAGTGTGGTGCCTGGAGTTAGGAAGACCTGAATCCAAAACTTGCTTTAGTTAGGCACTTGTTGGCTGGCTGTGTGACTTTTGGGAAGTCACTTAACCTTCTCTAGCTTCAATTCCTAATCGTTATAATCACAGTGACGTTGAACTCCTAGGTCCCTAGCAGTTCTGAATCTGTACTCCCAAGATCCCACACTTAGGCCATTGTGTTTATTCCACAGTGATTCAGCAAGACTACCTCCCTAACTAGCATGAGAAAACTTGGTGGAAAGGTGGGAAGGGATCCATTGATTATCCCGACCCACTTAAAAGAAGGTTATTAATTGAATCAATCAACTGGAACTGATGTGAACAAAGCCTATACACTTCCTTGAATCAATCAGTCATTTCTGAGAGACTTGGTCATGCCTCAAGGACTTTTTATGAAAGGAAGGGGTTGTCTCAGAAACAAATTACATGCCTGGAAGTAGAGAGGAAGGAATGGAGTCATATAAAGCTGAGCTGAGAACCAGCAGCCCTGGGGCAACCAGTGAAAGGAGAAAATGAAGGTAGGATTAACCTATGACAGAGAAGGGAGATATTGAAGAGGGACATCAGCTCATTGTACATCTTGGAGCAGATGTACTCTAGGCTGACTATTACCAGCGTACCCATCGACTCAAAGACTGAAGAAAGTACTGAGAAAACGTCTGCTCTGTTCCCAATTTCCATACCAACTGACACTATAAAATTATGTCTTGTTGCCCAAACGTTTCTAGTAACCTGGATTTTGCCTCAATCACAGAAGAGGCCCCTGGAGTTAAATAGGAATAGATATAGATGTAAGTTTAGGCAGAGAGCCAACCTCTGCTTAAAAAGTTAGGAATTTCTTAAATCTTGGGGATGGGTGAGGAATAAATGCTGTTGAAGTCATAATGTTTTTTTTTTTTTGTCTAAACAACCTATAGCTGCAGAGGAGTGACCCGTGCTGACTTTTGGGGGTCATTATATTAACGGTAGATTTTAAATGAATTAATTACTGTAACAACAGGGCAGCTGGGTGGCACAGTGGATAGAGTACTGGGCTAGCAGTCAGGAAGATTCAGCTTCATGAGTTCAAATCTGGCCTCAGCGATGTGACCCTGCCTTTTTGCCTCGGTTTCCTCATCTGTAAAATGAGCTGGAGAAGAGGGCAAATGACTCCAGTATCTCTGTCAAGAAAACCCCAAATGGGGTCACAAAGAGTCAGGCACGACTGAAAAGAGACAGAACAACAACTATAACAAGGTGTTACTTAGGGAAGAATTCCGTGGTTGGATTGTGAGAAGCTGTGTGATATAACAGAATGAATATAGGGGCCTGAGTTCTGGATCTGCTATCGACTAGCTCTGTAACTTCATGTGAGTAGTGGTTCACTCAGGGTGATTATCAGTTTCCACATGTAATAATAATTGCTAACGTTTACATAGCACCTACTATCCAGCCACAATACCAAGCCCTTCACGATGATCTCATTTGATTCTCACAAGGATCCTGGGAAGTAGATATTCTCGTTAATCTCATTTTACAGATTAAGAAATTGAGGCAAACAAGGTTGTTAACACTAGAATGTAAGTTTTTTTGGGGGGTAGGAGCTGTTTCATTTTTTATATCAAATCCCTAGAACTTAGCACAGTGCTTGATACATAGTAGGTGTTTAATAAATGCTTGCTTTCCTATTGGTAAGCTAGATGACCTTTTAAATTCCCTCTCAGGCCTACACATTTAAATCCCTTTGTAATGACTTGAAGGAACACATGACCTGTTTTCTCTTGATGAGAGCCAATTACTGGGAGTTTGGTGAAGAGGCCTGGGTTTCTCTTCTCTTAGTCCTCCGTAATGCTTTTCTGGCTAGAACTGGATTTCTCTGTACAATCCAAACTGCCAGTACTTTCTGCAGTCCGATTTTCAACTTGATTAACCAACTAGACCAGCTTTTATGTAGGTGATGGGAAATTAAGAGAGAGTGTGTACTCTGAAGGTTCAGGGAGGAATTGGAGCCCTGTTGTGTTTCATCTCTTGAGCACTGACTAACATTCCAGGCCTGTGTACAAATCAACCCCCTCAACTGGAACGCAAACTCTTCAGCTATTTTGGACTAAGATGTCAGCACAGGAGCATGAAAGAAAAAAAGATTGCATCTGTCAAATAATATGGGTAAGTGAATCAAAGGGGGTGGAAGTCCAGTGATTTTTAACAGTGACTGGACTACTTGCTTCATTCAGAAACTCTGTCTAGAATAACCATCTATACCTGGTCTGCAATGCTACCTGTATACTCTAGACTGGCTGCCCAATCTTAAGAGATACTTGCATGGAATCATAGACTGTCTGAAATGGTGATGTTCCCTCTAAGGAGTGCACAGTATCTTTGGAACTCAACACTAAAGTGTTTATGAGCATAGGTGTCTTACATAGCATATGCCAATAAATGAAAGGCCACGGCTAGGCTGTTATCTACAATGTCAGCTGGAGCTTTCCACACCAAAATAAGTATCTTTTACAATGGCCTCTGAGGCCCTGCTTTAGGGGATGGAAAGCCAAAAGGGCTCAGGGATTTCTACCATAGAACCATGATATTTCAGAACTAATACAGACCTTGGAGATCATCTAACTAACTCAAATCTTCCTGACTCCAGGCCTGGTGCTCTATTCCCTGCAGTACCTACCTGCCCAAATGAGGATTAAATGGCATTTTAGGTAACTCTAACATTTTATTAGTCTTCTTATGGTTCTTAAATTGATTTTTAAAAATATCTATAAAAGCCACTGTTGTGTGAAATGAAAGGACACCTTTTGTATCTTAACATATGTGTGGGTTTGTGTGAGTGTGTACGTGTGTGTGTATGTATGTTGAATCCTTACAGCAGTCTGGTGAAGCCTATAGACTCCTCCTCAGCATAATGTTTTTATCTACATTTGTAACTGAAAGAAGCGGTAAATTTTAGAGATTAGTGAAAATAAAGACGTAAATTTTTTTTCTTATCCAAGTTCATAGACTTCTTGAAATCTATGGATAAGAACACCTAGGTTAAGAATCCCTGATCTAATGCAACATCCTCAAGGGAGGCCTGAGGATGTCAGAGGTCAAAAGAGATTTAAATGATTTGCTTTTGGCTACCCACAGCTAAGTTAGTGAGAGAGTCAGTTCTTCTGATTTTCAGTGTTCATTCCTCTACACCAAACTTTGTTCAACATTCTTACGAGTATTTTACTAGTTGAAGATATTTAAAAGCAAGACTTTGTGTTAGTAAAGGTCTCAGGTCTTTTCTTTGTTTCTAGCTGAATTATCTCACACACAACCCTAGTCCTCAGCACCCCCTTTTTCTTGGTTACTGGATGTGAGGGTCTGTGATACCCAATCCCCTTAGATGGATTGATAATGAGAAGCTTTATATTTGATGGCCAACCATTTACCTGTAAATTTGAGGAAAATTTTCAAAGGCATTCCTAGATCCAAAGAAAGCAATCAGATAACTTCAGTGGGGGTAGGAATAGGGATGAGAAGTGACCCATATATCCAAATGAAGATACCATTTATTTTTGAAATTTTAAAAGGAATTTGAAAGAAAAAAAAGAAAAGTATTAAGAGGCAAGTGGAATGTTGGGAGGGAACTCTTGGATAGTTTCCATTTATTTCTTCTTCTCCTTTGGGAGGTTAAGTCTGAGGAAATTGAAAAATGCTTTAACTTTACCCCACTGTCTGAAAATGGAAGCCCAAGATACTGTTCTCAGTCTGCATACAACTACATAATCACCCTTGCTCCTCCTCACTAAATGAATTAACTGTTTTTGTTCAGTTATTTCAGTCATGTTTGACTCTTCATGACCTATGTTCATGACCTGAACTAACCTATAGCTGATGTAAATGCTTCACTATTGCTTCCATAATGATCTGATGATACTTATTCTCATTTGCATATTTTCAGTAAATTCATGCCTTTGTTAGTATTGTTCATCTTGGCATTATCTGGGACAGCTTTTCCCTTTACTTGGAGTCTCCTTCCACCTACACTCACCTGTCCAAATCCTATTCTATGCTCAGTTCAAATTTTATTCTCTTCATGAAGTCCTCTTTTGTCTTCTTTGTCCTTTCAACTCATATAGCACTTGGTTTCTGAATTATTCATACTGTCATGTAATCATATGGCGTCATCTTGTTTTTAAAATATTTTATCAGTGATCTTCCTAAAGTCCAGGTCTGACCACATCATACTGCTACTCGATAAACTCCAGCCCTTTATAACCTGGCCTGTTTCTGCCTTTCCAGTCTCCCAACGTACTCTGAAGATCCAGTAACTCTGGTCTCCTTGTTCTTCCTCACGCATGACATTCCTCCTAACTCCTTGCATTTTTACTGGCTATTCCCCATGCCTGAAATGCTTTCCCTTATCATTTCCATCTCATGGCTTCCCTGGACTGGGGAGATGGAGTGCCTTGTCTGAGGAGCTGTGAGGAAACCTGCGTCACTGGATTATTTAGGGGTGGAGCATAAAGTTTAGAAACCAGGAAAGGTAGGAGGGGGCCAGGTTTTGAAGGGCTTTGAATGTCAAACGAAGAATTTTGTTACTGAGGTGATAGGGAACCATTGAGTGGGTTTGTTTAATGGTGTGTGTGTGTGTGTATGTGTGTGTATGTGTGAGATGCAGACAGACGTGGTCAGGCATGCACTTTAGAAGATCAATTCAACAGCTGAGCAGAGGAGAGACTGGAGTGTAGAGAGACTGGAGGTAGGGAGACCAATCAGCAGGCTCTTTGAATAGTCTAGGTGAGAGGTGATGAAGGCCTACCCCAGAGAGGTTGGTAGAATCAGAGGAGAGTAGTGGGCATATTTGAGATCTGTTGCGAAGGCAAAATCAACAGGACTTGGAAATAGTGGATGAGTGAGAGGATGACACCTAGGTCTAGCCTGGTTTATTCCAAGGGTGGTAGAGCCCCTTGATTTAATAGGGAAGTTAGGAAGAGGCAGAGGTGGGGGGGTGGGGATAATGAATTCAGTTTTGGTCATGTTAAGTTTAAGATGTCTACTCAACATCCAGTTGGAGATTCAAATGAAATGTTCGTTCACCCACCCATTCATCCCTTCATCCCTCCATCCCTCCAACCCTCCATCCATCCATCCCTCCATCCATCCATTCATTCATTCATTTTATGAGTCTATGACCTTCATCTAATGAAAGAAGGCAGCACAGAAGTCAGGAAGACTTAGGTTTCAATCTTGCTTCTCCTACTTCCTAAATGACCATAGGAAAGTCACTTAGAATCTTCCTGATCCTCAAACTAAAATTGGGATAATATAACAATTGTAATACCCATCTTACAATGTCATTATGAGGCTTGAAAGTTTAAATTAGAGCTAAAGAAGCACCAACGTTCAGACATTATGAAATCCAATAGAATTTAATTCTTGGGGTGCAGAGATTATTTCATTTTTGTCTTTATATTGCTAAAGATTTGAAACACATTCAACTGTCCTGAGCCTCAGTTCTCTCTTCTATGAAGTGGGGACAGCGATCCCTTTTGTTGGGCTGTTGTATGGATTAAATGAGGATAAACAATGCAGTGTAGTCCTTTGCAAATTTGATAAGGCTATGCAAATTTCAGTTGTTATCATTAATAATCCTAAACCTCAGCATTGGCCTAGCTCCAGAGCAGTTTGTGCCCCTTCAACTTTGTGCCTTTGTTTGCATTGTTCATACCCATACAAATCCTAATCATGTCAAGCTACAGTTTAGATCCCACTCCTCCATGAGGCCTTTCCTGAGCATTCCAGTTATCAGCTATCTTCCCTTGCTTTATTTTTTCCCTTTTAAATTTATTTATTTTTAGTTTACAACACTCAGTTCCACAAGTTTTTGAATTCCAAATTTTCTCCCCCTCTGTCTCTTCCTCCCTCCCCACCTAAGATGGCATGTAATCCGATAGAGGTTCTACATATACCTTCAATTAAACATATTTTCACAATAGTCGTGTTGTAAAGAAGAATTCTAAGTGAAGGAATGAACCACAAGAAAGAAGGAACAAAACAAAACAAAAAAGAGGGAGCAAATAGTTTGTTTCCATATGCATTCAGACTGCGTAAATCTTTCTCTCTCCCCTTTCTTTGAATTCCTGTATCACTTAAGATCTGGCTTATCCTTTTCGACATTTAATCAAATGTCGTCATTGTCATTGTTCAGTTGTGTCTGACTCTTTGTGACTCCCATTTGGAGTTTTCTTGGCAAAGGTACTGCAGTGGTTTGCCATTTCTGTCTCCAGCTCATTTGACAGATGAGGAAACTGAGACAGACAGGGTAAAGTGACTTGCCCAGGGTCACAGAGCTAAGTAAGTGTCTGAGGTTCAGGAAGATGAATTTTCCTGATTGCAGGTCTAGCCCTCTATCCACTGTGCTACCTAGCCACCTCTGTTTAATCAACACTTTATGGTATTGTGACTTAACTGTTTTTTGTGTGCATATTTTATTCCCTCAGTTAAACAGTGAGCTTTTCAAGGGCAGGTGGTACATTTCTGTATTAAGTATGATTTTGGTCCTCAATGAGTCCTATTGAATGAATGAATGAATTAGTGAATGAATAGACCCTTCAGTTCTTACCTACTGGAAGGCTTCCCAGTGACTCTGAAATAAAGGCTCTGAAGACAGCTTTGGTTCAAACCTTAATGCCTCTATCTTCTGTATGTAGCAACAGTACTTTCCTCTAGGGATAGGGAGTAGACCTCTGATTTCCTTGGTTGAAGAAACTTATGAGTGACGTAACTTCCATCAATAATCTGTGATTTGGTCTTAAAAGAGTTGCCTTGAACTCTGAGATTTTAAGTGACTAGTCCAGGGTCATAGACTCAGACCTCATAAAGGTCAGACCCGTCTTCCTAACTCTGTGGCTAGGTCTCTACCCACTGGACCACACTTCCTCTTCTCTTCTTCTTCCATGATATCTAGCTAAAATATATCAAACTTAGAAACAAAAAATGACCACAGAAACCTCTCTACATTTAAACAAAAGAAATAAGTAGGGGAGATACAAAAAAACAAACCCACTGACAAACTAAAGCCCACTCGTGGCCTTGGATAAGTCATTTGATCTTATTGGGTCTTGGTTTCTTCATTTATAAAATGAGGGGTTTGGACGCTATTTCTCATACATGTCCTGTTCATTCACACAGTCCCTATTCCAGTTCAAGCCCTTATTACCTCTCAGTGCTTTTCTAATTAGTCTCCTAACTGGTCCCTTTGCCTCAAGATACTCCCTACTCTCATCCATCTTCTAAACAGTCACCCAAGTGATTTTCCTGTAGTTCAGATCTGACCATGTCACCCTTCCTCCACCCCTCCCCCATTCAGTAAACAACAATAGTCCTCTGTTACTTCTTGGGTCACAGTTAAACCCCTTTGTCTGGCATTTAAACCTCTTCACAGCCTGGCCCCAATTCTCTCGTTATTATATTATATATTACTTCCCTCTGCATTCTGTACAATTCAGTCAGACTGGCCTACTTGATATTTCTGATGAGAATTCAATTTCTCATCTCTAGATCATTACACTGGTTGTCCTCTATGACTGGAATGTTCTTCCCCCTTAGTATTTCACCCGTTGGAGTCCTTGTCTTTCTGCAAAACTTGGCTCAATCACCAATTTTTGCATAAGATTGTTCCTGGGCACCCCACAAGGTTACTTTGCATGCATGTGTTATATTCATACACTATATTGGTATACGTTGTCTCCCTTTTAGAATGTAATTTCTTACAAGCAGGACAGGGCTGTTTTTGCTTTTGTCTTTTCATCCCTAGGTCCCAGAACATAGCGGGCACTTGATAAATGGTTGATGATTGATCAGCTAAGGTTTCTTCCACCTCTAATATACTCTGATTATAAATTCACCCTTAAATGCTACCAAATATAGTTTTATTTGTTCTGCAGACACACCTTGTCCTAAGTTAATGCAGGTGATCATTTGGGAAGCCAAAGGAAAATTAAATTAGAGCTAGACATGTGGGCCAAGTTTAAATCCTCTTGAGCCTTACTTTCTCTCCTGTATTCAACCCCACTCATTACTTAATATGACTGACTTGTCGGTAGCACCTTGTACGGGCACTTAAAACTTCTGTCTGGGCCCTGGTGGCATGATTTCATCATGCTTTCCATCCAGGCTCACTCAGTCATTGTGATTAGAAACAACTTCCTTTCCTCTCTACTCCCGATTTAGCTACCAGGGAGGCTGGTATGGCCCACTTGGTTGGTAAGACTCTTCTCACTTTCACGCATTACCTTGGCCTTTCCAGCTTCTGTCTCTGTGTTGAACTCTACTCTCTAAGTGTCCCACTTAGAGTCCAGGAGGTGCTCCAAAATTATTTTGTTTGCTGTAGTGTTGAGGGATTAAACATTGCTTTGAATAGATGGGATGATGGCCTGGGCCTGGAAATCTTTTCCTTTTTGGAAAATTTTCATTAAGTATGTAAGAAAACATTTATTAAGCACTTACTATGCTCCAGGCATGCGAGACAGTCAATGCCATCAAGGAATTTATATTCTGTTTTGTGGAGACTAGATATAGGAGAGTGGTAACCAGGGAGTGGTGTTTTGGCCTGGGAAATCACTGGGATAGTGAGTGAAACAAAAGGGCAGTGGATTGAACCAATTTTTCGTGAAACAAAGGGTTTGGATTTGATTATAATTCCCAGAGAAAGAAGTAAAAGGGTAGGGAACTGTGTGGCAGCAGAGCTGGAGGTGACTGGGATAAAGAAAAATGGCCCTGGGGAGTTCAGAGCTGAGAAACTTACTTCTTTCCGGACATGGTTTGTAGAAGTCTGGTTGGAGGTTGGAGTGGCAGTAGAAGCAGGTAGGATGGAAGTAACCAGGCCCAGGGGCAGAGGGTTAGGACATCTTTTTCTTATGCAGAAATGTTTACTGTACACATCTCTTCCTTTTGTAGGATTGGAAAAATTTGGGGAAGTTGGCCCTTACCTTGGTAAATTTAGAAGTTTAGTGAAGGAATCCAACTCACTTAAGGCTTTTAAGCAACTGAGATTTTGTAGATTACAACTTCAAGACCAGTTTAGACTAGCCGGCCTCTGAGGTCACTTCTAACCAAAGACCTATTATAGGGATAACTTGGACAGTAGTACAGGCATATGTCACTTAATTGTGCTTCAGAGATATTGGGCTTTTTTTTAAACTAAGGTTTGTGGCAATCCTGCATTCAACAAGTCCATTGGTGCCATCTTTCCAACAGCATACGCTCACATCATGTCTCTGTGACACATTTTGGTAATTCTCATATTATTTCAAACTTCGTTATTATATCTATTACAGTTATCTGTGATCAGAGATCTTTGATGTTACTATTATAATTATTTTGGGGTGCCACAAATCATGCCCATGTAAGATGGTGAACTTAAATTGATAAATGATGTATGTTCTAACTACTCCATACAACGATATTAAAATTAGACCAATTAACAAATAACCCTGCAATGGCCTCTAAGTGTTCAAATGAAAGGAAAACTCAATTGATGAGGCAAACTTCATCACTATCTTATTTTAAGAAATGGCCACAGCCACTTCAGCCTTCAGCAATTGCCACCCTGGTCAGTCAGCAGCCATCAATATTGAGGCAAGACCCTTTACCAGCAAAAAAAAAAATTATGACTGGCTCAAGGCTCAGATGATAGAATTTTTTTAGCAATAAATTAAGGTATAGACATTTTTAAAGACATAATACTATTGCATACTTAATAGAATACAAAATAGCCTAAATATAACTTTCATATGCACTGGGAAACCAAAAAATTCATGTGACTCATTTTATTATGATATTTGTTTTATTGCTGTGGTCTATAACTGAACCCACAATATCTCCAAGGTATTCTTATAATGGGTTCAGGACAAGGGAAGAAATTTGCCAAGCTAAGTGGAAGTTCTCCAGGTCTCAGCAGCAACCCAGAAATCAAGGGATATTTGCAATGAACATTTCTGCATAATGAAAAGATTTCTAAGCTCCAGCTGTCGTCCCACCAAGCTAAGTGAAATGTCTCTAGGTCTGAGCAGTGGAGCAGCAGGGAATGCTGACATTCCAATCTATAGTATTTCTAGCAGTGGAGCAAGTGGAAAATTATGTCACTGGCAGTTTTTGCCTTTATTGCTCTGCTCCTGGAGGTGACGGTGACCCCATTAATTAATCCACTTCACAAATATTTATTATATTTGATTGCCTAAGTAGAGGAGACAGTTTGTGGTCCGGTCATTTTTCGGTCGTGTCCGACTCTTTGTGACCCCATTTGGGGTTTTCTTGGCAAAGATGCTGGAGTGGTTCGCCATTGCCTTCTCCAGCTCATTTTACAGATGAGGAAACTGAGGCAAACAGGGTTAAGTGACTTGCCCAGGGTCAGACAGCTAGTAGTCATCCGAGGCCAGATTTGAACTCATGAAGATGAGACTTCCTAACTCTAGGTCCAGTACTCTAGCTGCCCCAAGGAGAGAAAGTAGGATTGGACTAAAAAAGTAAGACACAGCTCCTACTCTCAAGGCTCTTGTGTGGTAATTAGTTATACAAATAAGTATAACTTAATAGTAGTTATTGCTTATATAGCATAAGGTTTGCAAAGCACTCTACAAATATCTCATTTGATCCTCACAACAGCCTTGCCAGGGAGGTGCTATTTTTATCCCCATTTGACAGATCAGAAAACTGAGGCAGGCAAGGTTAAAATGACTCGCCCAGAGTCACACAGCAAGAAAGTGTCTGAGGGTGGATTTGAGCCCAGGTCTTGACTCGGTGTCCAACTCTCTATCTGCTGTGTCACCTAAGTACAATTTAAAAGAAGTTCTAAACTGTCTAAAAAGGCTATGAAATTAGATAAGGAAGAAAGTAATTTCCATCTCAGGGCAGCAAAGGACACTTTTTGGAGGGGTGGCATTTTGACCCATGAAGTCTACAGTGTAACGTGCAGAGGTGTAGCTTGGACAATAGTGATGCTCAGAGGAAAAGGGAAGAAATTTGCCAAGCTAAGTGGAACTTCACAACATTTCTGAAGGGGTAGTGAGGTAAGGAATATTTGAACAATTATATTTTGGCATAATCAGAAATGGGAATTTCAAAACTCTGGTCACCATCCAGCCAAGTTCCCAGTAACCAATAACAGAGAGGAATGGAATGTGAGAGCTGAAAGGGATCTCAGAAGCAAGCTAATCCAATACCCTCATTTTAGGGAAGAGGAAACTGAGGCTGGGATAAGTATATTTCCCAATTCTTAATTATCTATATGGAGAAAATTCTCTCTATGAAGGGTTCTTAATCTAGGGACTGTGAATTTGGTTTCATTTTGTTTTTCCATATTTTGATTGTATAGGAGGCCAGTCCTGGAATCAGGAAATTAAAGACAAACCCCAAATGGGGTCATGAAGATTCAGACATGAGCAATTGACCAAAAACCAATATATTTCAAATAATTGCTTTCTTTTGTAATCCTATGTATTTCGCTTTATGCATTTATAAAGGCATTATTTTGAGAAGGGGTCCCTAGGCATCATCAGGTTGCAAATGGGGTCCTTATGAGATGCCAAAAAGATAAAAGAACTGTTACTCTAGGGCTTTGTTTCTCCAGACTGACTATTTCTTTTGCTACTCAGTATCTTCCTGGGCCTTCCAGCATCTTCCTGTGTCATGAATCCTGTGTATGCATCACTGGCTCTTATGAAAATGTGATCATTGTGATTTGAGGGCTAACTATTCCCTAAATACCTCCTTCTTTGACACTTGCTGAAGCTTGAAGGTTTGTCTTCAGTGCTCCATTGCTTTGGGTTAAATTCTTGCTTAATTCTTGCTTAAATTCAAATATCCCTGCAGTTACATACCCTGGAATCTCACTAAGAACTAGTCAGTCAGGTTCTTTCAAATTATACAGTTGACTGAAGACTAACCAGGTGCTGAAAGCAAAGTAGATGCAGACCACAGGGAAGGAGGTCTGGGTGGGGAGCCCAGGATGTCAAGAGAGGCATAGCGGGAGAATGTATCCCAGAGGGAAAGAGAGGCTCACAATGGAGATGAAGGAGGGCAAAGAACATAGATGCCTTCTACCTCAGTTTTATGGAGGGTAGGCCTTGGCTATATGTTCAGTTAGTGCAAACACGTTTTAATATTAACTAACCGAGACAGTTTGAGAGGGAAATTAGCTCCTGTTGAGGGGAGAAAAGATGCCTAAAGATACCTAGAAAAGATACTTAAGGTTAAACATAGGATTAAAATCTTATTTTTATTATCTGGTGGTTTTGGATTATTTGTGTTACAGGTGTTATTTCTTTTTATCAGGAATTCAACAAATATCTATAAACATGGCCATTTCAACACACAAAGAACAGGAAAAAAGGATTATGTCTGAAACTGTGAGCTTTTGTTAGACAGTTTGTTTTATAAAGCTTATATATTAAATTTAAGCTTTAGTAATTAATCTGCCTTGTTTGTTTCCCCATCTGAACTTCTGCTTTCCTCTCTCTTTTTGAAAGTCATTACTACTCTTTTCTTCTGTTTATTTTCATCTCTACCACTCCTTACCAATGACACCTCCTCCCCCAACTAGAAGCTCACTCTAAGTATAGTCAAAACAAAACAGATCTTTCCTATCCTTAGTTAGATAACGGAAAACCAACTCCGTTTCCAAGTGAGTAATCCAATTTAAAAAGATATTATAAGAGGAAGGGGCCATGCAAATTGGGATGGAGAGGTGTCATCTCAGATTTAATTGTATTAACCTTAGTTCAGACCTTAGTGGGATTTTAAGAACCCCTGCTTTCCGCCAGGCCTTTAGAATGGCCAAATCATAAATTCTGAAGGTCATCTGGCCCAGTTTCTTAAATGTGGGCAGATGAGTGACTAAATTAACCGCCCCCCCCCCTCGTTTAAGGATGGTGATTATAAAATCTTTCTTGTTAACTCCTATTAGTTTTTAACGGAAACGTTTTTTTTTAAATACAGAACCTTCGTATATGATGAAGTTTCACCCTTTGTCAAACAAAGATAACGGACACTACTTGTTAAACATTAGTATGCCCTCCTAGTGGTGGTGATGGATTGGGCACCTCCAGTCACTCTATCTGACCAATGATTTGAATTTACAATAGAATTGAATAGGGTGAGTGTAGTCTCTAGCTGGGAATAGTTCAGAACTGATTGATCCGTGTGAGAAATGAACACATGTCCTTAGCCTCATTAGGAATGAGTTTTGATAAACTAAACAGATTATCGTTCTTCTTTACCCTATGCCTACCCAGATTTTTTTTTTAAATCACAGAAAGAGATTAAGTTTGTCTGACACTCAGGGCCTGAGGTGAGAGAGTTCCTTGTCTTTTGCAGGGTACGTCTGTAGCAATAACAGCAATATGTCTCATCCTTTCTACTTCTTAATCATGCATTTCTCAAGACAGGCTGCCTTAAGATTAGTTGAGAATTGCTTTAGAAATACCACTCCTAACAACAGCCAGCATTTATAAATCACTTTAAGGTTTGCAAAGCACTATATATGTTATCTCATTTGAACCTCAGAACCTTGAACCTTATTATGCCTATCTTACAGATGTGAAAAAAACTGAGGCTTGCCCAGTGTTCTGTACAGCTAGTCAGTATTTGAGGCAGGATTTGAGTTCAGAGTTTTACATCTGAAGCTCTTACATACTGTACCACCTTGCTGCCTTGATTACGAGACATCATCATGGAGCCCTGTGCAGCTGGTGCTCCCAGCCCAAGAACCTAAGCTTCTGGTCTTCCATTAGATTGGTTTTTGCTACTCATCTTTTGTAATTCAGGCCCTCTTGTCTGTAGATCCTTCTCTCTTTCTGACTAGATCCTATTTGATATAAGCAACAGATGTTGCTTTCTGGATCAGAAATCTGATTTTTTTGCCCGAGAGTATTTGTTCTGACTATACCTATAGTGTCTCCCAGGAAATTAGAAATCATGGATAAACTTATTATTTGAGACCAGTAAGATGACGCAGTGAATAGAGTGCTGAGCCTGGAGTCAGGCAGACTCATCTTCCTGAGTTCAAATCTGGCCTCAGACTCGTATTAGCTGTGTGACCCTGGGCAAGTCACATCATGCTGTTGGCCTCAGTTTCCTCATCTGTAAAATAAGGTGGAGAAGGAAATGGCAAATGATTCCAGGCTCTTTCCTAAGCAAACCCCAAATAGGGTCATGGAAAGTCAGGTATGACTGAAAATTACTGAATAAAATGTATGATTTCAAGCAGAATCTTTGCAAAACATTTTGTTCTCCAACTTAACATAATTATGAGAGAACAACAGGGAAATCTTTTCAGTCTCTTAAGGATATTGTTGAGTGTAAATGTTTTTCCAAAAAATGAAAAGGGGGAGAGCTGATGAAGCTACCTCTCTCTTGATTATGCCTATGTGGCTAACTATTTTATCCAGTTAGCTATCATTATTTATAAAAACAAAACATACTGTATCATGCAATAAAGGTTTTAATGTATTTTTTTTTAGACTGTCACTTCTTAATGTGTGAAATGCTTTGGTATGCAATTAGACCAAAGGAAACTCTCGAAATTCAAGATTATTTCTGCTCCTTGTGATTTTGCAGCTAAGGTGGCATAATCAAAGTTTATAAGACAACACTAGTTTTTGAGACCTTGGGCAAGTCACTTAGCCCTGTTTGCCTCAGTTTCCTCATCTTATAAAATGAGCTGGAGAATATCTTTGCCAAGAAAACCCCAAATGGGGTCACAAATGACCAAACAGCAACAACAAAAAGTTTGTGAGAGATTCAGAAACACAACTTTTTAAAAAATCCACCTATCTGTAGTACTAGAGAAAAGCATTTTTTTACAACTTTACACACTAAAACTGGGAAATGTTAGTTGGAACAGCTGAATTGGAAGAGACACGTCTTTTGTTTCAGAAGTCCTGTTTGGTTCTTGTTAAGAGGAAGGGTCTTTGGATGAGTTTGTTCTCTGAATCTATTTTTTTAAGTTAGATTTTAAATGGACTTTGGTTGTTTTGGTAGTGCTCTGAAGGTATCAGGAAGGATTATCTTAGATGAGGAAGTGATCAAATGGGATAATATTGAATTTCTTTCTAAATCCACACATTCATTGTTCAGGCCTTTCTTTTATTCCTTTTAAGACGACATGGTTCCTGTTCCCTGTAGCAGAGGTATGTTTTGCTAAAATCATACAAACAATTTCCATCTAAATTTGGGCTAATCAGGAACCGTGCCCGTTTGAGGATCATAACTAGAGCAGGAGCGTTGCTGAGTTTTTGGAGGGGAAAACAAAATCATTGACAATAGTCTCAGGCTCACGTGATGTCAGGACACAATTCTTTTCATGGCTCCATTTCTCATCCCTTTGTTGGTGTTTGCTCTTTCTCAACACAAGGCTGCTATAGTGCCAACGCTGGCAACCAGTGAGTGGGAAATCCATATAAAATGACCCGATTATTTTCCTTTTTGGCAGTGGATGACTCGAGACAGACTTTGGGAGATAGTTACTGAAAAGGCTGTTATTAATGTAGTAGTGAGTTCTTATGTCTTCAAAATGAGTCTTGCTCGGTTTTTTCTCCTCCTGAACATTTTCCCTCCTGAACTAATACCTGCTCATCTTGTCTAGAGTCTAAAATTATTTCCTTTCTTTTATCTTTGACTCTCTTGGCACAGTAGCTTTGTGAATACTTAATAATAGTTTTTTTGTAACTTGCCTTGATCATGACCTTTGACCTAGGTCAACAGTTTTATATAGGTGCCCCCCACTGTCATCTTTCACACTGAGGCAAAAGTATTACCTTATCACAGATGACCAGATGAAGGTTCTGAAGATTTTGTGCCAAAGTATGGCAGTTTCCCCCCTACCTTTTCTGACCATTATCTTGATAAAGCTTTTTGGATACTATCAGTATCAAGACATGCCCAGAATGCCAATTTGTAGGTCATGATTTTGCCATTTTTGGCTTTGCCCACTTACTTGGCCAATTATCTTTGGCTTTACCTTTCTAATGGCATCATTTGGAAAGTGAAGTGATTCTTGTGTAAAAAACAACAATGGGGCAGCTAAGAGGCACAGTTAAGTCGAGCACTGACTCTGGAGTCAGGAGGACCTAAGCTCAAATCCGGCCTCAGACACTTGACACACTTACTAGCTGTGTGACCTTGGGCAAGTCACTTAACCCCAATTGCCTTGCATTCCCCCTTCAAAAAACAAAACAACAAAACAATGCAAACTAGCAAAACCAACAGAAACTTTAGAATCTTGAAGAAGAAATTATAAGTTTGCAAAGCAGCAGAATAATTTTTAAGGTCTGTCTTTTTATTCCCATATTTGGTATAGGTTATCTGGTAACAGTTAAAAGCCTCTTTCAGTCCCTGCATTTTACTTGTGATGCTAGGGTTGTTTAAAATCACATAAAAGAGTCTGCCTTCCTTAATAATAATAGATAATATGCATGGATAGCTACAATGTTCTGAACGTTTTAGTGCAGTTTCATTGATAGCTTAAAATGCACTAATACTTTTGAAACATCATATGTATGTCAATATTAAGGCTCACAAAGCATATGCACCACCGCATTTTATCCTCACAACAGCTCTGTGAGGTAGATGATGCAGATAAAATTATTCGCATTTTACAGATGAAGAAAATGAGGCTGCAGAGAGGTTGTCTCGTGTCTATGGTAGCATAGCTTGTAAATGTCAGAGGTGGAAATCAGAACTTGCTGTACTCATTATACCCATTTGGACCAAAGAGAGCTTCATTGGGTTTTTTATTCAAGTCAATTTGAATGTGGTTAATTGAAGATTCAGCCAAAGTCATGATATATTTGAGGGAACTACCCAGTCTTGGGATCATTGGGTCATCAATTTAAAAATGATTTTTTTTGTGGACAATACATTTTGTAACATCAGGAGTTCTGGGTCATATTGTCAGAGTCTTAATTACTGCAAGGTGAATGGGGCTTTGACCCAAGGCATTGGCATCAGATGGGGCATACTTATTCTCAGCATCATCTTCAGGACATTGGAATTATAGTATAGCTGCCACTCCCATGGTTACATTGCCATGGCACCTCTCTCTCCTACCTTCTCTTCTAACCCTGATGGAAGCATGGATGTAAGTATCAGACTATGGCTTCTCCCAGTGTGACTCTACCTGTGGTTGGACTGTCTTTTGCCCCCAAACTCAACTGTGCTAACCTCAGGTGAAAACATTTCTAATTTTGCCTCTTAGGACCCCCATTATGTTATCACCTCCATTGCTATTATAAGAAACCAAGGAAACGTTTCATAATGTAGCATTTCAGAAAGCAAGTCCGCCCTTTACAAATTTGCACATGAAAGTGGCAAACAATTTCCTAAGTCAGTGACCCATAGACATGTAGGATATCTGGGAGGCAATATTAAAGAGACATTAAGTAATTAGCTTCTTTTAGTAGCTGGTGGCTCCTTGTCATGACTTCTCTAGCCTAATATGGTATTTTACGTGTTAAGAGGTTATGTCCTTAGGTTTCTATCCTCTTTTCCCTGTTTGCAATATGGATCCTATGGATTGGAGAGCTTTTGGGCTGTGCCAAAATAAATGTTTCTTGTTCTGTGTCTTATCTAAAGCAAACAACAGGAAAAAGAGAAAATGATAAATGAAAGTATTCCAAAAATCTCTTAGTCAGTTTGATTGGAAATAAAAGTGAATATAACAATTTCTTCCTCTTTTCTTCCCTTAAATATATTGAGTGTCTGGGGTTTATAATGTGGGAAGGGGAGATGTGTGTTCATTTAGTTGAACAGAGGATTAGGGCTCTGAACAGAGAGAGAGAGTTCTTTTTGTCTGATTTTTGAAATCATCTTAGGCTTCACTGATCTTCTGGCTATTGAGTCTGGGTTCCCTGAGCCTCTCTAAACATGGATTATCCTAAATGAATTTACTGCATGTTTTTCTCCTCAGCTCCACATATTTTGGCACAATGGGTGGTGCTCCAGGAGAGCAAAGGGGATGAGCAAGGCCTTTTATTGAAAAGGTGACTTTGTTATTGGCCAGCTCCAGTGAAATGTGGACTTTGTAAAGGTGCTTATCTTTGAAGGTGCATGGCGATTTTGAGTTACACTTTGTAATGCTTTTGGAATAATATATTGCTCCCCAAAGAAGTTGCTTTGGTCAACAAGAATGCATTTATCCACTTGTCAATCCAAATGAGGTAAAGTACTTGCCATTTAAGAGTGATTTTATGAAGAAAATATTTATAGATCTTCCCTGATCTACTTCTCTTTACTCCCACCTTCATGTATTTGTATTTGTTGTCCTCCATGCCTATACCAGACCCCATTCACATCTCTGCCTGTTAACATCCTTCCTTTCCTTTAAGGTGGAACTCATATGGTACCCTTTTCAAGAAGTCTTCACAGATTATTCAATCATTCAAGCCATTTTAAGTGCTTATTATGAGCAAGGCATTCTGCTATGTATGGGGAATATAAATACAAAATAAGTCAGACTTTGCCCTCAGGGAGCTTATCTTTTACTAGGGGGAATATATCATGTTCAGAGAGAAGTGAATATTGGATATATACAACATAAAATACATGCCAAGATTTAGGAGGAGGGAGGAGAACACCAAACTGTGGGAGAAGGGAAAAGGTCCCTTGACTTATTTGACACTTGAGCTGAGAGTTGAAGAGAGCCAAGAATTGCAAGAGAAAGAGGTGAGGAGGAAGAGCATTCCAGGCATGGATGAGAACCTCTGCAAAGAAAGGAAGACAGGAGATGGAATGGTATACACGGGCAACAGCCAAAAGGCCAGTTTGGCTGGAACACAGAGAGGAAATAATATACAATCACCCTGAGCCCGTTTGTGAAAGGTTTTAAATGCCAAACAGAGTAGTTTTTATTTTAGCCTAGAGGCAATGTGGAACCACTGAATCTTTTTGAGCAGAGAGAAACATGGTTAGGTCTGCATTTAGGAATAACAATTTGGGACATATGTGGAAAATTGTCTGTAGAGGGGATATATTAGATGGAAGAAGAAAAGTATAACAGTATTGTGATAGCCCAAGAGGTGAAGGCCTAGACTAGGGCAGTTGTGGTGTAAATAAAGAGAAGGGGATGATGATGTAAATGATACTAAGGAAGTTAAAGCAGCAAAATTTGTCATTACATTGGATCGGGTGGAGCAGGTGGTGAGTGACAGTGAAAAGGGAAGGACGATGTCTAGGTTCTGAACTTGGGGTGATAGGGGGTATGATGGTACTCTCCCCACAAACTGGGTATTCAGAAGGAGGAGTGAATTTATGAAGAAAGAGAATGAGTTTTGTTTTGGACATATTAAATTTGAGACGTCAATGGCACATCCATTGTCGTGCTAAGCAAGCAATTGGAAATGTGGAAGTAAAGCTCACAGCAGACATGAAGACTAGATTATTAATTTAGGAGTCATTTTCATAGAGATGATAATTGAATCCTTGGGAGTTGAAGAAATCACTAAGAGAGTACAGAGAGAGAAGAAGAGAAGGTACAGGATTCAACCTTGAGATCCACTTATATGTAGCAAATAGGATAATGATAACAGAAAATATTTACACGGTACTTTACAGTTTGAGAAGTGCTTTACATGTGTATATTATATATATTATATGTATATATTATAAATATATATATATATATGTTTATTCTCACAACAATCCTATGAGGTAGATACTGTTATTGATCCCATTTTGCAGATGAGAAAACTGAGGCAAACAGAGATCAAATGACTTTCTTCAGGTCACATAGTTAGTACGTGTTTGAGGCAGGGTATGAACCCAAGTCCTGCGCTCTAGCCACTGCCCAATAGTGCCTGCTATGGAATTGGATGATGATCTTCCAAAGGACACTGAAAGGAACTAGTAAAGGATATAGAAAGAGAACTATGAAAGCATGGTGCCCAGGGAAAGAAAGCCCAGCGAGGTGAGATCATGTAGAAAGAGGGGGTTGCCAATAGTATCAATTTCTGCAGAGAGGTTAAGAAACTGGAGGACTGAAAATAGGCAGTTGGATTCAACCATAAAAGAGATTGTCTCTGATCTTGGAGAGAGAGAGTCATTGAAGTCAAGCGGTGGGAATGGAAGCTGGCCTGAGGAAGCTGAGAAGTGAATGGGGGATTAGAAAGGGGAGGCAATGAGGGTACTTTTTTCTAGGAGTTTGACTGTGAAGTAGAGTATAGGTGTAGGTTAACTTGAGGGAATAGCAGGGTCAAGCGAAGGTTTTTTTTTAAAAGAATAATAGAGAGCCAGGCATGTTTAAATGCAGCAGAGAAGGCACCATTGGGTTAAAAAAAGGCTGAAAATTGAAGAGTGCAGGGACAATTTAAGGGGCCAGTTGCTGGAAGAGGCCAGAGGGGATGGCATCAAAGACACAAGGAGAGGGTTCGTTGCAGCTAGACGTGAATGTCACACCTCTTTGATCTGTCTTTTGCAATGATGCCATCTGACCTTGTTTTACAGTTATTTGTATGTATATCTCATCATTCCCTATGACATTAAGTTCTTTGAGGTCAGTGATTGAGAATTTTTTTTTCATCTTCATGTCTCCCTGATTCCCTTCCCTTCCCTTAACTGAAAATGATCTTTTTCTTTCCATATTCTCCTAGAGCACTTTATTTAAACCTCTCTTTTAGTCTTACCACATCCTCCAACATGCTATAGCCACCTTATTAGATTTAAAGCTGCCTGAAGGCAGGCACAATGTCATTTTCTATCTTTGTATTCCTAGTACCTAACACAATACCTTGCACAAAATATATACCTAATAAATGTTTGTGGGAATTGAATTGGGCATAGTTGGCACTTTGTAAATGTTTCTTGAATTGAAATATATTCATCCACACATATTCCTAGCGATTAACCACAGGGAGTGCCATGAGAAGAACCAAAAAATGTACTACAAAAGCAGAAGGCAAACAGTTTTTTTTAAGCTAGAAGAATGAAATCAATGGTTCCATTGCCTCTGGAAAGGACATGCTCATTGGCTCTCCTATTGTTCCACTCACCCATTCTGTGTCTTCCCAGGTCATGTCTTTGAGACTTGTCTGAGTGGTAGATGAGTAGGGGAGGTGAAGGAGAGGACTTGTCTTATTTTATTTTTATGTCCTTAGTACTTGTCACTGCGATTGGCTCACAGTAAGTACTTAATAAATGCTTTTCATTCGCCCATGATTTTACTTGACAACACAGTCACCAACCTGAAGAACCTTACGGACCTGGAGAGTAATAAAATATCAAGAGGCAGCTTGGTACGGTAGAAAGAACACTGACTTTGGATTCAAAAGACTTGGGTTCATATTCTACCTTTGATACTTACAATTGCACGTTTACGAGATATGTGACCATTGGAAAGTCACTTAACCTCTCCCAGTCTGTTTCCTCAACTGCAGAGTGAGGGGGTTAAATGCAATGGCCTTTGAGGTCCCTTTCAGCTCTAGATATAAGATCTTATATTCTTGTTCAGTCATTTTTCAGATGTGTCGGACTCTTCATGACCCCATTTGGGGTTTTCTTGGCAAAGATGCTGGAGTTGTTTGCCATTTCCTTTCCCCATTCATTTTATAGTGAAGGAAACTGAGGCAAACAGGGTTAAGTGACTTGCCCAGGGTCACATAGCTAGTGTCTGAGGCCAGTTTTGAACTTATGAAAATAAATCTTCCCAATTCCAACCCTGTGCTTTATCTACTGTACCACCTAACTACTCTAAGATCCTATACACATGTTCACAAATACTTAGAATATAGAATGTCATCATTGCAAGACTGAGATCTAGAAGAGATGCCTGAATGAACCACGTCTAGCTGGGGTAATTTCAGAAGGCTTTTTGGAGGAAATGGCCTCTGAGCTGGGACCTTAAGGAAGAGAAGAATTTCAACAGATTTTCAGGTGGAGAAAATCCAATTCTAGGCACAGAAAACAAGACGTATAAATGCACAGAGGTGGTAAAGGGCAGGATGAGATAAAAAGTTATCAATTAATGAAATGAATCCAACAAACCTTAAAGAAAAGTCAATGTTTAATCTAGGCTTCATGACTTCTCAGTTTTTATGTACACCTAGATCCTGAGGGCAAACACAAGGGCTTATATTAGGGCAGACTTCCTGGTGCTGCCCACCCTTTGGACCTGCTGATGGCGCTCACAGACACTGCTTAGTTCTGGGAGTGATCTGCAAAGGCTGTAGAAGCTACTGATCTCTGGCATAGATAAAATCAGACTGTGGTTTCCTGTGACATCTCAAGCTTAAGCTTGGAGGTCAGGCTTAATCATTTTATTGCTATGAGGTTTTGAAGAGTTGTTAAATATGCTAGCTTCTTAGACTCAGATCAGTTCTCTGTCACTGACACATGACCTTCTGGAAACCCACACTTGATCCAGCCATCCCCCAAAATGATTGTCCTATATCTCTACTCTTTTTCTCTGGCTAGATTCCCTGAGAAAGCTGTTTGTTATTGGTGCCTCCATTTCCTATCTTCTAAACCTCTGCATTCTGCCTTCTAAGCTCATCATTCAACTCAAACCGTTCTCTCCGATGCTACAAATGATTTTTGAATTGCCAAATTAAGTGACCTTCTACCTATTGTCCTCCTCTTGGCCCTTCTGTTGCCTTTGACACTGTTGATTATCCTCTTTTTCTGGATACTTTCTTTTCTTTAAGTTTTGATTCCCCTTCTCTTTCCTGCTTCTCCTCATACTTAGCTGACCATCTTCTTCCTCTTTTGCTGGATCTTTTTCCAGGTCATACCCACTAACCATGTGTGTCCCCCAAAGATGTGCCATTTACCCATTTCTCTTTTCCCTCCATGCTATCTTGCTTGGAGAGACCACTAGCTCCTGTGGATTCACTTATAATCTCTGTACAGATGCTTCTCAGATCTATTTATCCAGCTCTGACCTTCAGGCCCACATTACCAACTGCCTACTGGACATCTCAAAATCAATATTTCTTCCCACATCCTCCCCTCTTCCCAGCTTCTCTATTAATGACAAGGGTACCTCCATCTTCACAATCACATAGGCTTGAAAGTTCCATGTCATTTTCACATTTATTCACACTCACCTACGTATCCATTCTGATGCCCAGTCTTGTTTCACCCAACAACATTTATTTTTTGTATATATCACCTTCTCTCTACTCACACAGTTGCTACTCTGGTATAGATCCTCATCACCTCATGCCTGATCTATGGCAATAAATTACTTGCTGGTTGATCTCCTTTTCTCAAGTCTTTCCCCATTCCAATCTATCCCCTACACTGCTGTCAAAATCATTGTTCCTAATCCTAGGTCTATGTCACTCACTTTCCAGCTCAACACTTCTTAGTAGTTCTTTATTACTTCTAGGGTAAATTCTTTATCTAAAACCCTTAACAGTTAAGCTCTAGACTAATTTTCTAGACTTATTTAGGGTAAAATGAATATTTTATAATATTCAATAGTTCAACACCAAATAACATCAGAAAAATGAAATTGACTACATTTCAACAGGAAAAATTTTGTTACTTTACTCTTTAGTAAGAAATTGTTTCCAAAGATGACAGTGGGTTAGAATATAAGCTCATTTCTAACATCTTACTAAAAAGCATGATGGGTTGTTGTGTGATGAGCAGAACCAACTCATAAAGCACTTAGGACTAATGGATGATAAAGCCTTCTTAAAGAAAGTTTGGCAAGATAGCCAGTGAAGCAGAGTCAATCCCAAGGGCTTTCCAGGATGAAAATGGAAGGACTACAAATGTAAGAAAAATGGAAAAGTTTTGTAGGAACCAATTCAAAAAACTGTTTTTTTCATCAAGAATAGTAGAAAAAGCACCTTTGGAGCCTAACATCATAGTCCCTGAGGTGCTTAGATAGGAGGTAGAAATGACACTGAAAAAAGAAAAAAAAACAAGAACAGGAAAATCAATCAGGTTAGATTAAGTATATGTGTAAGAGATTTGCACTGAAGATAAAACAAATGTGAGGGCACTGAGGGACCAATTAACAATGTACCTAAAGGAAGGGAAGATACCAAAAGTGTGGAAAAAATCCAAGACCCTATTAATGCTGAAAAAGGTGGCCAAAAGACCACCACTAACTACTGAACTATGTGCCCATTCTTCCATGTATATAAAATTTTAATGAGTTATCTATGTATTAATTGAGGGCATCTTCAATGAAGACATTTAGAAGGAAATAAGCAGACTTTCACAAGTGATATTCAACAATGAATCACATATTCCTTCACCAAAGTACTACTCTATTTACCTAAGTGTGGCATAGACATGTCCTTGAACCATTTGTAAATTCTGGTAGGCTTCAAGAATGGACCAGCAGGGGTCTCCGTCATCTGAGACTAGCCTAGGGACAGGGAACCTGCGGCCTTGAGGCCACATGTGGTCCCTTAGGTCCTCAAGTACAGCCCTTTGACTGAATCCACCACATGTGGCCTCGAGGCCGCAGGTTCCCTGCCCCTGGACCAGCCTCATTTAACTTGAGGAGGCTTATGACTAGACTGTTCATACCAAGAGATTAGTTTTTTTTTGACTTCAGATTCTCATGTAGGTTGCCTTCTAAGGGCACAAAGAGTCACTGATCTTTCAGTGTAGAGAATTCCTGCACCAATGAAATAACAGATTCTGGAAGTATCAAAGGAAGGAGCATACTTTGAGTGAAGCCCCTTGTCACTCTTTACGTGTAAAACCTCTGAGCAGGAAAATTCAATTAGAAAGGAAATAGAAATGGGAACGTAGAGATCCTGTCCCTGCTGAAGGTGGTGAACAAAAGCGAGAAAGAAAGAAAACAAATCAAGAGATGAAGAGCCTGATAAACAAAAGTTACAAGACACAGCATACACCTGACACTTGCTCTTTGATTCTAAAAAACTGTCTTAAAACCACTCTTAAAAATAGAGTTGTGTTCTACCATTTTCTCCTTTGGTGGTATTGAATGTGGTCAGATTCTTCTGGTGCTGCTTTGCTTACCTTGATTTTCCATTCTTTACAACCTACTCTCTGTTCCGTGTTTAAAAAGCCTCTTTTAAGAGTCTAGTGTGCCCAGTGCAATAGTGTTAGAAACTGATATATGTAGATACCAGAAAAAGAATCTTCTAGTCTTTCCACTGAGCAAGAGGAAGGAAGAGGTTAAAAGGGCAGCCCCTAGTAAATACCACCATATAAAGTGCTAGGGAGGTACCGTCATTGAGTGGTTCATTCAGATGCGAATTTCAGTGGATTATAGAGGTAGAACTGGAAAGACCGAGAGGTAATCTAATCCAATCCTTTCATTTTTACAGAGAAGGGGAACCGAGGCTCAGGAAGGTTAAGTGACTTGCTTGTGGTCTCAGAGGTGTGAACTTCAGATAGGCTATATTGCTAGATTATAGTGGGTGTTTAATAATTTCTTATCGATTAATTGATTTATGATTTAATCACCTTGGAAAAATCGCTGAATCACTTTGTGTGATCAGTTTCTTCACTTTTAACAAGAATGATGCTCCTTCCCTGGGCATTTTTTTTTGGTAGGGATGCTGTGAATTTATGTGATTAAATGAATGGCCAAAATATAGACAACAGAGAGAAAAGAAACCTAGGTTTTATATTCAATTTAGTTCAATCCAATAAACATTTATGAAGTACCTGTTATGTGCCAGGCACTTAGCTGGGAATACAGAAAGAGGCAAAAGACAATCCCTGCCCTCAAGCTCAAGGTACTTACAACCTATTGGAGGAGACAACACACAAACAAATATACATATATATATATATATACATATATACATATATATGTATAAAGCAAACCATATACCAGATAAATAGGAAATAATTAACAAAGGAAAGGCACTGGAATTAAGAGGGGTTTGGAAATGCTTAGTTGGGACTTAAATGAAGCTAGGGAAGTCAGTAGTCAGAGTGAAGGAGGGAGAGCATTCCAGGCATGAGGGACAGTCAGAGAAAATTGGTCAGAGCCAAGTCTAAAATAACTATTATTTTATTTTTATTTTTGTTGAATCTCTGATCAACAATTATGGAGATACCATGTTCCATAACTGGCATTCTCTGGGTACTAGAATAAAAAGGCTGCAACTTAAAAAAAAAACCCCAAGAAACTATTTGAGAGACATTGTTATATCGTGACCCTTGAAGCCATGAAGACTTGGGTTTAAACTTCATCCCTGATACAAACTAATTGTGTGACCCTAAATAAGTCACTCAATGTTCTAAGCAACACTCTAAGATTCTAAGTTTCAGAGAAGGACCTAATCTACCTGGATAGTGAGCTTCCTCACTGGGTAGTCCTTTTATCAATGAAATTATAGGTCAGATCTCTATCCCAAACTATTCCTTGCATAGTCTTTTCTTTATTGAATTTAAAACATAGTCAAGCTACCTTACTTGTTCATTGCTGATTATTCCTTTCCTCTCCCTTATTATTAAGGATTGCAAGAGGAGTGGGCAAGGGGAGAGCAAAATGTGAGGAGAAATGAAAAACCAGATTTCCAAGATGATTCCAAAAGTAACACACAGAAAGGCCGACAGGTTCGGTTCAGTTTTAAAAATAGTAGTCAGGGAAAGAAAGTGTCAAATGACTGTAGCACGTTTTATCATCTCTCAATAAATAATGTGCTTGTTTAAAATATGATTGGCCTCTTTAAACAGGAAGTTGAGAGGATCAGAGTGAATGTTTGTGCCTGGCTTCGAAATTCTGAGGGTACTAAGAATGATTATTCCCTGTGAGCCAAGAATTCTTTTGCCTTTCACAGGACCAGGTCATTCCTGAGGTTGTCCATAGAGTCATGAGACAGAGTTCAGGCACTTTTCTATCAGAAGGGACTTTGCTCAGACATAATCACAGTAATCTTGGAGTTGCATACCAGAAGTCAGTTGTTGTTCTTGGAGGCTTTTTTATTTAACTAGGATTTTTTCCCCCTCTTCCTTTGGTATCTCGCTTTAATTATGAACTTTTCAAACGCTGATAAAAAAATAAAGCAATGCACAAGGAATGACCCATGCTGAAGTCTGGGGAAGGCTGAGGGTGAGAGAGGTTTCTGAGGTGGGGGAGGAAAGGGAAGAGAAAGGCCATGGGAAGAGTCCAGCTTCACTTCTATTTTTTCTCTGTGATACCTCATGTGTAGTGAGGAAATGATGTTTTAATCAAATACCTTTAAAAAATGCTTAGTAGGCAAATGTTTTTGACATGTCGTCATGATGAAAAACACATGCAGATGCTGTTAAATCATGAGAAATATCCTGAGTTCTTGCCTGTGTACCTCGTATGTGTGTAAATATTTAACTAGAGGAACAGTCACATGAGAACCACTCCAAAGCAATCTTGGAGGCAGGAAGCCACAAATGATAGGTTTGAAATTTACCATGCATGGCTTATGTGTCCAGATAAGTACAGCCAAATGAAAAGGCTCGGGGAGGTTTATAAATAGCAGCAAACTTGGGTGGGAAGGATTAAAGGGAATTTTAATAGACTTTTCTCAAGTATAATCTGGGTACTTGGTATATAGACCAACCTGAGCACAAAACCTGTATACGAGTGATTTGTTCAGCTATGTGTTTTGAGTCTTGAATGTATTAATCTTTCAGTTACACAGGCAGCTAAGGCACCACTGCAGGATCATAAACGGGCTTATAAGATTTTTTTTTTTGGACTAGAAGAAAGGGCTTTAGCAGTCATCCAGTCTAGCCCTTTTATTTTATTTATTTTTATATTAAATTTTTTCTCTCTCCCCTTCCTAAATTTACCCCTCCCCACTGGGAAAAAAAATAAAAAATCAACCCCTTGTAACAAATATTTGTAGTCTCTTCCCTTCTTTCCAGTCTTCTTACTTCTCACTTCCTGACATATATTCTTCAATCCAGTGATACTGGTTTCCTGGCTGCTTTAAGAACAAGAAGCATCTCTCAGCTTGTGACACACACACACACACACACACACACACACACACACACACACACACACATATTTTTGACTGTTCCACATGTCTGGAACGCTCTCCCTCCTCCACTCCAATTACTGACCTCCCTGGCTTCTTTTAAATTCCATCTTCTGCAAGAAGCATTACTCAAGCCCTCTTGATTCCAGTGACTTCTGTCATGTAATTATTTCCCATTTATCCTGTATATAGCCTGTTTTGGATATATTTGTTTGCATGTTGTCTTCCCCCATTAGACTGTAAGCTCCTTGATGGCAGGGACTGTCTTTTGCCTCTTTTTGTGTCCCCAGTGCTTAGCATAGTGCCTGGCACATAGTAGGTGCTAAATAAATGTTTATTGATTGATTTAACTGAAAATCAAAGGAAGCCAGGGAAAGGAACTAGAGAGTATGTAGCCCTAAATACTGAGACAACCAAGCTATTCTCTGGCTATTTCTTAAAGTTTCAGTGAGGAATACATATTCCTTGCAAACTCACAGATTTCCCTTTTTATGATTTCTTCATTTGTTTCCTGGTAAAAATTCCTTTCAAAACACCCAGTTTACTTCACTTAAAGAGTTTTTTTCACATCTGGATCTCCATTCTGTATATTGAAGTGGCCTGGTTTGATGATTACAATAGGAATGCTTCAGCTGCATATTCCAGTTCCAATGGGAAACCACGAAGCTGGGATGGAGATAATATGAGAACCCAGGAAAGAAGAGGATAAGGGGAGGGGGGTCAATCAAAGAGGATGGACCTTACCATGATGGTGCATTCCTTTAAAGGAACTATTCCCATAGGGTCTGCTACCTGGCCTTGCCTACCAGGTCATTTTCTTGCTCAGAAACTGATTACAGATTTCTGCCATTTGATGTAAGAGATTAGGATTATTCCTAGTTTGTTTCTGTCGTGTCTCCAAGTTTAAAGGAAGTTAAAACTTCATTTTCTCAACTTTATTCCAGGTATATGGGGCTGGCACATATGTGTTTTGATGTCAGTTGTTAATGCTACATCTTTCTTCAAATTACATGTTCACTCATCAGTGATTATCAAAGGGTGTTCCATGTCTGGAACGCTGGCTAGGTGTGCCTCAAGTGAAACATAATTTATGCTTTCATTTACATGAGCATGCATTATTCTTTGTGGAAAAAAGAAAACAAAAGAAAACAAATGGAGAACAATAGTGTACAAGTTAATAATAGTAACAGATATTTAAATAAGTGATTTACATACACTCTCTCCTTTGAATGTTACTTCTCTTGGTCGACTATAAGCTCCCAGAGGGCAGGGGGAGGATTTTTATTTTTATCTCCTCATTTTTAGCAACTAGCATAGTGCCATGCAGATGGAGTACTTAATAACTTTTCATTGGACAAGTTTTTAGTTGCTGACCTCCAAACTCACATCTCTAGTGGCCTTCTAGAACTAGGTATTCAGTAAACATCTTAAACCTAACATGTCTAAAGTGGAACTCATGATCTTTCCCCCCAAATCCTTCCCCTTCCTACCTTCCTTCTTATCGTAGAGGACACCACCGTCCTCCCAGTCCCTCAGGCTCTCAATCTAGAAGTCATCCTGAACTCCTGTCCAATCTGTTGCCATGGCCTGTCAATTTCACCTGTGCAACTACTCTTGAATATGCCCCTTTCTCTCCTCTGACGCTATCATCACTCTAGGGCAGGCCCTCATCACCTCACGCCTGGTCTATTAATAGCCTGCTGGTAGGTCTGCCCCCAGTCTTTTCCCAGTCCAGTCTCCATTAGACTACTATAATGATTTTCCTAAAGCACAGGTCCCATGATGTCACTTCCTTCCCACCCCCACCACTCAATGGCTCCCTGTTGCCTCTAGGAACAAATACAAAATGCCCTGTTTGGCATTCAAGGCCCTTCATCACCTAACTGTCTCCTATATTTACAATCTTTTTTACTTTCTTCCCTCTTCAATCCAGAGCCTCTAGACCTTTCCATAAACAAGGTACTCTCGCAGCTCTGGCCCTTGCTTCAAATGATCTCCCTCCTCCTCTCTACCTGCTGACCTCCCTGCTTCCTTTAAGAACCAACTAAAATCTCACTTTCCACAGGAAGGCTTGCCCAACCCCTCTTAATTCTAGTACCTTTCCTCTCTTAATTATTTCTTATTTATCCTGTATATAGCTTGCTATGTATATCTATGTATGTATATATGTTCATATATATGTATGTATATATACATATATACACATATGTGTGTGTGTGTGTATATATATATATGTATATATATATATATATGTATGTATGTATATCTGGTGTTCTTCAGGTTGTAGGTTGTAGGTTCCTCACAACATCTCCTGCATCACCAACCTCCTTCTTTCCACTTACACAGCTACTATTTTGGTTCAGGTTCTTATCACCTCTTGCCAATCAATCTTCCTGTCTCAAGTCCTTCCTTATTCCAGTCTGTTCTTCCAGTCTATTCTACACATGGCTGCCAAAGTAATCTTTCTCAAGTGCCAATCTGACCATGTGATTCCCCTACTCAAGGAACACTAGTGGTTTCCTACCAACTCTAGGATACAATAAAAGTTCATCTATTTAGCTTTTAAAGCTCTGATAACCTGACCCCACCCATCTTTCTAGCCTCATTGGTCATTGTTCTCCTTGTCCCCCCACCTTGCCTTCTATGATCCAGCCAGATCTGTGCTTCTCACACAAGACATTCCATCTGTGTGGTTTTGCTCTGACCGGATCCCACATACCTCTAATTTATAGGGTCTTTCTCTTCCTTTAAGATGCCACTCAAGCATCATCTGCTGCATGAAGTCTTTCTAGATCTGCCCAAATGCTAGTATGCTACCTCCCTAACTACCTCGTATGTAGTTATATTTCTTAACTTTGTATGCTCTATGTTATAGATATGGAACTTCTCAAAACTGAGTGGGGCTGAACCAGATTAAAATGTAATTGGGAAATGTTTGACAAAATAAGTAAAAATACAATCCAACATAGATAATGTTAATTTGTAGTTTTCTAAGTTAATATGTGGCCAGAGGGATCCATTTCTATTTGAGTTTGATACTACTGCTATATATGTTTTTATATGTATGTGTTATATCCTCCCTTAGAATATAGGATCATGATGAGTAAGGGTTATTTCATTCTTTGTGCTTGTATCCCTAGCACAGTGCCATACACATAGTCGGCACTTACGAAATACTTGTTGACTGATTGATTCTAGTCCTGGCTCTCCTTCCAGATTTCTGTGTGATCTTAGGTAAATTACATCACTTCTCTGGGATTAGTTTTCTCTTCTATAAAATAAGATTCTGACTGTATGAGTCTAGGAGAAGACATAAGGTAGCATGGGCAGAACACCAGTATGCCGGAAGAGGCAGCAAAGTAGCACAGGAAATTTATGACCGTATATTGCACAATGTTACAGAAAATGTGTCAGTGAGTATGAGGCCACCCTTAACTAGAAATTCTAAGCAAGCTAGAGACTTATGTAGCTAGGTGGCATTTTCACTTGCTTGTCTATTAAAAAAATGGTTCTTTAAGTTTGATTTAGTCATTTCAGTCTTGTCTGACTCTTTGTGACCCCATGTGGGGTTTTCTTGGCAAAGACATTAGAGTGGGTTGCCATTTCCTTCTCCAGCTCATTGTAGAGATGAGGAAACTGGAGGAAACAGGGTTAAGTGACTTGCCTAGGGTCATACAGCTAGTAAGTGTCTGAGGATAGATTTGAACTCAGAAAGATGAGTCTTCCTGACTCCAGGCCCAGCAGTCTATCCACTGTGCCACCTAGCTGCCCTTCATTAAGTTCTTTCTGCAATATTTTGTTCTGAGTTAGATAATCCTTCGTAGGTTCAATCATTCTATCTCCTTCATCCATTTATTTATTTACTAATTTATTTATTTGTTCATTCATCATGTTTATTTGTTCATGTATGTATGTATTTATTAATTTACTTATTTTAAAGCTTGAGTTTAGATCCTGCTTGAGGTACTTAGCCCCTGTATGATTATGGACAATTTATGTACACTCTCTCAGACTCAGTTTCTTCATCTATAAATAGGGCTAATGATAGCCTCTAGCTCACCAGGTTGTGTGAGCCAGTAAGGGGGCTCGGTAGATAGAGTGCTGAGTCTGGAGTCAGAAAGACTCATCTTCCTGAGTTCAGATCTGGCTTCAGACTCTTACTAGCCATGTGACCCTGGGCAAGTCACTTAACCCTGTTTGCCTTAATTTCCTCATCTGTAAGTAAGGTGGAGAAGGAAATGGCAAATGACTCCAGGACCTTTGCTAAGCAGACCCCAAATAGGATCATGAAAAGTCAGACACGACTGAAAGTTACTGAATAAAATGTATGATTTCATGCAGAATCTTTGCAAAACATTTCATTCTCCAACTTAACATAATTATGAGAGAACAACAGGGAAATCTTTTCAGTCTCTCAAGGATATTGTTGAGTGCAAACGTTTTTCCAAAAAATTCACCCATGTGTGTTTTGAGGATCCAATGAGATAACGAATGTAAAATGTTTCATATACTTTAAGGCATTGTGTTGATAGTAGATTTTGTTATTGTTGTCCTCCAAAGAAACATACTGTTCTCTGTATTATATGCTTAGCATATTATTATAACTATCATTTGTAATAGCGATAGCAACAAAATCTCCACGAGCATCCTCATTTTTCCCCCCTCATTATGGCACGGAGGTACCGTAAGTTTCAAAAGACCATGACAGGACCAAAAGCTTTGGCAGGTCTAATCAAGTCTGAAATCAAGAAATTTCAAGTATGGGGCCAGTGACCTGTTTTATGTCTTTAGCCTGAGGACAAATTCAACTGAATTAATTCAACAGGGATTGATTAGGAGCCTTTTGTGCTAGGCACTGTCCTGCTAGGGAGGGGAGAAGGTAACTGTGTTTGAAGTGGTCTCATCTCCGGAAGGTCGGATACTAGGTAATTATTTTTTTCCTTCTTTTCTGGTTTCATTAGGGAATTACTTTTTCCAGTCATAGTAACTCAAGACTATCTCTGGAGGGCTTGGGGAAGCAGGGGTTGGAATGGAGTGGGATATGCTGGCTGTACATGAGAAGTGAATACTCAGATCATTAAAATTCTACATTCTTGAATTATGGGTGGATGATCATAGATTTAGAGCTAGAAGGATATCAAAGAGGTCATCTCAAGTCCTTTCATTTTATATATGGGGAAACTGAGGCTCAGAGCATTTAAGTGACTTGCCCACTAAAGTGACAGAGTCAGGATTTGAACTCACTTCCTCAGATACCAAATCCAGCATTCTTTTCACTGTACCACTGCTAGTAACAATAATGGTACCTGGAATTAGCATGGGACCTTCTTCTTTCAAATGTGCTTTATTAACTTTCTTTGACCCTTACGGCAAGGCTATCTTTATTTTCTGGATGAAGAAACAGATACAGAAAGGTTAAATAACCCAAAGTCAGACAGCAAGCTTGTGACTGAGATGAAATTAGAATCTGTTTTCTTTTCCCTCATCCTCTACCCTATCTAACAGATACAGATGCTCACAATTTATTCACGAAGGAGGAATCATAGGTAAATCTTACTGCTGGTGTTCTTCGAAATTCATCTCAGGCATCTACTCCTGCATGAGACCTTTGGTGGTCACCCCATCTCTCTATACCCTTTGAGCTGCTAGTGCTTTTCCCTCCATAGCTACATTGTATATACTATATGTGTGCTTTGTCTATACCTATATACGTAGATTTCTCTGCTATATTAGATTCTATTATAGACTGTATGTATATATATATATACATATATATGTATATATACTGTATTATATTAGACTGGAGGGCAGGGCTATTTTGTCAGTATCCTTGTTGGTACAGATATTTTCTTATCTATATCTCTTATAGAGACAGAGTACTTGTCTCCATGTGTTTTTATTTACTCTCACAGATCAGTTCCCAGTGATTGCATAGTCCACAGAGGAGACAAACATACTGGGTTGCCTTCTCTTTTTAATGCAAAGAGAAATAGAATTAATGATTTTAGGTGACCATAGCTGATTCAGAGGGTCAGTGGTAGAATGATGTTTCTGGTATTTTTTAGATATTTATGTAAGGACATATCCTGCCTCTTTGACATATAACCTAAGTACTTACAACACTAGTATTAACTTACTCTTCCAGTAAATAAAGCCGAATCTTATTAATTCAGACTTCTCTAATCCTTATCAATGATAAGTGGAGCAAGGGTCATCCTAAAATTTTTATTGGCTAAGTAAAACTTTTCTTTAGAAATATAGTATGTCAATTTTATAATGTAGGAAGGATGCTTGAAACTCTTAAGAGAAACGACTTTTCTGGCATAGTCATCTGTTTTGGAAAATTCTGCTTTCACGTAAACTAAGGCAATGATAATTACAGGTTATTTACTTATGGTCATTAAAATGGTTCCCCTAAAACCTATACATACAGGACTATAGAATAATTGATCCAGAGCTGGAAGGGATAGTAGAAGCCAAGTAGTCCAATTGTCTCTTTTTATAGATGAGGAAACTGAGGTCCAGTGTGGTGAAGTGTCTTATCTATGTTCACACAAGGAGTTAGGTAACGGAGGCAGGATTTCCATAATCTCACTCCAGATTTTGTTAGTGTGGACTAATTACTTAAGGCTGAAAATAGAACAAAATCCACATTTCTGTTAAAAAAAAGAAAAAGGAAAATATATCACATAATTCAGGTCCATGCCTCCATTTAATTTAAATTAAGTAGCCTGTAGTGATTATTTACAAAACCCACTCATATAAGTGGGTTTGAATTTCGGATAGTCATATCACTAACATATTACTTAATGTACCCTCTTAAGACAGTCTCAATATAATTTAAAAAACAGTAAATATTTTGCCCCTATGGGGCAGTTAGGTGGCACAATGGATAGAATGCCAGGCCTGAGTTCAGGAAGACTTCTCTTCCTGAGTCAAATCTGGCCTCAGACACTTAATAGCTGTGTGACCCTGGACAAGGCACTTAACCCTGTTTGCCTTAGTTTCCTCATCTGAAAAATGAGCTGGAGAAGGAAATGGCCAACTCCTCCAGTATCTTTGCCAAGAAAACCACCAAAAGGGTCTCAGAGTCAGACACAAATGAAAAACAACAAGAACCAATCTTACCCCTAAATCACTTTGCAAACCTTGGCTAATTGAAGGTATGTCCATTCTGCAATAAAGGTGTTCCCCTTTCCCCCCCTTTTTTGGTCTATAATTTGAACTATTCTTAGTTTTCTAATTACCCAGTAAAGGTCAAATTTTTGGTAGGTTGTACCTGTGTTTTGAATATCACAACTGACCTTCTGGTTAAAAGAACAGAACCATGTTGAGTAGTAGTAAGCCAGGCACAGAAACTCAGGATAAATATTCTAAGGCATTGCCATCTTGTGGCCTATTGAGAAATGACAAATTCTTTCCCTTTGATCTTCGGTTTCTTTCTATCTCTGGCTCCTTTCCTATTGCCCATTATCATGCCCAGAGCTCTGCCATCCTTTAAAAAACCCTTCACTTGCTTCTACTATGCCCTCAAACTCTCTCTTCTACTTTTCACAAATTCCTGAGAAAAGGCCACCCACATTCATTGCCTCCCTTTCGTCACTTCCCTCTCCTTTCCAAACCTCTGGAAATCTGGCTTTTGATGCCAAAGCTCAATTGAAATAGCTTAGTTCAGGAGGAAAAGCAAGTACCCTGGACTTCAGAGAGAATACAAACAGAAATTACAAGCAGAAATTATAAACAGAGAAAAATAACACAAATCAACAGACAGGCTTCTGTCTGACCATAGCAATACATACATAGTTATCAGAGAGAGAAGCACCAACATCTGAGTTTTCAAAACAAAAAAACAGCAAAAAGTCTCACCCTGCTTACCATTATACATTGGCACATTTTTTTTGTGGGAGAAGGGAGTTTGGAGTCAGTTGTTAAACATTGATTAGCATATCCCTGGATGGTGGGGAGCCCAAAAGGCAATGAAATTGATGTCTAGAGGTTATAGAAGGCTGAGGCATGATTGACTTACCCTTTTATCATCATCAAGGTAGCTCTGTCCTAAGTCCTAGCTCCAATGCTAATTTGACTATCGTTTAAGTAAACTTATGTTCTGAGAAGGAACCTGGCTGCTTTCTGCTAGAATTTTTTTTTAAAATGATAAAGTTATTCATACAATTTTAAATTCTTTTTTATCTTTGGTCCAAAAGAGGAATGTTTTAGAAAGGGCCTCTCTATTCCTCTTTAATTTGAAAATAAGCACATATCAGCCTTTTCTTTCCTCTCTCCTTTTTCATGCAAGAAGGTTCACATCTGACAGACAGGTTAAGGGAAGAATGAATTAAATTTTCAAATGGTTTGGATGCAGTAGGTGAAGGGAGTGATAGAGAAGATTTCAAATCCTAAGATTTCAAATCTAACAGATGAGGAGGGTGGTACCTGATCATTTCTGAATGACCTTTCATAAACTGCCCATATACATAGAGCTCAAGTTTTCTATGGGTCATAGTTGACCTGATTATGCACACATAAACACATTTTAATTGGGATGCAGAAAGTGGTGGTGCACTAGGCGTTTACCTTCTAATTATTCATGCCTCTTCTCTTAAGTTGGATTGGTCATACATGAAAATTAAATGAAAGTTTTTTCTAAACTGAAAGTGCAGGTGGAAAAACAGACTAATTGAGAAGGATTTTCCAGAAGTACTGATGGGATTGATGTGGAGAATCATGACACTTTGAATGAGTCCAATTTTCAGGACATAGTAATCTGTAATTTTGGATTGGATGATTTTGGCCTTATTTTCTCTTCATTTCTAGCTTCTGGGCCAGAAATTCAGTTAAACAAACTTTGATTAAACACCTACATACAAGACACTATGTGGGATGCTGGGGATACAGAGATGAAAACAAAGTGGTCCCTGCCCTCGAGAACCTTATTATCCTGAGGGAGGATGCTGAGAGGTTGGACATGTACATTGTTAAATATAATACAACATAAAGTGTGAAATAAACTAATGAGGAGATGAAAATGAAAAGAAAAAGTAAGACCATTCTACGAAAACACTATTGTAACCTTGGGATATTACAGAAAAGTAAGACATTGCCTTCTTTCAAGAAGCTAGTATTTTAACAGGGGAGACACCTACTGGAGATTTCAGCTGCAAGTCAGATGGAAAGGTCCCAAGGATTGTGGTGACAAGAACTTCCTTTCCTGAGTCTTCAGTAACTATTGGTGCTCAGGGAGGTTACTGTTGCAGCACCAAAATGAGCAGTTTCCAGAGCCTATCTCCCCAGGGGTTGCTTCCTGGGATGATGGTTTTGCTAACTGGGCTGAAAGTAGAACCAGTGGCCTGGGAGTGATGTCATTCCCTGAAATCTGAGACTTAACCTTCCTATCTGTGGCAATACTCATTGGTTAGGAGTGGCAAGGAAAGTGGCCCCCTTTTTCATAGTGTTTGCTCTCCTCTATGCTGGCATAATGTTCTAGGAATATCTGAGGAAGGAGAAGACACTTTCTGACGGGGAGAATAAGGAGTTTCAAGCTCACATCATTTTCCCAGTTGCAGACTTTATTCCATTAATGAAATGAAAAGGAAAATGGTTGAAATACTTTGTTTCACTTCTACACTTTTGCGGGCAGCAAGTTGTACAAAAGTAATTTCACTAATGTAGGCAACTATTGGTAAGGACCCCTTATCTACCAATATAGATATGTACTCTTCTGGAATTTCTAGTCTCTAAATATTTTGTTCAACAAAATCTTGTAACTTTCCACAATATTTTATAGGTTATCTAAATCAGAACAATGACATGTTTGAATACAGCTTTGCTGTGCTTTATATACATTATTTGATCACTTGATTACTCATAAAAAACTGATGTAGACAATACAGGTATTATCCCTATTTTATAGATGATTAATTTCCTCATTGTGTTGTCATTCATAAGTGTCTAAGGTAGGATTCAAACACCTGTCTCTACTGACTCCAAGTCTAGTACTTTTTCCATTATACCACCCTGTTGTAGTTCTATGGCATTCTAGAGTATATGGGGAGAAAAAGTGTGAGATACCCTAGAAAAACAGAGAATGACAGGAAGAGGAGCTTCAGCTTTATTTGATAATCAATAGAGAGCTACTAAAGAGTTGAGGATGGGGGTGGTTCAACTAGATCTATTAATAAGGAAGAAAGTCTGGTAGCACTGTGAAGGATAGATTGAAGAAATGAGAGAATGTAATCAGAAAGGCCAGTTATGAGATTTTTGTAATTGTCTATGTCAATGATTATAAGAGCATGGACCAAGGTGATGGCAGTGTAAATAAAGAAGAAGGAAGAGAAAAGAGGGTTATTATGGAGGTAGAACCAGCAGTAGCTATGTGTAGACCAATGAAAGAAGAAATAGATGATATGGTGGGGCAGTACTATAGATCACCCATCAAGAAGGAGGAAATAGATGATATGTTTGGGAAACAGACCATGAACCAGATTTAGAGGCAAGATGTAGTAGTGAAGGCAGATTTCAATTAGCTAGGCATCTGATGGAGCTCTTCCTCTGCTGAACACAGAATAGCCAATGCATTCTAGACTTCCTTTCATAATAATTTTATTCTTTAGAAGGTGAAGGAAGTGACAAAGGGAACTTCTATTCTGGACCTGATTCTAATGCATATAAAGGAACTGGCTGGAATGAGGAAAAGCTTAGAAGAAAGTGACTACTGTACCTTAGAATTCATGAAAAAAAAAAACAGGAAAGATGGGCATAGTTTCCCATATAGGCTGGAATGGTGTGTGGGTGGCGTTGCATTTCAAAGATTTTGGAAGAAGGGTAAGCAAGATTTTATGATGCAAAATTCTACAAAGGAAATCATCTTAAGGCAAGGCAAGCTCTCAACTAAATTCTGGTTTCAAAAATACATTATTCTGATGAGGAAGTAAAAGGGAAACTGTCTAAAGAAACTGATGTCCATTTATATAAAACTCGTGGACAAGCTTAAAATAGAAAAAAAATTATAGTAAGGTCAGGTTACTGGGGTTATATGCAAAAGGATGTCATGGTCTTCTAAGAATAGTATCAGGAGGCAACTAGGTGTCATAGAGGCAAGGAAGTGGCACACTGGCTAAAGTAGTAAGTTTGGAGTCCAAAAGATCTGAGTTTGAATCCTGCCTCAGACTCTGGGTAAGTCACTTAACTTCTGTCGGTTTCTTCATGTGAAAAAGGGGACATGTTAAGAGATAACTTGGCTGCCACTGATGAATTCAAGTCATTAGTTAGAGAACTATATCCTCTGGGTTTTGAATGACCTGAATGATATGGCTGGAGAGCTGTTGTGAATGATCTTTGAAAATTCTTGGCATGCAGGAGGAGTTCTGCAAGCCTCGAGATGAGTAAATGTCCCATTGGGGTTTGTTCGTTTGCATTTTTAGAAAGAACACACTCTAGGCCAGTGAACTTGATTTCTATTTCTGACAAAATTCTAGAATGAATTATTAAAGAGATAGCCCTGAATTTTTAGAAATGGAAATGATGATAACTAAGAGCCAGCATGACTTCATCAAGAAGAGCATGCTATGCCAGGCTAACCTCATTCCTTTCTGACAGGGTTAATAGATAGGCAAATAAGGGCAACTCCATAGATGTAGTACAGCTGAATTTCAGCAAAGTTTTTGACAAAGCATCTATCTGATCTTTGTAGACAAAGTGGAAAGATGTGGGTTAGATCAGAGGTGTCAAATGTTCAGTCCACAGACCGTATGTGGCCCACAACACTCCAAGTATGATGGATGAGATGAAAATGTAGTTGGGAAATATTTAACAAAATAAAAAATATAATAAAACATAGATAAAGTTAACATGTGACTTTCTAAATGTAGCTTCCAAGGGTCCTTATATATGGAATAATGGCCTTGTTTCTACCACCGAGCTAGATGATCATGCTGTTAAGTGGATTTGTAGCTGAGAAAAAATAGTAATAAATCAGGCAGTTTGTACAAGTTTTAATCTTGTTAGAAAAGATCCAATATATGGGAAAAGATCTCTCATAAATACATACATTTAAAAATATATGAGCGTACACACATACATAGGTCTACGCACATACATGCATACATATACAAACATACATTTAAAAAAAAGAAAATCTATTGGTGCTTATGGGGATAAATTCTCAGCTATTCAGAAAACACTGTTCTGAAGGACTCTTTTCCCTTGGGTTTCAAAGGGCTAACATTTTACTATACCACATTTTTAACCATGACTTTCAATTTTCTTTCCCACCAAAACTTTATTCAGAGTGGTTATGAAGCAATTGTACTGATTTGGGTTTCACTTCTTTCTTCTACTGCCCATGCTATGGTAGTGGTGCTAATGAGCATGGGAAAAAGTAAAATAGAGAGGAAAGAATCGGAAGAAAGTAAATGGGATCATATGTAAATACAATGATGGATTTCTAAGAGTTGAGTTGGTTATATTTGCCTTCTTTTGCTCTGGACCTATGTTCATATGCAGAACTCTAGTGTGAAAAATTCCTGTAGGGATACACATTGGTAACCTGTCCGCAAAATACAGTTTTAGAAAGCTAAAAATCTGAGGCCTCTTGCTCAGGGTCACAGAACTAATATATATCAAAGGTCTTCCTGTCTCAAGGAAACCTTCTAATCACCACTAGAAGGATGCTTTTGTATTTTTCAATACTTTTCTTATTATGAATTTAATATTCATCAATAAGGATGAGCATTTCCATATACGAAGGCCAAAAGATGAGGATCACACATGAAATAACGAATCTTTTGCAATAGAGCTTGCTGTTTTTGCAAAGAATATATAAAATTTAACATGATTGTACTAACACTGCTCTTCTTGTCCTCTGAACCACTTCCTTCTGCTCTCTTTAGGGCATTTTTGAAAGTTTCATTGATGTCCTTTTCTTTGTTTTTTTTTTTTTTGTATTATCACTTTTTTGTATTACTACTTTAACAGACCCTCCATATTATGACACTTTTACAATAAATGTGTAAAATCAACTTGTTCTTTTCCTCTTTAATAATATGGGTTCATATCCCAAATTTTACAGCATTAGTGAATATTTTTCAACATGTAAGAATGAAAATCTGACCAATGTTGGAAGGGCTATGGGAAGACAGGGATATTAATTCATTGTCCATAGAGCGATTTGCTTTTTTCCTCTTAAATAATATAAATTCATACTTAAAATTATGCAGCACTGTTGAATATTTTTCAACACTTAAGAATGAAAGTCTGACAAAAATTGGAGATGCTGTGGGAAAACAGGCATGTTAATTTACTGTTAGAACTGTGAACTCGTCTAGCCATTCTGGAAAGCAATTTGGAGCTATGCTCAAAACGTCTGGGTATACCTTTCGACCCAGCAATCCAGCTACTAGATTTATAACCCAAAGTGATCAAAGAAAGGGGGAAAGGTTCCACAGGTACAAAAATATTTATGGCAGCTCTTTTTGTAGTGGCAAAGAACGGAAAACTAAGGGGATTCCCGTCAATAGAATGGCTGAACAAATCATGGTAAATGAAAGTAATATAATACTATTATGCTATAAGAAATTATGAAGAAGGATGATTTTTAGAGAAGTCTGAGAAGAATCATATGAACTAATAGAATGAAGTAAGAAGAACCAGGAGCACGATTATTAAATATTTCCAATTTATCTTTATGAACTCTGATTAATGCAATGACCAGCCATGATTCTAGAAGACCAATGAATAAGAATGCTAACCAATTACTCACAGGTGAGGAATTCAAGGTGTAGAATGAAGCATATTTTTTGGACATGACTATTGTGGGAATGTTTTCTATGTATATTTGTTACAAGAGTCTTTTTCCCAATGGCAGAAAGGGAGAAAAATAGATTTTTGTTCATCGGAGTTCTTTCTAAAGAATGAAACTCTAAGAACCAAGCTAACATTAATTCATATTTTTAAAGCACATCTGTATGCCAGGTGCTATGGTAGGTACTGAAGCTACAAAAACAAAAATGAAAATAGCCTCTGACCTCAAAGAGCTTATTCTACAGGGTAGGAAATAATATGGAGATAGATAGGAAAACAAATCCAAATTATGTACAAAGAAAATATGTGATTGTTTTTGGTGGGTGGGGTTGTTGTTGTTGTTTCTTCTTTATTATCAAAGAGGACCATGACATCAAGAAGTTGATGCCATGACTCTTGCAAATGAATTGGATTTAAGAGAGGGAGGGCTATGCAAAGTCACCAGCCTCACCTTCTCCTCAAGAACCATCTGTGTCCAACAGCAAGATGTAGTTCAGGACAATGGGAGATGGCATCCAGTGAGTGGGTAAAATGGAAGAAGGTTTAGGAAAAACTTCCACAGAAACTGGCCCTTGAGCTGATTGTTGAGTGAATCCTAGGTGTTTTAAGATGGGGGAAGGGAGGAGAAAGAACATTCCAGGAATGGGGGACAGCCTGTGTAAAGTTGCAGGGATGAGAGATAGAATTTAGTGAACAGAGTACACTGAGTAGGGCATTTTGGCTAGAGTATAGAAAATGTGTATGGGAGTAAAGGGAAATAAATCTGGAAAGCTAGCTTGGAGTTAGAAGTGAAGGTCTTTAAATGCCAAAGACAAGTGTTTGTTTTTGATCTTAGAGTTAGCATGATATGATGGAAAGGGCATTAAATAAAGGGTTTGACCTGGGTTTAAATTCTACTTCTGATACTATGTGACTTCTGACAATTCACTTAATCTCAGTCTCAATTTCTTCATCTGTAACATCAGGGATTGGATAAGAAGGTCTTAAAGGTCCCTTTCAGCTCATTAGATTGTAAGTTCCTTGAGGGAAGGGATTCTTCTTTTTCATATTTATAACCCCCGCACTTAGCACAATGCCTAGCACATATCAGGCAATTGAATGTTTATTGACTGAGAGAGACTTGTGACAGGAAAACCAATTAGGAGTCTACTGCAGTAGTCTAAGAGAATGATCACAAGCACCTGAATGTGAATAGTACAGATATGATATAAATGAAGAAGACAATGGATGCAAATTATGTCATGGAGGTTGAACTGACTAAACTTGGCAATTGGCTGGAACGGAATATGGGATGAGTGAAAGTTAAGTATTAAGGAGGATTCCAAGATTCTGAACATGGGTAACTGGAAGGATGGTGGTACCCTACCGTTTTAGCCTTATTAGATATTCCTCCCTTTTCTACACTTTGCAATCTATCCAACTGTCTCTCAACAAGGACATACTTTCTGTCTCCAAGCCTTTCCCCTGACTGTCCAACATGCCTGGAATATAGTCCTTCTCTTCCTTTAAAACACAGTTCAAGGTCTCTCTTATGCATGAAGTCTTTCCTTGTCCCACCAACTGCTAGTGCTTTCCTTCCCAAACTACCTTTTATTTGGGCATTTGGTATGTATTCAGTTATTCAGTTCATATTTATTCTGTATACACATGCATATTATTACCTTACATATTATTTGTCTTTTCCATTAGAATGTAAATTCCTTGAGAGAAGAGAATGTTTCATTTTTTTTGCTCTTGCATCCTCAGTGTTTGGAATATGGTAGACGCTGAATGCTTGCTGGCTGATTGACAGAAATAAAGAATTTAGGAAATAGTGGTTTTTTTTTCAAAAGGAGGGAATGGATAATGAGTTTGTTTTTGGACAAGTTGGATTTGAGATACCTAAGGGACATCTTAAGACATCTAGGTAAGGTATCTAGAGGAAGTTGTAGGTGTGTGAATATGCAGATTTGGGAGTTATCTGCATAGACATGATAATACTTATCTATCTCCTGCAGTGGAATGTAAGCCTCTTGAGGGCCAGCTCTGTTTCACTGTTGTCTTTTTATCCTTAGGACCTAGCACAATGCCTGGAATATAGTAGGTGATTTAAAAATGTTTGTTGATAGAATGAGTGATTCATTGTGTCCTCTCTGCCTCCTAGTCCCATGTTGGCTAAATAGTGGGCAATGAGAAAATAGTTTATGGATGGACTGATTCGGAAGAAGCAAGGATGTAAGCATTGATATTATCTTCTTAAAGGACAGAGAGTTCAGAACATTTCTACTAAAGAAACATCTAGCTTTTCCAAGAGCTCTCCTGACAAAGTGCTTGACTAAATAGAACACTGTGGTTTACTCCTCCTTTGATACCTGTATGTATGTGTGTGTGTGTGTGTTATGATGCCTGGTCACATTAGTAGGTTACTTGTGTGCTGTTCAGGAAAGGAGAAGAAACCCTTCACTGGTGTTCAGTGCTGACAAGGAGATTGTTTTCCTCTTTATTCTCTTTCAGTTTGCATTGCTATTTAGTTCAATTAGTTGGGCACAGTCCGTTTCTGCTATGAACAAATAAAAATAGCCTCTTCATCTGAGTTAATGTAATTGACTCAAGTAATTCACAGGGTATTAAAAGACTTAGGAGCTATTAGAACTTCCTTCTATTTCTCAAGATTGTTGTTAAGACAGTCTAGATAATTGAAGTAGAAGTTTCTGAATCTTGTCTTTTCCCACTAATAGTGAATTGTAGCTTCAATAATTCTTCACCTAAGTCATAGTGTTTGTGGTTACTGGAGTAAATTAGCATTTTGCCTTTTATGCAGGATTTTCCAAAAGAACTTGGGGTCTTAAACTATCAAAATAGTAGCTATGTACCTTGATAACCGCAGCTTTGATAATATTGTTGATTTGTGAAAGGGAAGTGTCATTTTGCTTCCCATACTAGTTGTTAAATTTAGAAAAAATAATGGGGAAGTATTTCTATGGGCCTCTGCACTGATCTGTCCCTTGAGACTGCATACTCAGCAACTGAGATTAGTAAAGAATGATCTTGAAAAACATCGTAATGCATTGGTATGCTCTCCAAAAATCTGCAGTATGCTGGATAAAGTTGAGGAGATGATAGATAATGCCTCTGCTAAATTAAATGAATTGTACATGACTTAGAGGATTTAGAGATGGGACCATTAAAATCACTTAGTATAACCTCATTTTTAGATGATGAAACTGAGCACCAGAAAAATGTAAATGACTTACCCATGGTCTTTAAGCAATACAGGTAGGATTCAAATCCCAAGATTCACAGGGGACAAAATTCAAGAAAAAGACCAGTAACACAAAGCCCAGGGCCTCTGATGTCTATGCACAAATACATAAAATATGGCTAAGAAGCAAGAAAAGCTGAAAACCTCAATGCAAGTAGGCAAATTTTACATCATATGGAGTACTGAAATTTGGTGCAATCATGACCGGAAGATGACTTTGGAAGGTATGACATTCAAAATTATCCAATAAACAGATGTATCTTAGGTACCCAAGTATAGCAATTGAGTTTGGAGTATAAAAGGTAAATCAAGAGTTACTAAGAGAATATCTGACTGCCTTTGATGAATTCACATTAAGCCTCAGATGACCTATATCTCAGGGTACTGAAATGACTGGCAGATATGAAGCAACTATCAGTGGTCTTTGAAAGACTGGAAAAGTCATCATGGATTGGAGAAGGGCAAATGTCCCAATTTTGGGTGAAGGGAAGAGAAAGGAAAACTACAGGGCAATGAACATGATTTGGACCCCTGAGAAAATTCTAGAAGATGTGATTGTTAAAGGGATAGTTAGGGAACCCTTAGAAAAAAGAAGCAGTGATCAAAGAGCTAGCCATCAAGAACAAGTCATAATGCCTCATAATAACCTGGAAAGACTTATATGATCTGATGCTGAGTGAGGGGAGCAGAACCAGGAGAACATTATACACAATTACAGACACACAGTATCTCTGATGACTAACTTTGATAGAGTTGGCTCTTCTCAGCAATACAAGGTTCAAAGACAACTCCAAAGGACTCATGATGGAAAAAGTGATTCATATCCAGAGAAATAATTACAGAGTCTGAATGCAGATTGAAGCAAACTATTTGCTCTTTTTTTTGTTTGTTTTTGCTTTTGTTTCTGCTTTGTTTCTTCTTTCTCATGGTTCATTCCATTAGGTATAGTTCTTCTTTACAACTTGACTGTTGTGACAATTTGTTTAGTATGAAGGTATATGTAGAACCTATATCAGATTGCATGCTGTCTTGGGTGGGAAGAAAATTTGAAACTCAAAACCTGAGGAACTGAATGTTGTAAACTAAAACTAAAAATTAATTAATAAAAAGATAAAAGGGAAAAAAAAGAATTCATAATGGACTAAACTTTGTTTCCTTTTTTGGAGGGGGGCAACAATCCAAAATTGAGGTACTAAGGAAATAGGACTGATCTAACTGAAATCTAGGTTTTAAACAAAACATTTGGTAAAGTCTCATGCCATTCTGGTAGAAAAGATGGAAAGATGTCCACTAGATGATAATACAATTTGAAGGATTCAGAATTCATTACACAGACACCATTAAGGGTGGTTATTAATGGTTTGATGTGAATTTGGAAGCAATACTTTTATCAGGAATTTGGATAAAGGTATAGTTAAGGGTAGCTAGTTGTTACAGGGAATAGAGCACCAGCCTCGAGACAGAAAGACCAGAGTCCAAAGCTGGCCTCAGATACTTACTGGCTGTGTGACTTTGGGCAAGTCATTTAACTGTGTTATTCTCGGGTTCCTCATCTGTAAAATGAGCTGTAGAAGAAAATGGAAAACCACTGTGACATCTTTGCTAAGAAAAACCACAAATGGAGTCACAAAGAGTAGGACATGACCGAATATCAACAACACAGGCTCTTTGGATATAATTTCCCACCAACTTCACTGCTTTTGGACTTTTTTGGATTTCTCCATCATACCTTCCTACTCCCCACACCCCTTCAGCTTCCTTTTGTGTCCTGTCTTCCCCCTTGGATTGTAAATTAAATTACAAACTCCTTGAGGTCAGTGACCATCTTTTTTTAAACTTGTGTTTGTATCCATATTTTAAGGAAGTGCCTGCCACATAGTAGTAGTCAAATATTTATTGACTATTTGCTAAAACAGTCCCTACCCTCAAGGAGCATATACATATACTTATATGTAAAATACACAAAAATCCAAAGTAGTTTTGAGGAGGGTGGGAGTGTCACCAGCAGTTGGGATGATCAGGAAAGGCCATATATAGGAGGTATTGACCTGAGCTTTAAGGAAATTAGCAATTTATTTTTCTTTGAGTCTCCTTCAGAGGATATCATAGGATTTCCAGCTAGATGAGACCTTAGAGATAGTCCACTCCAACCCTCTCATTGTATACATGAGGAAATGAAAGTCCAGAGAGCTAAATGATTTGCCCAAAGTCACGCAGTTAGGAGGCACCGAAACGCTAACATTTGGGTATTGTTTACGTCTCTCTATTATTCTGTTGATACAAAGAGAATTGGGAGATAAAGTGAGTTAGGGCTCTTTTTTTGGACTTGGCAATGGGAAATCTATATTCATAGACTAGAACCACAGAATGCCAGAGATGGAAGGAGGATCAGAGGTATCCAGCCCAGTTGGGAGTAGAGCAAGAGTTCCTACTACATCATTCCCTACAAGTGGGCGTCTAGTCTCTAACTGAATACCTCCAGAGCTAATAAATTTTGAGGACTACAAGCCTGTGAGATAGAATGACCAAAGTAGGACTCAGACGCTTGTCTATTCCTTGCCTCCCTCCTCCACCCTCCCTTTTTGTTCTTCCAGCTTTCACCATTTATGCTTGTTAACTCACTACTCATGCCAAATTATAAAAGAATGGCAAATCACCATTATTAATATTTAAAACATTAAGAGCATCAGAAAGCATTAAGGAGACATACCATATGGCCTTTAGGCACAGCTATGCAAATATTAAATATAGTTATGATATCATAAGTGTTTAAAGGGGTTTTGGCAATTTAATGCTATGTGACATGGTGAAAGGTAATTTGGCTGTTATTTCCAAGTGAAGGTACCCCACGTGTGGGCTTGTGGGAGAAGGGCAAAAATTAAAATTAAAAATTAAATCTTAAGTGTGTTACTTGAGCAACTTAAAAAACCCCAATGCCATTGTTACCATTTTCTTAAATCTGAATCTGTTCCTTTATTCATTAATTTATTTTTAACAAGTAAAAAACTGAGTTTTGCTGTAATTTCGTACTTTGGGAAAGTTGTAAAAATTAACATTAATCACCCAGAGAGAGAGAAGTTAATGTATTGTTAGAGTAATTTTAAAAACAATTTTGAATTCACATTCAACAGGAGAACATAATGGAAATTTCATGCAGCAGGCTGTGCAGTCTTTAGTTTCATTCCATGGGAAATTACAGCTGTTAAATTAGCAGGAGCTAGCCTCCCCCGTTGTTCCCTGAATGTAATAAAAGTCTGCTAAGAATTAGCAGAAAAAAAATTAATAAAATATGTGCCATTAAAGACTTCAGAACTCAAATATACCCTATTGCTTTCTGTTTCTTGCATGGAAAACTTGGCATTGAAGTTCCACTGATGTTGCTGTATTTAACCTGTAAAACTAATTTAGATGAAGAATGAAAACAGTACATTCTTACTGAATTAGCGGAGTTTTTGAAGGTACTGTCAACATGCTAGAATTCCATGTGAAAGCTGAAAGATGCTACAATTATTTTCCTGGCTGGGTATTTTAATAATCAGACCCATTATTTCTTTATGAAGCTCAGTATTCAGGGCTAAAGAAAAATGTCACTATCATTGCCCGATTGCATAATTCCATAGGCTGGAATCTATGTATCGATTTGAAAAACATCCGTAGATCAGGAAGTGTAAGGGGAATTGTACTAAGATGAAAAGGATAAATGGTTCCTGAACTGACAGATGAATTCAAGTTAACCACCTACATTTTTACACCTGTGTTTGACACCTCACAGGTTGCTTTCCTGGAAGGAACCTTGCTGTGCTCAAGATTTTGTCAATGAATTTTTTTTTTCTTAAAGGAATGCTGCTTCCATAGTTCCTTTAAGATTAGATTTCCACATATCAACTTTGTAAACCCAGACAATTTGGAGAGTACATCTGAGTCTAAACAAAATTCCCCTAAGTCTCCGTGTTATACATGCTAATCTTCTCATTAGTCAGAGGAAATAGATCTGGGAGGAACCTTAGAATTTAATCTAACTTAACAGGGGTAGAGAACTTGAGGCCACATGGGGCCCTCTATGTCCTCAAGTGTGGCCCTTTGACTGAATCCACTACTTTTTCTTCCTTGGTAATCTCATTACCAGATTCCTGACTGACTAATAGATTAAACTATCACCTCTATGCTGATGACTTTCAAATACATCTCTATGTTCTTATTCTTGTTCTCTCCTGTGCACTAATCCCACTGTACATCTAGACCTCCATGTCCCAGAGGCGCCTCAAAATCAACACATCCAAAGCACAATTCATTATCTTTTCCTCTAAATTTCATCTTTTAATAATCTTATTTCTCTCAAAAGTAATATTATTCTTCTAGTCACTCAGGTTAGAAGCTTAGGAGTCACCCTTGACCCTTCACTCTCTCTCATCCCCAAGTGACTAAGTAGTATCTTATACTACCAGAAGTAAAATCTTCTTGATTCTGCCTCTTCAATAATTTTTCATATTCATCTCTTTTTCTCTATTCACACTACAACTAACCACTCTACTTTAGGTCCTCATTACCTCTTGCCTGGACTATTTTATAGCTCCTAATTGTTCTCCCCATATCCTGTTTCCCCCCTAATCTCCCTCCTCAATTTATCCTCCATGTAGTTGTCAAATTTCTATTCCTAATTTGCAGGTATGGACATGTCACCATTGCTGAAGAAATTTCAATGGCTTCCCATTGTCTCTAGGAGAACATGCTAACTATTTGGCATTTAAACCCTTCACAATCTAGCTACAGCCTACCTTTCCAGGTTTATTGTTCTTGACTCCCCATTCTGTACTCCACCTATCAGCTTAACTAGCTTACTTGGTGTTCTCCTTACTTGACATTTCCTTCCTGCCTCACAAGTGATCTCTAATGCCTGGGACATACTCATTGCTCATCTTGCCTCTTGGAACCATAACTCCCTTCAAGCCTCAGCTCAAATGCCACCTCCTGCAAAACCTTTTTTCCCTTATTCCTTCAATTGTACGTGTTTCTGATTATGCTTTATTACTTTGATCAAATATCATTTATTTACTTACCCGTGAACTTGTAAGCTCCTTAATGTCAAGGACTGTCTCATTTGTGCGTTTTAATTCCTAGAGCCTATCCCAATGGCTACCATATTGTAAGTACTTAATAAATACGTGTTGATTAATTGCTAAGTTGAATTGAACCAAATTGTCTAGTTCAAGGACACTTAAATAACTAAGTATCAGAGCCATTGACTCCGTCCTGAATCTATTTTAGTACACTGTTTGCCTTTTATTACGCCATATTTCCTATCTCATCCCTTTCTGAGATGCTTAATTAAATAATCTCAGTATTCCTAAATTTCACCTTCCCACCTACCATCAATTCCTTTGCTCATGCAATGAGATAATCTTTAGGATATGATCTGTGTTTCTGAGCAGGTTGTAGCCAAGTTTAGTTCTGGTAGTTACAGAGTATCTCAGATTCACCTTTTTTTTTAAACTCTAACTCCCTACTGTATATCAATGAGGACTTATGATTTTAAGGCCTACAATGGAACTAAAACAGTTAGTACCTATTTCTTTTAAACAATGAAGTTCACTCATAGCAATGATAATTTCCATATGAATCATTAACCTCCTACTCCCATGTCTCTTGTTGCCTAGGTGATTCTTTCTGGGAAATCAGGCATGAGGAGAAGCAGGTTGTAGTGAGTTACTGGTATGACTTCAGGGTATCTTCTTTTAGCTTTGCTTGTGAATAAAAGAGACATTGGTTCTAGAGTTGGTCTCCTTACCAGTTGTCTCGTTCCCCATCGAAAAATCTCTGCATTTAGCTAAAGGAACATGTTGGGGAGCATGTCTTTTACTTTGTATACTTTTCCATACTTCTAGTGCCAGTGACACTTTTTGGGGACATGACTACAGGTTACGTACTAATGCTTTGGCATTGTGACTCCCACAGAATACATTTTAGTAGATGGCTCCATTTTCTCTCCTGAGGATGGGAGTACTGGGAATGTACACTAGGTTGTATAACATTTGTGACTTCATAATGATTTTGTCCTTCACAAAATAGCATGTTTATGAAGCATTTATTATGTTCCAAGCACTGTGCTAAGCACTGGAGATACCAATACAACCAAATGAAAGAGTCTCTCTAATGGAGAATTCTAATTCTACATTCTAATGGAGAAAGGCAACATATATAGGGTTCCTGGAAAATCCACCACACTTAAAGTCTCTGACATTTTACCATCGTTAATTGATATTACCACAGTAAAGGAAATGGTTCCTATTTTAAGCAAGTACAATTTAGATTTGGTAGCACATATTTCTTCCAGAAAATACCTTTTCTGATGTCTGAAGAATGTGTTTATTAAGTCATCCCATAAAGCATGTGAAAGCTTGGGAAGGCATGTCCATTCTTGGTCCTGTTTTCTGACTTCAGAGGTCAAATCTGAACTGGTTGGTGCACAGTTAGGCTTTTCTAGTGATGTGAACTTTGTGACTTCTGAGATGACCTTTTAATTTATATATGGAAGATATGGTGGGAGAACATACTATTGAGTTCTACTTTTCCCCACTCTAACTACCCCAAGAGAACATTTATGACATTATGCTTCCCTAAAAACCTATCAAGAAGCTTTGCCCAGTGGCTGGGCATCATGGGAATTTTCTTGGCTGGTTGGAGGTAGTTTGGTTTTAGTTGTCTTTTCCTCCCAGTTCTACCTCAGTCTCAAAATCCATTATAATTTAATTTCAAAAATCTTTTGATTTTATTGCATTTTTTCCTATTCCATAGTCATTTCCACTTTAACCTCCCCCATTGAATCCTTCTTTGCAACAAAGTAAAAGACTGATCATTACAATGGTTGAGAATTCAATTGCCTTTTGGTGTTACAATTTGTATCATTGTTGTTATTGAATATATTGTTCTCCTGATTCTATTCACTTTACTCTTCATCAGTTAATACAAGTCTTCAAATATTTCCATGCACTTTTCATATTATTCATTTATTTTTGTCATTTGTCTGGACACGGAATTTCATCAGTGTAGGGAGCCCCTCAGTAAGAAAGCTTACTCTTCCAATGCATATTAATAATGATTCTGAAATTTATTTTATTTATTTATAAAAATAATCTTTAGGCTGTTTCTTGGGGTACCAAGCAGATAAATGATTGGCTAAGGTCACACAGCCCAGTAGGTCATCCTGACTCTAAGACTGGCTCTCTATCCATGTTGATATGCTGTCTCCCATAATTTCTTACAATCCAATAATATTACATTGCATTCAGATATCACATAGATATAGTCATTTACCAATTGGTGGGCTCTCATGGTTTCCTGTGTGTGTATGTGTGTATGTGTGTGTGTGTGTGTATGTGTGTGTGTGTGTGTGAGACTACAAAAGCTTTTATAATTAAATACTGTACCATCTCTATAGAGTAAAGATAAGGGGAATCCTAACCTAGAAGAGGGACAATAAGGGTTGGGGGTAGAGTGAGAGTGCTAGGCTGGTAATGGCATGAGAGTGGGTTGCAGAGGGAGAGACAAATGTGTCAATTTAGCCTACAAATGAACTCACATTTTTGGTCTACTCGGGTGATTAGATGATTTGTTTACTGGAAAAAGGATTCCAAAAATGAATTGGCACCTGCCACAGTGTACTGCCTGAAGTAGATACTCAGAAATCATTTGCATATTTAATGATTGTTACCAAATACTCAACTAGAATGCTGGACTTAGAGTTAGGAAAGCCTGAGTTCAAATATGGCCTCCAACATTTATTACCTGTGTGACCCTTGGGCAAGTCACATAATCTCTATTTGCCTCAGTTTCTCAATTGTAAAATTAGGCTAATAATATCACTTAATCCTCTGAGTTGTTGTAAGGCTCAAATGAGAAGATAATTGTAAAAAGCATTTAGCAACAAATAATAATAAATAATAATTCCTCAATAAAAATAGCTTAGCCTGTAATATAGTAGGCACTATATAAATGTTTACTCCTTTTCCTTCACCTATAAGCAGTTAAACAAACAAATTGACCAACCAATCAAAAGAATTCAGCTAAAGTGTCTGTAAAGGCAAAGTCATTTGGAAATCCATTCCTCTAATGACTGTATTCTTCTCTCTGTCTTTAGTTTGTTTTTTGATAGTCATCTCCAGTTGTCCTGATCTATATCTGGCCACTGGACTCAGATGGCTCCAGAGGAGAAAGTGAGGCTGGTGATTTTGCACAGCTGTCTCTCACTTAAATCCAATTTACTTGCAAGCCATGGCATCACCTTCCTGATGTCATGGTCCTCTTCGAGAATGAAGGACAAACAACAGTTTGTCTTTCAAAGCCTATGACCTAGCCCTCTCCAACCTTTCTAGTCTTCTTAAACCTTCTGGTACTTTCCGTCCCTTCGCATACTCTGTGTTCCTGTGAAAACTTGCCTCTTTGCTCTTCCTCACACATGATGCTCCATCTCCCTTCTCTAAGCATTTTTACTGGCTGTCCCCCATGCTTGTATCTCTCTCTTTCTTCATCTCTGCCTTCTAGCTTCACCAATTTCCTTAAAGTCTCAGCTAAAACCTCATCTTCTGCAAAGAGCCCAGCCCAGCCCAATTTGTCCTTTTAAATATCTTACTTGTATATAGTTTGCATGTTGTCTCCCCCATTAGACTGTGTGCTCTTTAAGAGCAGGCACTATTTTTTAACCTTTATTTTTTACCCAGTGCCTGGCAGATAATAAGAACTTAATAAAGGCTAGTTGACTGACTGACTCTCCTCTTTCATATTGGGCATAAATACATGGATTTTGAAAATAGTACGTCGTTATAGCACCTTATTCTTCAGCCATTGTCTAAGAAATAGCCTGTATGAATACAAGGTGGGGTTATCACAATTTTAACCTTTCCTTCCCAGTGTTAAAAGCCTCTACAAAACAGTTCTCCTTTGTACATGATGACACATTGATAGATGCAGAGAAAGGAAGATCTGAATTCATTCACATACTTTTCACGAGTGTTATAAGCTTTGTGAAAAAAGCCATGGAATTCAAATAGAATTCGAAAGGATTAAAATGTTTATTGCATTCTATTTTTTTTTCAGAAAACCCTCAACTCTGAAGAAGTATCAAACTTAAGTGTCTGAGATGTATACCTAGCCATCTAAGCTTCTTTGAGATTCTGTTTCCATAGCTACAGAGTTTTCGAGTTCATCCTCCTGGTAAGATATTGGGTAGTTACGATGATCAGTTTACCACTGTAGAGTAAGGAGAGGAATTATGGCACAGTGGGAAAAGCCCTAGCTCTGGACTACAAAGACCAGTGGTCAAGTTCTATCTCTGTCATATAAACCTGTATGACCTTGAGCAAATCATTTAACCTCTCTGGACCTCAGTTTACTCATCTGTAAAATGAGAAGATTGAATTAGTTGGCCTCTAAGATTCCTTCTGTCACTAAATTTATGACCCTATGTTGACTCATCCTGCTAGTGGGAGATTTATATTTCTCTTTGGGCAACTAACTGTATCCAGGCTGATAGCTTTAGTAAGAACTTACATGCTTTTTCTTGACTAGATCAGGAGTAAGCAGAATTAGAGTAAGACAGGTCATAACTATGCTTGGATTTGGGATATGTAACTGATTCATCTTAAAAATTAGATAGAACCAAATTTGAAGACTGAGGAGGAGTTAGAGAACAGAAAAGTTCTGACACCTTTTTTTTTCTCCCCCCTCCCCACTTTATAGTGTTTTTTCAAATTACATGTAAAGATAGTTTTCAATATCTACTTTTATAAGATTTTGAGTTCCAAATTTTTCCCTCTCCTTCCTCTTCCCTCCTCCCTCCCTGAGACAGCAAGGAATCTATCAGTTATAAGCATACAATCATATTAATCATATTTCCACATTAGTCATGCTGTGAAACAAGAATCAGAACAAAAAGGAAAAACCTTAAGAAAGAAAAAAACAAACAAAAAAGGTGAAAATAGTCTGCTTCAATCTGCAAACCCCATAGTTCTTTCTCTGGATGTGGACAGCATTTTCCATCATGAGTCTTCTGGAACTGTCTTGGACCATTGTATTGTTTGAAAAGAGCTAAATCTATCATAGTTGTTAATCACACAATGTTGCTGTTACTGTGTACAATGTTCTCCTGGTTCTACTCATTTCACTTAGCATCAGTTCATATAAGTCTTTGCAGGTTTTTCTGAAGTCCTCCTGCTCACCATTTCTTATAGCACAATAGGATTCCATCACAATCATATACCACAACTTGTTCAGCCATTCCCCAATTGATGGATATCCCCCTCAATTTCTAATTCTTTGCCACCACAAAAAGCTGCTATAAATATTTTTGTACGTGTTGGTCCTTTTCCCTTTTTATGATCTCTTTGGGATACAGATAGCAGGGGTATTTCTGGATCAAAAGGTATGCAGAGTTTTATAGCCCTTTGGGCACAGTTCGAAATTGCTCTCCAGAATGATTAGATCAGTTCACAACTCTACCAACCATGCATTTGTGTTCCAATTTTCCCACATCTTCCTCAACATTTATCATTTTCCTTTTTTGTCATATCAGACAATCTGGTAGGTTTGAGGTGGTACCTGAGAGTTGTTTTAATTTACATTTCTCTAATCAATAGTGATTTAGAACATTTTTTTCATATAACTGTAAATAGCTTTAACTTCATTTGAAAACTGAGTTCTGATATCTTTGGAGGTAATTTCCATGAATTATTACTGGAATACTCTCCCAGACTATCTTCTGGAATATTGGGTTTGTAGATTGTGACTAAAAGCAAAAAAGTGTCCATAGGCAACAAATTGTCCCATCCTCCTAGACTTTTCATGTTCCCTTTGCTTTAATTCCTTCAGGAGAAGTATCATAGCTTTTCCAATTAAAATCAAATTATGAAAACTACAGAAGGGATTGAATTCCCTTGTGATATATTAGCTCACTCCTAAAATGGAAACATGGAGTACAGCTCAAAGTAATCCTGAAGTTAATTTTATTAATCATTATTAAGGCACATGATTCTTCTTTGATGAAAGTTTAAATGAAAATGATTCATTGGGTTGTGTGATTATAGCCCATGAGAATCTAATCACCTTTGGATCTAGACTTAGGTTCAAATTGTGATGATATAAGAGTGCTATTCTTTCACTTCATGGTCCGCAAACTATGTTGGTTCACTGTAGGAATAAAAGATGAGTTTTGGGTCCTTATTCAGTATAGATTAGCTGATTGCATCTAAAGTGAAAACAGGTCTAAACAGTCAGTTACAGCTTTTTTCTTTTTTCTTCATCAGCTTTTCTCATCAGCCCCAGTTCATCCAAAGCTTTTTTTTTTTTTTTGCTTTTTGGCAGGGCAATTGGGGTTAAGTGACTTGCCCAAGGTCACACAGCTAGTACATGTGTCAAGTGTCTGAGGCCGGATTTGAGCTCAGGTTCTCCTGACTCCAGGGCCGGTGCTCTACTCACTGCTCCACCTAGCTGCTCCCCATTCAAAGCTTTTGCAATCTCAAACACGATTCTTAGAGGATCCTGCCATGTTTTACTTTTTCATTTATAGTCACCCCTCCCTGAGGATTCTCCTGTATTCTTACAAGCATCTTTCATCTCTGCCTTTGACACAGGTCTCCACTAATTCTTTTCCTCTAATTTTAGGGGCCAAAGTACCTGATTTCATTTAACCCTTAATAATTAGATTAACTTTTTAAGAGGAATATTTACTTTAAAGGTATAACAATAATAAACATACAAACATTTTCCCCCAATACCTGGGGTACAAGGTTCACAGCTAAGCTCATTTTTTAATATAGCATTGGTCCCACTAAGCTCCAAGAACAAAATCCCCCTGGCTTCTCCAGGCTTCCCTGCTGAGCTGGCAGCAGCATCTGGCCCGGAATTCTGGGCTTTCTCATTGCCATGACTTCCTCTCCCAGGTGTGAGATTCCAGTCCTTGTATGTCAAACTGGAAAAGAACAAACAAAACAATACTCAAATTCCAAGACTATTTATTGGGACCACAGGTCCTAAGTGGGAGGGGAAAGTGGATCTTTTTCATACCCAGCTTAGTCTATGGTCCCTATGCTGTGGGTAACTGAGACCTTCACCTCTGGATGCCATCAGAGAGAGTGACTGTGCCTCAGTCAGGTAGATTTAAAGAGGCAGGTTGTTCTGGCTGTGGAGCCAATGTAAAACTTCTCCCACACAAGTGGGAGTATCTCTATCTTAGGTGTTCTGGGTACACACAAAAGCCCCATTACATGTATATGTATGTGTGTATAGCTAGATAGATAATCAAAGGTAAGAAAACGAAGATCTTGGAGTGCAGGTTACTTTGCTCACTGCTGACCAGCAAAGGCTGGTTAAAAGGTTAAAAAAGAGAAAAAATATGCCTTGAAAGTTAGCCTCTGGTTAAGAAGATAATGTCAGAAAATGCAATTTGGATTCCTTGACCGTGATATGAATGTAAGAATGGCAGACTCCTGGCTAGGGTTGGAATGTACCCAATAAGAGCTGGTAAGAATGTATTTACTTTCCACACCCTTTGACCCATTCACTCTACCGCTAGGCATATGCCAAAGTCAAGGATAAAAAAAGTTTTCCATGTACATCAACATATTTATAGCAGCTCTTTTTGGAGTAACAAAGACTAGATATTAAACAGAGGCCCATTGATCAGGAAACATGTGGTACATGAATGTAAAGCAATATTACTGTGTTATAAGAAATGAGGATGGTGAATGCTAAGAAACATGGGAAGACTTAAAAACTGAAGAAAAGAGAAGTAAGCAGAATCTGCAAGTTTTATAAAAATGTAAATGGAAAGAACACAAAGGCAATTGAAACAGAATGTTCTAAAATTATAACAAACAAAATTTGGCTCCAAAAGGACCTCCCTGGCCCCGTTCTTTGAAGATGTGGGAGACTATGGGAATGGAACACTACAGATGATATCAGATTAAAAAAAATTTTTAAATGTGTTAGTGAACTTTGTTGAAGTGGTTTTATTTCCTCTTTTTTATTCTTTGTCACATTGGACAGCTCTTCAGAGGGAGTTGGGGAGAATACACTTGAGTGACATAAAACAAAATACATCAATAAAATTTTTATTTTTTAAAATGAATGTTTTTGCCCAGAGTCTTACAAATCCAATCATAAGAGCTTTAAACTAAAAAAAACAAGCAAGGGGAAAAGAACTGCTATAGATAGATAGGTGGATGGATGGATGGATTATAGATAGATTGATAGATAACACCTTCAGGCTACTTCCAATACTCTTGCTGTGGTGATTCTCAAATACTAGGTGTCTCCTGGGGAGAAGGCCACCCCACTCTTTTCCGTGCCTCATTACAAAAGTATAGTAACTTCATACATACTTAAGGGGGGTTGTATTTGAAGAACTCCATGGAGTGCTGTGTACAGAGGGGAGTAGTTGGGGAACCAGTATATAGCAACATGGATAAAGATAATTCACAGTCCACAGTTTACAAAGCATATTTTTAAAAAGCACATAGTAGGCATTTAAATCTTTGTGGATTTGACTGTTATTTACTTCTTTTCATTTAACTTGTCATGTAGTCCACATTGCTCCCTCTTTTCTATAAGAATACTATGAGAGGCTATTTTTTTCACCTGTAAATTGAAGAGATTAGGTTAAATGGGTTCTACAAGACTATGAGGTCAAATCCATTATAGAAAATGATCTTTATGAAACAGTAAGATTTGTAAGCTTTTGCTTATGGCTCTCATATCCAGCAATACTTGTCACAATAGAATTTTAGTATCATGAAAAGAAATCTCAGTCATGCATGGGAATATATTATAGGAAAATGTAATCATTGTGTACAGATGAATGAAGGTATTTTGAAGAGAAAGAGAAAAATTGGGAAGAATAAGTAGATAGAGGGAATGGGTAAAGACAGGAAGCTAATTAGAAACAGAAAATGAGGCACGAGTGCAGGAGCTGGAGTCAAGAAGGTCGAAGTTCAAATCCACCCTAGACACTTGTTATGTGACCTTTTTCTGCCTTAGTTTCCTGATCCATAAGACGAGGATAGCAATAGCACCTACCTCAACAGGGATGTTGCGAGGATCAAGTGAAGCAACACATATAAAGCACTTTGAAAACTTTAAAGTGTAGCATAAATATTGGTCATTATTATTTCTATTATTATTATCTTTGGCTTTATTTAAAAAGCAACTGGGAAACCAGAGAACATTTATATCAAAAGGAAGAAATAAAGAAAAGTTGCATACTGAGGCTGAGCAGGGAGGAAGTAGATTAGTTAAAATGTATCATGGTAATATTTGTATTAGCTCTTAATTGTGGTCGAGGTGGCAGAAATTAAATGGCCCGATAAAAGATAATTCATATCAGATCACAGATTCAGAGCTGGAAGGCACCCTAGAAATCATCTTGTCCAACCTCTGATGCTCATATAAGTTCTGTTACCTCAAAGTCACAGAAACAAATATTTTTCTTTTTCATGTACAACTTAGGTTTAATAACATCATTGTTTAGAAAATGCTCCAAAATGAATTCAATTCAGATCATAGGATCATAAATTTAGAGCCAGAAGGGACCCTAGAGACCATTTAGTTCAACCCTTTAATTTTACAGATGGAAGTTAAAGTTGTTGTTTCGCTTATTGTTTGTTCTTTGTTCTCAAAGAAGACCAGTGACATCAGCAGGGTAATGCCTTGACTTGCTAGTGAAATGGATTTAAGTGAGGCAGAGCTGTGCAGTCATCAACCTTATTCTCTCCTCCAGTCATCAGAGTCCAATGGCAAACATAAGTCAAGATGACTGGCAATGGCCCAGCATGCAGAGGGAAACCTTGGCCTTTTTAACTGGAAATGAAAGCCCAGAGTATTGAAGGGACTTTCTCAAAGTTATACAACTGGCAAAGCTCAGGACTTTAATTCAGCTCCTCTCACTTGAAATCCAGCTGACCTTCCACTGTACATGGCAGTGTATTCACATTGGGTTTCCAGTAGAAATTTGATTCAATTGAACAAATATTTTAAAGAACATTCTATGCACCTAGTGCTCAGAGTGCTGGGTGCACAGATAACAACATGGCAAGGAGGTAACAATATAGTGGGGATAAGGGAGGAGGAAGAAGAAAGGATAAGTTAAGACCTGTGCAGAAATAAACGTGGTACAAGGTACAATATTAGAGGAGCAAAGGAGAGAGCTGGATAAAGTGTTTTAAGAACATTGAGCAGAGATTCCGATCACTTTCTGTAGAGTGGAAATAGATTAACCAAACACATAGTAGACATTTAATGAATATTTGTTGATTTGAATTATGAAGAATAGTTAAATTTAGTATCAAACTAAATACTGTACTTAATTTTTTTAAACCACTAGGTGGCTCTTTGGATACACTTAAGGGTTACAGGGAAAGCTAACCTTTTAATGAAGGCATCAGTATGAATTCATTAACAATGTATTTCCTGGGTATCTTACTAGATATTTCCCCCAAATTCTCCCTAGTGAATGAAAAAGGACAACCAGAATAGTCCCTATTAAAAGCATCTAACTATAGATGCAGGTACCAGAATCGGGTTTCTGGCTGTTGTGCACCATTGCAGGTTTCCTGGCTGCTCCCTGATGAGCCTTGGAAAGGATCCCTTGCTGGAATCCTAGCAAGGAAGCTAATTAGAAGAAAATACTAAGATCACTGTGCTGGCTATTATGTATAGAAAGTCTTAGCAGCCCAGCAATTATGCTGAGGGGAAACCAAAGCATCAAGTTTAAATCTCTTTCAAATGAGAATGGATCATAAACAGAAAAAGGAGTGATGAAGCCACTCAATTACAATACAGAAAAATCTATTGGATGTTATTCAGGCAAAGGTAAGCCAGTTTGCTGACTTCCTTTTTTTATGCTCTAATTGAAATGTGTATGAAATGCTCTAATTGAAATTTCTCCAGAAAAGGATTAGAAGAGAGAAGATTTAAGTTATCGGTAACTGTGGGAAAGGGTCCCATGACAATGGGTTGCCTGCCAGTTCTATTTGGCCAGGTGAGGATGGGTCATTGGGATACTCCTTAGGCAACCTGACTCCTAAAGAAGCTAAGCCAGTGTCAAGGTCAAGTGATCCTTTTGAGAAGCGTTCAGGAAGCCTTCCTTGAATGCATGGCTGTTTCAGATACAGACCTGGAAGACCTACTCCAAGCAATAAGAGACCTGCTTACAGCAGGGATTGTCTTCTGAGATCTAGGAAAAGGATGAGACAAGAACAATGATTCCAGGGTTTTCCTGAGAGTAATAACTAACTCTTATAGATTCTTCAGAGAAGAGGGAGATCCTATACAGAACAAAGCACTGGAGTCTAGCACTGACAACAATCCAGGATTTCTTTGGAATAGGAGCTAATCTGATGTAGAAAGGCCATTCCTGAGGTAACTGCAGGGTCTTGCCATTCTACTAATGTAGATCCATGGGTGTAGAAAATGGGGCCCAGGCTCAAAGGCCTTTCTCCCATGTCAGCCCCATCCACAGCTAGCTCAAGGGCATGATGGGAATTGTACTTCTGACAATATTTGACGCAAAGTTCACTGCTTTTCCTTTATCTTCTGTTGTGTTGTTGTTGTTCAGTCATTTCAGTTATGTCCAGCTCTGGGTTTGCCATTTCCTTCTCCAGCTCATTTTACAGATGAGAAAGTGAGGCAAGTGGGGTTGAGTGACTTGCCCAGGGTCACACAGCTAGTAAGTGTCTGAGACTGGATTTGAACTCATCCTCCTGACTCCAGGGGCAGCACTCTATCTAGCTGTGCTACTGTGGTACTAGCTGCCCTGTAGCTCCCTTTTGTAGGGAAGAAAAAATCAAAGATTTTGTCAGGCGCTTAATGAGATGCCTTGTGCTTCACTCTGTGGCAAGAAGTTCCACGATGACAGGAGTTGAAATTGTTTGGCTAAAACCAGGTTTTTTAGATTTGTGGATTTTTTTTATCCATTTCTAGATTGTCAAGAGATGACAGCTGAAGTGTAAATTATGAAGGACAAGTGTGTGAGAGCCCTGCTAATCTCTTAATGTGACGGATTACAGTATGTTTATTGCATTGGAAAGTATTTTTAATCATCATAGTTTTTTTAAATAAATTCTTCATGCCATCTGCCAGTTCATTGTTGGAGTATGGAGTCAGAAGAAAGGAGAAACAGTAAAATAACCAGAGAGGACAATAATATAAAAGAGAAAAAGTAGTGAAAAGGAGAGGATAGTTTCTAAAGCAAGTAAAAAAAAAAGAGTCATAGCGGAATATTGGGCTTGAATCAAATGAAGAGTTGGAAAAACATGGATGACACCATGTCCCATGGCCCAAAACATCGTTTTCTCATCCTGTTTCTATTTATTACATAGGATGGAATGTTAGAGTACTAGTTGAAATTCATACTGTGGGCGAACTGACCCAAACTGCTTTTTGAGGAAAGGAGGAAGAGAAAGGAGAGGAGCGGAGCATTTATTAAGCACCAAGGCTTTATTATGTGCCAGATACTATGCCATGTGCTCTACAAATATCTCATTTTATGCTCACAGCAATCCTAGGAGGAGGTAGGTGTTATTATTACCTACATTTTACAATTGAAGAAACCGAAGCAAGGAGTGATTAAGTGACTTGCCCTGAGTCAAACAGCTAGTAAGTGCCAGATTAGATCTCGGGTCTTCCTAACTCTAGACCGAGTGCTTCATCCACTGCACCACCCAGTTAGAAACCTCTGCCTTTAAGGGTAGGGGCTATTTAATTTTTATCTTTGTAGCCATGATGATTGGCACAAGGCCTGGTGAATAATTGGTACTGAATAAATGCTTGTTGATTGATTGCCTGATGCTGGGAAGATGCCAATTCAAAAGATCCATGTACCCAAACTGTAATTCCCACCCACTGAACTCTTGGTTATATTCCTGTTAATGGAGGGATCCCTAGACATTGTGCTGGTGAATGGATTCTAACATATTGTAGTTTTCAGTCTTCTCCTCACCCTAGCATGACAATGGCATGTGTAAGAAGCAGACTTGTTCATTGATTCCCTGTCCTTTCTTTTTCCCTTTCAGGGGAGGTGAATTCTCTCTCTCTCTCTCTCTCTCTCTCTCTCTCTCTCTCTCTCTCTCTCTCTCTTTCTCTCTGTTCCTTTCTCTCTCTTTCTCTCTCTCTTCCTTTCTCTCTCTTTCTCTCTCTGTTCCTCTCTTCTCTCTCTCCCTCTCCCTCTCTTCTCTCTCTCCTTCTCTCCCTCTCTCCTCTCTCTCTCTCTCTCTCTCTCTCTCTCTCTTTCTCTCTCTTCCTTTCTCTCTCTTTCTCTCTCTCTTCCTTTCTCTCTCTTTCTCTCTTTTCTCTCTTCTCTCTCTCCCTCTCCCTCTCTCTCTCTCTCTCTCTCTCTCTCTCTCTCTCCCCTGAATTACTGCTTTCAACTACACCACAACAGTGACGTTCTACTCCTTTTGCCTGCAGACACTCACATCCGGATGCTAGGTCTGCAGCTCCATTTATTGCCACACACGTTATGGGCTTGTTGATCTAAGGTAGTTCTGCTCTAAGAATGACTAGAGCTTTCTGTTTCCTCTTTCTCTGAATTCTCTGATGAAGAGTAACACACTTTACCTAAATGGCTTCCGTGAACTTCGGGCAATTTGTGTACCTGAGTGAGGTCTTAATATTAGTGCTGTAAGTTTAAAGAATACATTGTTGATGGGTTTTCTTTATTTCTATTTTGGTGCTACATTGCAAGGTGCAGAAATGAAATCTTCCACATTTCATTTAAAAGAGAAAATATTTCTAGGCCATACAAACTACCTATCATTGGTGTTGTTTTCATTTCGAATTTGTTTATTACTTTTAGAAACTTGGGTTGAATTTGTTCTGTGCAAAATGTCCTTCATTCCTTCTGGCTATGTGTATGGATCTACTGTTTTTCATCCTATATTTTCTAAAATAAATTGTCAAATATCATTATTAAAAGAAGATGGCTTTTCATAGGATCATAGGTAAGAGCAGGATATGGGACTTTATAAATCATCTAGACTAACCTGCCCATTTTGCAGATTAGGAAACTGAAGCCCAGAGAGGTGAAGGGATCTGACCCAAGTCATATAGATTTATTATCTATAGCGGCAGTGGCAAGATTTGAAACTAAGTCCTTGTACATATATGGAGTCTTTACATATTGTAGTTGTGGTAATTGGAATGTTTCTCCATAGAGTTTTGGAAAAGAAAAGTATCTTTCTCTAAATTCATTGTATTCTTATTTAAAAATGAAATTTTACTGTCATTTCTTCAGTGACTAGTGTGGCCCAGCCCAAGATACTCTGAATCATTGAAACCTATTTATAAGAGCCAATTTTAGAGCTAAGTCTTTGGCTCTGGCTTCCTTCTTATAGCAATGTTTGCTTTCAACTCATTTTTATGAAGAATACATTGAAATGTACTTAAGCTAGACATACCAATAGACTTTAACCCCCAAAGATTTTCAGTAGAGGAAATAATTACTGAATTTTCAGGATCAATGTCGTTCCCTAAAGAAGATCGCTGTTTATATTACTGGGATACCTTGACCCTCATGTTCTCAAATTGGGCAAAAATATCCATTCCTGAGAACACATTTTATAAAGTGTAAAAGAAACAACTTTCAATAGTAAATGACACTTAAAATTGAATTAAACCAGATAAGCCTGGTATTGAGCCCTCTTGTTCTGTTTCTCTGTTCCATTATGATCTCAACCAATCTTCAAAGTCCTGTGTTCCAAAGGAAGTGTAGAAACTCATTATCCATATGTTCTATCACAAGGATTTTTTGTAGTTTTCTTTTGTAATTATCAGTTTCTGAAATTTATTCTCTCTTCCTGAAAATTTGCTGCTGGAAATTTCCTCCAGGTCTCTCCTGTTTTTCTACGATTTCTTTATATATGTCTGGTTTAAGACATGTGGCATGGAACATATGAGTAGGCTAAATCAGAATCACAAACCCCAGAGGAAGCATATGAGACCAAATTTGTTGTATATGATTATAAAACTGTTTTTCAACTTATTTCTCAGGAACAATGATGCTCAATTAACTGAAGGAAGTCTTCTGGTGAAGAGGGACCATTTCCTTGAGAAGTACCATCACTCAAAGGTTGGATCCTGATTGCCTACAGACCAAATTCCAGTAAAAGTTAATGCCTCATAATTTTCTTCATTGTAGTAGATTTAAAAAAATAACTATAAAATATCATGGGAAGTAAGTTATGAAGTAAAATTGTACTTTTTTGGTTATACTGAGATTTTTTTGGGTATAATGACTTTTAGCCAAATGAAAATTTACAAAGGAATATTTATCTTGAATTAATCAACCCCAGGAAAAATGCTTTTTTTAAAGGCACTCTCACATATTGCAGGGTTAGTTGGATTCTACCAGAGTTGGATAATAATTTTAGCATATAACCTAAACATGTACTAAAATGAGAAGTAGCTAGTAAATTCCACTTTAGAGAATACTACCCATAATCTAATAAGCATTTTTACTGAAAAAAAATGACAAAGATTTGAGTTTAATTTCTTCTTTTTAAAAATGGTTTCATTAACTGGGTGCTTTTTAAAAACTATATACTTGGTCCATATAAATAAATTATTTCTATTACCCACAGCCTATATAAACACTGTTTTGTTGATGTGGTTAGGAGAATTCTGCACCAACTAATTCTGAAACAAATATTTTCTTCAGTCCTTTTCCTTATACAAGTCAATGTCAATGAAGAAAGTGCCTGATTGTATACTATTTGCAATATATTTAGAAAGAAAAGAGGAGAGATAATTTTTTTAAAAAATGGTTCTTTTGTTTTGCCATCAAGTTTCTCTTAGATTCCCTATGCCTATGTCCCTTCTTAAAAACTATTTTATTCATTTATTTATTCAATAAAAATTTATAAGTGTCTACTATGTGCCAGGAACTTAACTAGGTGCTGAGGACATAAATACTGCCCTTGCCTTCAAGGAATTTGTATTCCACTGGGAAGCGGGGAGTAGAATGCCATGTTCACAGAGAAGTCAATGTAAAGTCCACACATAGGAATTTTAGTGGAGGTAACACTAGCAACCAGACAATCCATGTGTAGCTTATGTTGCTCACATAGCCTCATGAGCTGAGCCTTGAAGGATACTGGGGATTCTAAGAGACTTAATGGAAGAGGGAATATACTCATGGCTGCAGGATGAAGGGAGGTGGCCTGTATAAAGGCATGGAAATCGGATATGGAAGGTTATGTAAAGGGAATAGTAAGTTGGCCAATTTGATTAGAGTGTGTGTGTGCGTGTGTGTGTATGTGTTTAAGAACACCTAGAAAAGTAATCTGGAGCAAGATTGGGAAGGGCTTTAAATGCATAATGGAGGACCTTGTATTTTATCTTAGTAGCAGGAAGGTTGTTGTCCTTTGTTCTCGAAGAAGACCAAAATGACATCACTATTTTAGAGTTAAGTTGCAATGCGTCCAAGTGAGACTAATCAGACACATACGAACTTGGAATGCTCTCCTAGAGGTCAGGCATAAATAGTGAGCAAATGTGAACATTTGGGGTGGATTCTCTAAATTTGCACATCTCCAGTTTCTTTTGAGCTACTTCAATTCTACTTTGTTCATAGAGCACAGTACCTTCTCTGATGAGGGCACACCATGCTGTGTGGTCCTGTGCCAGTGAATCCCATGTCACACAATCAATTCCAAAGTTCCTAAGAGAGATGTTGAGAGTGTCTTTGTAATGCTTCTTCTGACAACTATGTGACCTCTTGCCCTGTGTAGCAGGACAGTAGTAGCTCTAGGGCAAGAAAGTTGCAAGATTGGTTCTGTGCTTAAGGAAGATCAGCTTCACCACTAGATAGTAGGTAGATGATTTGGAGAGGGGAGAGGCTTGAGACAGCAAAGGTGATGTGAGATTCAGCTAAGCAAGGCAACCAGCATTTATTAAATTCTTAAAATGTGCTGGAACTCTGAGAACACAAATATAAGCAAGAAGACAGTTCCTATCCCCAAGGAGTATACAGTCTAATTGAAGAAGACAACTCACAAAGAGAGCTGAGAAGTAGAATGGAGGTGGGAATATGGAGAGTGGGGAGGAAGATTGGAGGCACCCAGATGGGGCATGGTGTTGAAGACTGGAAAGTCAGCAGCACCACTGGAAGGGCATGAAAACTGGTCTGCCTGAACCCTTTCCGAAATTGGAGGCCCTGGGAGGAAGCAGCTCATCAATGGGAGAAGGAAGCTGGTATTTATGGTACCTAGGGCGAGAAGGCTATAGGCATCCATTGAGTTTTTGGGGTGAAACTGTAACAGTCATAAAACTAGGGTGGAAAATCTCAAACTGCTAGCCCAAACAAAACAATAACGAAGAATGGCTTGAAAGCTAGGAGAAGCAAAGATATGGTTATAGCTATGAGCAGCTGAGGTTATCTATATGTGATGCCTTATTCTTTATTGACTTCAAAACGTTTGTTTTCACTTGCTGATTCACAACAGAGGGGGTGAGAATCAGGTTTGTTCCATCTCTGCCTTCTGCCGATGGGGCAGCTGATTTTTCAACTGTGTGGTGACAAAATTTTAAGATAACAAAAAGTGCCGGTTCCATTATAATGAGGGGATATGTCTTACTTGAAATTTGGGTGGGAAGCATCAATATCTTGTAAAACAAACGTTCAGAGAAAGTTTATTCCTAAATTTGCATCAAGTGCCTGGGAGGTGAGAGGGAAAGTTCTTCCCTGAGATAATCTTAGAGATGTGCATGAAATGTGGTAATTACAGAGTCAAGAAGGGCAGCTTGGTAGAAAAGTGGATAGAGTGCTGGGTTTGGAATCAGGAAGACATCTCCATGAGTTCACATTTGGCCTCAGACACTTATTAGCTGTGTGACCCTGGGCAAGTCGCTTCCCCCTGTTGCCTCAGTTCCTAATCTGTAAAATGAGCTGGAGAAGGAAATGGCAAACCACTCCAGTATCTTTGCCAAGAAAACCCCAAATGGAGTCACAAAAGGGTCAGATAAGGCTGAAATGATTGAACAGCAACAAACAAATAGACCTCATGATAGAGAGAGGATTTTGGAAGGGTATTGCTTTGACAAAAGTGAATAAAGGATAGAATGGAACAAAAATGTAGCATGTAAAAATTATACTCAATAGATTGACCTTGAGGAGATGATTTAGGCATAGACTTTTGTCTTGGTCTCCCATCAAATCTCTAGATTGTTCATCTTACCATTGCCTTTGTCTGTGTTCCTGGTTCATTGATTCCCCCTCAGGACGTGGCAAAAATGCAAAAGTGAGGTATGAGTAGTTGAATTTACAAAGTCAATGGGGAAAGAATTAAGAAACTAAAGCGTGTTTCAAACTTTAAGTGGATATTTTTTGTTGTTTTGATTTACTTCAAACCAAGCTTCAGTGAAAGCCTGGGGTCCTCGGGCCACCTTAGACCCATTTTTGAGAATGGCTTTGATTTGGAGCCAGAGCTGGTGATTTTTAAAAATGCATAAAAGTGTATGTAATGCCTATTGGTATGGATAATAGCAACTGATAATATTCGTATTGGTATAGATAATAATGTATAATAGATAAATAATGAAAAGCAGTATCAACAGTTGCTAGATTCTGCACTAATAGCTGCTCACAGAGAGAAAGAACACAAACATCAGAGAGGAATTCTTGTAATATCCCCCAACCTCTTATTAGCTCAGTGTTTGTTTCCCCTTCTCCACCCCTCAGGGCAGCACTTTCTGTAGTGTGGTCCCCATCAGCTGCCCCAGCCTAGATATCAGCAGGAATCCTCTTCCTGTTTTATACTCTCTCAAGATTTGGTTTTCTAAGTGAGCAACTAGATCCACTTCCTAGGAGCTGGGTAAGGAACTTTGGTCTGATTCAGATTCCAAACAAAGCTGGACATTCATGCACATTTAGCTGCAGTGAAGTTTTTGCAGATTGAGACTGTCATAAATTTGAAAATAGAGTAAAATATTCTTGGAGGAAAAAAATAGCAGATATCCCTTCTGGTTCATGTTACACATTATCCAGGCAACAATGATGGAAATTAGATCACTTTGGAAATTTAATTGTAACATCAACCTACATACAGAGTTTAAGTTAATAAAGCTTAACACTACACTAAGACTTTGAGACATCATGTATTTCTAGTTACATTACCAATACTACTACTACTACTACTACTACTACTACTACTACTACTACTACTAGTATTACTATAGTATCACTACCAACATGACCACCACTATTTACATTGATTCCAAGGTTTGCAAAGTGCTTCATACACGTGTAACACACACACACACACACACACACACACACTCTGTGTGTGTGTATGCCTCATTTGATACTCAAAACAACTGTGTCGGGTAGATGCTATTATGATCTCTGTTTCACAAATGAAGGAACTGATTCTATCTGATCACTCTTGGCTGAACAGTTTGGGTAGTCTGTATCAGGTTGTCAACATTCAGAGGTTAAGCGCCTTGCCCAAATTCACACAGTTAATAAGCATCTGAGATGTGGTTGAATTTAGGTCTTCCTGACTTCAAGTCTATCTCTCTATTCACTATTCATTATGCCCACTTTGTAGAAAAACTATCTCAGACTCTGTGCATGCTGTGGAAATTAAGTAGGAAAAAGGAAGGAATATACTTTGTTGGAAAATAAAATTAGAAGTAAATATTAATTTTGAACTGTATGGTTTGAGGCATAAATTTGGTTTGGAAATGAAGCGGAAAGAAACATGTTAATGCCAGCATGTTGATTCCTGTTGTCATTGGAAAATTTTTGTTTTTCTTACATAAAAAAGGTCACACTATGCTAATACCCTGGTTAGAGTTTCAGAACTCTCTTGATGTTCCATCCTTTTCCAATGCTCTTCAGTTTGAAAATGGGAGGTTTATTTTTCCCTTTTACACTTGCTTTTTCAAAGTTAAAAGTCATGTTGTACACATTCATTTTTTTGGTAACCCACACTCTGAACTAATGGAGGTGGATCAAGAGGGCTGTTCTCTCCATTTCAAAGGCTGGGAGAACTGAGGCAGAGCAAACCGTGACCTTTCTGAAAGCTTCCTGAAGCTTCTTTACCCTCAGGGCAATTTTCCCTTTCTCTGTTACTTTAGCAGTATCAACAGTTGCCAGACTCCACGCTAACAGCTACTCACAGAGAGAAGGAAGAACACAAACATCAGAGAGGAATTCTTGGAATTTTCTCTTTTTAACACTGAAAAGTGTAATAAAACATTTTATCTACAGATCATATTCCTTGGCTGTGGACCTAAAAGAATATTGTACAGACATGTAAAGGAGATGCTCCCATTTTTACCAATTCATTTTTAACTTCTGGGCAGGTCCACAAATTTCCCTGATCATAAAAGCCATTGTATGATTTTTTTTCTTGCAAAAGTAATCAACCCAGAATGTGACATGCTTCCCCCACCACATATTTGCAAGCTATTATGAATATTTTACTTCATATTAATGAAATATCCTTTCTTTGCAGCTTTTATTTCTACTAATTTGACCTCACCCATGGCTGCTGATGGCAATGATATCGTAAGTACATTTTTAGAAAGTCTTAGCTAGAGAGATATTAGTGGTCAGCCGGATGCAGAAGAACACTTAAAATCATAGCTGGATTGATTGTGTGCTTCAATGACTATTTTTTCTCAATTCATTAACTACAATGGAGCTAAATGATAGTATCATTAGCTTCCAGAGGTTTTAGATTCACCAAGTGTTTGATTAGGCTCTCCTCTTTAGCAATCTAATTATCATCTGGCAGTACTGTATATCTGTATTGTATTGTCCTTTGTTTTAAAGTTGGTGTTACTGATGGATGACCTTATTGTGTGAATACAAAGTTCGGTAGTACTAGTACTTTTCTTTCCATTGAGTTACGTTTTCCAAAGTGTTTCCACGTCCACTATCTCACCTGGTCCCACAACTGTGTATGGTTAATAGGGCAGCTGATAGTATCTCTCTTTTACAGATGAGGAAACTGAGGCATAAAGAGGTTAAGAGAATTGAGATGGAACTTATGTTTAGAACAGGACAACTGAAAACTATTCTTTGCTTAGAAGGAACAGATTTGATGAAAACAGGAGGGAAAAGTGAAATGTATGCTAAGGTGATGAAGAAAGAAATGGCAAATCACTCCAGCACCTTTGCTGAGAAAACCCAATATGGGGTCACCAAGAGTCAGATGTGACTCAACAACAAATGCTGAGTTGAATGAATCTGAAGCACAGAAGCAAACTGGAAAACATTGGATTGAGGACAAATAAAGGAAAAACAGATATGATACAATATTGGGAGTACACTACAGATGATCCAAACCAATTAGAGGATCATAGATTCAGAACCAAAAAGGAACTTGGAAATTAATTTTAGTGATCATCCCATGGTCATGCCATTCATATTCCTTGGTTGTAGCTTTAAAAAGAATGCTTTATAAATATGCAAAAGGATGCTTTCACTTTCCCTAATTTAATTTAAAAGTTTGATTTTTCCTCTGGGTTCCTCCCTGAATCCCAGTGCAGAACTAGAATCAAAATCTGGGTCTTTTGACTTCAGATCTAGTATCTTTCTATCATGCCACACTATTCTCTTGAGGAGATGAATAAAGCTTTACTAATACTGATTATAAAGTCAGTATCTAGATATCTACTGTCAGTCTCACGGACAAAAGCAGGGGGTCTGGTTATTTCTTTGCCTTGCTGATAATTTCATTTCTTGCAAAGTAGAAAAAGCAATGAAAGGAACTGCTTCTTTGGATTTAGTTCTGACTATTGAGGAGAAATTGGTCCATGAAGAAGAGTGGGAAACTTAGAGGGGGAAATGAGTTTGCTATTTGGAAAGAAATCAGTTATGCAAAGCATTTATTAAGTGCTTACTGTATACTAGACTATATGATAGGCATTTAGGTGGTACAGTAGATATAAATGAAGAACTATGGTCTAGATGATGGCTACAGTTAGTTGCCTCCTGAAGCTGGTAGAATATCCATACCCAAAGATGATTAATTAATGAATAGATTAATGTTGGAACTGGAAGAAATCTCTATTGGCAGGCTTTCTTATTTGTACTTTGCTGTTCAACATTTTTGCCAACAACTTGAATGAGGATCTAGAAGGTGCACTTATTAAAATTTCTGATTAAAAAATCTGAGCTAACTAAAAAAAAAAACCAAGAACAAAAACAATGTAGTTATGTTAATGGATGACAGAACCAGTATTCAAAATTATCTCAATAGGCAAAAATGATGGTGATATTGTAGGGGTATGTATGAGTCATAGAATCTTGTTCTCTGAAAAATTAAAGTTGAGTCACCTGAAGTGCAGTGGGAAGGTTCAGGGTGGGTATGAACAGGTCATGACACAATACCGCCCAAGAACTGATCAAAAGATGCAGCATACAGGAGGTGATGAGAGGCGTATGACCAGAAAAGAATGTGGGCTGGTCACATGGTGAGAGCAAGGAAAAAGCAATGGACAATGCATTGGGAGGGAGGTGAAATTAGGTGACTTAAATCCACAGGGTCGTAGACATGGAAGGACTACTGGAAGCCATCTAGTATATCCCCCTCATTTTATAGATGAGAAAACTGAGGACCCCAAAGTCACACAGGTGGTAAGTTCCAGAGTCTATATTCCAGTTCTAGGACTCAAAACCTAGAATTCTTTCCAAGGTACTGTGCTCCCAACTCCAAGATTCTATAACTGAGGTCACATAGGAAATTAGTAGAGGTGCATTATTAAAATTTTTAGAAGCAGCTAGGTGGATAGAGATCTGGACTTGGAGTCAGGAAGATCTGAGTGCAATTTACTGATTGTGTCATCCTGGGAAACTCTATTAACTTCCATCTCCCATAACTTCCTCACCTTTAATATAGGAATAATAGTAGTACCTGTCTCTCAGGGTTGTGGCAAGGACAAAATGACATAGGATTTGTAAAGCACCATGCAAACAAAATAAAGCTGTTCTGAATGGCTTACTCAATACAAGTAAATGGTTTCCAGTTTTGGTTTTATTTTTACTTCTTCATCACCATCACCATCATCATTATCATCATCATCAAAAGCCGGGCGGGACTAGAACACGGATTTTTTTACTTTTAGTGCAGGGATCTTACCATTGTGATACATCGTCTGCTTTCTTTTCCCACTGAGCAAATATATTATCTATCAGTCGCTCATTCTTGTAGGGTGGAGAGCTGTTTGTCACTTTTCATCTTATGAGTGTTCTAGGTCAGAATAAGTCATCCTGACTCTGACCTCTGTGTTAAGTTGAGAGATCCATTGTCATTTCCCTCAGCAGCTGTTGTTTGTGCTTCACTAATTTATGTTCTTCTACATTTCTTCTCTCTGCCCTCCAGCAATTAATCTATTCTAGCTTTTTAAAAAATAATTTCCAGGGTTTTTAGAATTTCCTACTGTCTCCTGTCCTCCATACAGTTCAGGCATCAGATCTGTGTTCTGGTTAACAGAGCTTTTGATTTTAGAACTTTGATTCTAGTAGACTGATCATACCTAGAATTTTATTTGTCATGATCCTGTCTTGTTCATTTAATTTGGAGTGGTTAACAATGCTGATGAAACTACTCAGCAACCTTGATTCTATAGATATAAAACAGAGCAGTTGGGATCCTGAAGTCATATTTTTTTTGGTTTGAATACAAGTTTATCATGTTATCTGTTTTGTTTTCTTCATCAAAGTAGCTAGCAGAGTTTTTCAAAGACCAAAACTACATGTAGAACCAGGTGCTTTTAAATATATATATACATATATATAAATATATGTATATATATATATATAATTTTTCCCAATTACATATTAAAACAGATCTTTAAAAACATTTTTTAAAAGTCTTGAGTTCCAAATTCTGTCCTTCCCTCCATCCCTCCCCATCCCCTTCCCTGAGCTGGTAAAAAATCAGATATAGGTTATAAATATGCAATCATGTAAAAAATTTCCATATTAGTCATTTTGTACAAGAAGAATTGAATAGAAGAAAAAGAAAGTAAAAAATAGCTTCAGTCTGTATTCAAACAATAAGAATAATAACAAAATCCATCTGGAAGAACAAAAGGTCAAGGATATCAAGGGAATCAATAAAAAAATGTGAAGCAAAGTAGTCTAGCTGTACCAGATCTCAAACTCTATCATTAAATGGTAATTATCAAAACAATCTGGTACTGGCTAAGAAATAGAGTGGTGGCTCAGTGAATTAGATTAGGTACACATTACTTTATTGTAAATGATCATAGTAATCTTGTATGTGATAAACCCAAAGATCCAACTTTTGGAACAAAAACTCATTATTTGACAAAAGCTGCCAGGAAAATTAGAAAAGAGTATGGCAGAAACTAGGTATAGACCAACACCTCACACTGTATACCAAGATTAGGTCAAAATGGGTACATGATTAATGTGTAAAGGGTGACACCATAAAAAAATTAGGAGAGCATGGAATAGTATATTTGTCAGATCTTTGGAAAAGGGAAAAATTTAAGACCAAAGAAAATATAGAGGGTATTACAAAATGTATAATGGATAATTTTGATTATGTGAAACGAAAGTTTTTGCACAACAAAACCAACATAACCAAAATTAAAAGGAAAGCTGAAAACGGGGTGGGGGGCAGAATTTTGCAACACGTATCTCTGATAAAGAACCAGATGCTTTTAGAGATCTCAGGGTATTGGTCGTCTATAGGTTCATTATGAGTCAACAGTATGATTTGGTAGGCAAAAAAGGTTAACACAATAGCTTACATTAAGAGAAACATAATGGTGCCTAGAAGAAGAGAGGTAACACTTCCATTGCACTTTTCCCTGGTTAGACCACTACCAGAGTAATGTGTTGAGATATGGACTGCAGAGTTTAAGAAGAACATTTCTTCTAGCTATCGACCTGGGTCATCTCACCAATTGCCCTGTCCTGTTGCCACTGTCCCAACTCTCCCTACCTGGACCAGCACTCTGTATTTTGCACTAACAGTCCTCTTGTGGACTTTAGACATATCCTAATTCCTGAGGAAATTAATCCATGAAACTCTTGAACTCTCACCCTGTGAGTAAACCATCTTGCTCTGGGACAGAGAAACTTTAAACTTACTTACCCCACTATATGTAGGTGGCTACCATACCATACCTAACATCCTGTTTGGCCTTTTTTTTGCTGTAAAGGATTTTATTTATAATAGAATCTTATGTGCTACAAATGCTACAATGTAGAAAAAAGACTAGAATACAGTTTTAAATGGAATTTCAAAAATAAGTTAATATCAATTTCAGAAACAATTATAGATTTGAATGATACACGCTATTAAAATCTCTTAAATTAAACCAAATAAGTGATGTCTAATCATTCTGGGTGTACAAGAATACAATGATTGAAAATGCCTAATGTGAAAATAAAAACCATGAATTGAGGAATTTAATGCTTTTGAAAATAAGGCCAAGATTACGTATGTGATACAAAATATTTCATATTCCTTAGTAAATATTTTCTCACTTCTCATGCAGTACCACTTTTGAAATACATAACCTCCCCTTATCCGAATTCTAGCCATACTAAACTGTGGACTTCAATTTTAGTATTTTATGATGTATTCAAATGTAGCCATGAGTTGGAAAGGTAACCTACTAGGACAGAGCCCATCAGAAATGTAGTTTCTGCTACCACCTTGACCTATAAGCTCATCATATCTGTACATAATTGTTATTTTTGTCACCATTTAGCATTAAAAATCCCTGCACTTGATAAGCAAACACTAGTAAATACTTCAGTACTGTGTATATGAACCAGAGTTTGTCTTTATGAATTACTGAAGTAGATGTAACAACTGTTTTCAATCAAGATTAAGAGCACGGTGATTAGGTTTGCTGATGAATTTTTTTTCTTGGTAATTTGTGGAGTGAATGAAAAGAATCTGGTCACCAGTATTTAAATTTACAGCTGTATAATGAATTCTCCACTATTTGAAAAGTAGGAAGCTGAAACTCAACCTTCATTTTCTGGACTCCATACCTAGGAAAGAGATACCCTGATTGAACTTTTTATTTGGCCTTCATAATCCTAAAAGGTTAAAGTTCATTTGCATTAAGTAAAAGCCTTATTACACTGGTGTAGTCATTACCCCTGTTATATATAGGCTTTGTTTCTTAATATCAGCAATTTTCTATATAGCCACTACATACAAAGAAGACATCATTTGACTACCAATAAAATTGAACTCACAAACTATTAAGGTGCTTTATGCCAGGTTCTTACCATTAATTCCACATATTGTCCCATAAAGATTATTTTGATTGCTTTTTTTATTCGTCTAGTTTTTGGGGGGGGGGAGAGCAGAGTGGAATAAATTTTGCCATGATCTTATTTTAATACATTTAAATAATGATTTATTAATGTAGTAAGTGAAAAGTAAATTGCAAAGGAAGCTTTCTCAGCTAGATGATTAAGTACAGTGCTTCGGATTGTTCAAAAGTATATTGTTTGACTATCCCTAAGTTTTCACAGCCAAAGCTATCTAGTACTGTGGTTACTTATTGACAGCTTGGCTAAAGTTCTTAAAAATACTGCAAAAGCTATACCTAACAATCTTCTGTAATGGTTTAAAAGAAAAGTACCACTTAAGTTGAATGACAAAAACAGATGTGCAGATACACTGATATGCTAACACGATTGCAATTTATCAAAAGACATGTAAGATCAATTCTTATGTATTCAAGAGTTATTAAAACATTAGTGTTTTGGCCAAGCCATATTTATAAACAGAAGTGGACAATGCAAAATAGTTGCATAACTGATAATGCTAGACAGTCATGATATGGTAGGTTCAGTTAACCCCATCTGTCCAAAACTTACAAAAAAGTAAAACCCCTAAAACTACTTAGCTAGCTTAGCAATGCTAGCAATACAGTTCGATTACCTGTACTATTTGCCTAAATTTCAGTACCTGCTATAATAATTGTTCTAATATTTAAAACCACATCTAAAGGATAATGCATAGCCATCTACTAATTGGCATATTTGTTTATTTCACATTTAGATAAAATGTCTTTATTTTACTTAAGTTGCAAAACAAATTTCAACTCTGATTGCTTTGCAATGAACTTTACAGTTCTCAACCTGCCTCCCTACCACACAACATGCTATATGAAAAAAGTTACTAACTGAACTACAGATATTAAATACTGAGAAAGTTAACAGGTTCTTGTAATTTATTTTATTTAACAATCTAGGAAGTGCAATTTCAGGTACAATAGGAATTCAGGAATCTCTGTAGAGCTGTTGGTGTAGAGAACCTTGTAGGTAAATTACATACATACTTTTGATAGAACATGTGATGGAATTTCTCTAAAATTAACCTCATTGGTTTCATTTTCAGCAAACTGACCAGGGCCACTTAACATGGCCTTTATTGTTCCTCATGTTAAAGCATGCTCCCTTTGTATAATAAATTCATGACCATTGGAAGATATCAATTTCACATACATAGCATCTGGGCCCTCACATCTGCTGTATGTTTTCTCTTCTCCATCCATTATCTCCTTATGAAATTATATTTTGTTTCCATAGGAATTTTAACAAAGCACCTTCTTGTCAGTTCTGCAGTGGCCGTAGCTTGGTCCTCACTCGCCACCACAGTCCCTGCTCCCAGGGCTGTCCGCTTTCCCCTGACCATTTCCCTAGGCCATGTTGCTATGTGCATATCCCACTCCTTCTCTCCCCCTACCTTTTTACTTCTTGACTTAGGCGTGGTAATCAAATCTGTTTTATCATTATTTCAGGAAAGAGGATTGTCAGTTGGCTGAGTTGTGGATGAACTTGCCATCTGTGATTCCTTTGATGGAATGACTCTCTAGCTCCCATTCTCTGTCTCCCCTGTTAGAATATAAGCTCCTTGGGACCAAGGACTGTCTCACTTTCTGAACTTGTATCCCCAGTATTTCCTAGAACCCTAAATTAGCATAGTGTTTAGTATATAGCAAGTGCTTAATAAATACTTTTTCTTTGTGAAGGAATAATTATAAATAATAAATTCTAAATAATAATAAAAGTAATAAATCATTTTTCATTTCATTATGAATGAATTCAATTTGCATCACATGAAGAATAGGGTGACCAAGATGGTAAGGGTATTGTAGGACACGTCATATAAAAACAAGTTTAAAAAAACTGAGGATGTCAAGCCTGAAGAAGAAAAGACTTAAGGGCCACACAATTGCAGTCTCAAGTATTTGGATAATTGTCATGTGATAGAGTGGTTATATGTGCTCTGTTTGGCTCTAGGTTTGAGAAATAGGAACAATTAGTTATCCTTTGATTACAGAGAGACAGATTTAATCTTGATACAAGAACAGACTTACTGATAATTTGTTGCTGTCGTTGAGTTGATTCAGTTGTGTCCAACTCTTCATCACCCCATTTTGGGGTTTTCTTAGCATAGATATTAGAGTGATTTCTTGTTTCCTTCTCCGGCTCATTTTACAGCTAAGGAAACTGAGGCAAACAGGGTTAAGTGACTTGCCCAGGGTCATGTAGCTACTAAGTGTTTGAGGCCAGATTGGAACTCAGGAAGATAAGTCTTTCTGACTCCAGGGACAGCACTCTATCCTCTGCTACCCCAAAGTGAAATAAACTGCTTCTTGAGGTTATGGAGTTCTCCTCATTAAAGGCCAACAACAATAGGCTGAGATGATTACTTGTAGTAGCAATTCTTGATCAGGTACAGTTTAGGCTAGTAGGTCTCTGATGTTCCTGTCATTTCTAAGATTCTTTGAACTCTTTAAGAACAAATTATATCCTTTAGTGCATTGGAACAGGACTTTTTAAAAGCCTAAGAGTCCACATATTCATAACACTGATGAAGAGCTAAAACCACAATCTAATGGACTGTTAGAAGTGGAAATTCCCCTAAGTGCAATCTATATAATCTAATGATCTCATTTTAGATATGTGAAAACTGCCCGTAGGAGAGAGAAACATGACATCCTAGGTCTTGCTGGGAGTTAGTGGTAGAGCTAAGACTGGACCTCGGTTTTCTTGACAACTCCATTCTCTTTCTACTATACCATACTGTCTCAGAGTGAATTTATTCATCTATAGGTTCTGGATCTTCATGCAAGGAAAAAAAATGTTATTATTATTTTGACATTGCTTATAAAGGATTTTAAGATATTCATGATATTCTTAACTCCCATTTACTCCATCAATATAACAACACTAATTTTGTGATAACTATATCACTGGAAAAGAGATGAGCAACTTCCTATATCCTTTTGTTCCTAAAAAACTATTATTAGAATTATTTAGTCCAAGACATGCATTAGTAAAGGGATACTTTAATTATGAAAGGAAAACACAGACTCACTTCAAAAAACATGGGATCCAACAGGAATTTGAGACATTACCTATTCAGTCTCATTGCTGTCATTTTCTTACTCTAAGTCTAGCACCTCCCAGACTTAGTCTTGCCGTGGAGACATGCCACACTGAAATGCCAATACTGAAAGTTGCAAGATTTTAGCATCTTAGATTAGAGTTCAACAGTAATTACTGAAATAAAATTCTATTTTTGAGGAAGGAATTCAATCGCTCCATTTCCTTTAATTAAATCAGTGGCTTGTATTAAAGTTATTAAATATTGGAGGTTGTGAACAATGTGGATGGTGGGGGGAGGAGCACATTCTTGGTGAGGGTAACAGCATGGGTAAAAACACAGAGGTGGGAAAGTATGAGACTTATTCAGGGTACTCTGAGGTTTTCTTTCCTTTTCCTCCTCCCACAGATCATTTTACATATTTTTTTCAGTATAATATGCTTATAATGTCTGTTCTTATGTTGATATTTAAGTAGCAGAACAGTGATAATAATAATATTAAATATAGTTGCATCTTGCATTTCTGAAAAGTTGTATGTGAATCAAATGTTTGTAAATTATTATTTTGAATGCACTTGTGAGCTTTTTAAAAAGATGTCCTGTTTTTCATCCTTTTTGCAAACTGAAAGATTACATTCCAATCCAACTTTTGTGTAAGTCTGGAATTTCATGTATTGAATTTACATAAAGCAGGATGGGTTTTTTATATTTTTAATAACCAATACTATGGCAACAAGAAGGGGTTATGAATCAACCAGTCAACAAAGCCCCCTGTTGTTCCAGGCATCGTGTTAGACACTGGGCATATAAAGACAATAGTGAAAATAGAAGTTGTCCCCAGTGAGCAAAGAAAGTGTATGCATACATTGGCACAGCAGGAAGGGAAGCATCAAGCCTTTAAATGAGCCACTTTGTGAACTTCTTTTTCTCTCTTTGGTAGGTAATTCCTCTCCCCCAACCCCACCTCCTTTTCCCCTTTTTGATGACCTGGAGTTAGAGCAAGCTTGTGTACGCAGGGATGCTTCACTAATATGGTCCTATTCACTTTAAAGAGGCTCACACATCTGGAAGGGGATGACACCATACCCTTTCTTTTCTGCTATGTCACCGGCTGACTGAATTGTCAACTGCCATCAGACTAGCCAGAGACAATTTAAATTGGTGGCTATATCCAACTAGTGAATGTGATTCTTTCTGACAGTTCAGCCATCATTGACCCGGGATGGAGGAATGCTGAAGGATGCTATCCAAATCCTGCTGTCCTCTCTCCCTTTTCCCCTCTGCTTGTCAGACACAGGAAGAAGGTTGCTGGCAGCAGACTGAGGATGTAAAGCCCTGAAATGCCAAAGCACAGGCAGACATTACTGAATTCTCAGACTTCTGATGCCGACTCCCTCACTACTGGTAGGTACCTAGAGGGAAACAAGAAAAATGTAAGACAATACCTGCTTGTCCTCCAGTAGCTTACCATCTAATTATTTAATTGAGGAGATAACAAACAAACATAGAGCTACTAGAAAATTCAAGGATACATAGAACTAAGTCCTAATAAGAGAAGAGGTCTTCGAAAGTATGTTTATATCCCCATTAGAATATGAGCTCCCTAAAGGCAGGGACATCCTTTCCCCTCACCCCCCACTGCACCAGTCTTTGTATTCTCAATGCTTAGTGCAGTGTTTGGTTATAGTATGTGTTTAAAAGACAGTTGACTGACAAGTGGAGGTGAGGCAATTTTTAAATGCCATTTCAAAAGGAGTTAGTTGTTGCTTAAGTGGAAGTGGGTAAAAGTGTAGGCTGTGGGTAAATGACTTATCTTTTCCACTTAACTTTTCTTCCTTTGGGAGATGTTTACAATTTCATGACAAGTTAAAGTATGTGATAACAATTCTTCTTAGCCTTACTGCTAAGTTAGCAAAAAAGGCAGAACTTAGACTGCAGAGTACTTAATGGTACATGACAAAACCAGAAAGGAAATATATAAAAATAAAGTTAGTTCAGTGATTTCACACTCCTCTGAAGTGTTTAGGACACATATTCAGCAAATCCTATCATAAAAGCCAGGAAATACAGCATCTAAAGTACTTAGAGCCCCATAATGTAACCTATATGTCACATCTCATTTTCCTTTGATTAGACAGAGTGCTATTTCTTAATAAAGCATTTATGGAATGAGGAAAAGTACACGCTACTCAGCAAGCCATCTTTCTTCATTTATAGTAGATAAGCCGTTGAACTGAGAGTCTGGAAGATCTAGTTTCAAAGCCTGCCTTTTATACTTAGTGTTCTCTATGACCCTAGGGCAATTCACTGCTTCACTATTCTCTTTTGTAAAATGAGGGTACCAGTATTTCACCGCATAATCGTCGCAGATTTTGTGCCAACTTTTTTTTTTTCAAAAAGTGAGGTGAGAACCATTATGTGAAGCTTTCTTTAATTAAAAAAAATTGTGCTGGCACTACTTAAAAATCATTTATTACTAAACTGCATTGATAGCAGACAAACTGTACAGTTTAGCTAACATGGGAAGATGCAAGTCTTGCCATATCACAT